>NC_132909.1:57610962-57952212 GCF_047675955.1 Chlorocebus sabaeus | reverse complement strand
AGTTTTTCATGCTCTGAGGACTTGGGGCAAAGAGAGAGAAGGACAAGGAGGAGCCATGGTGACTGCAACTTCCGTTTTTTTTCCTGCAGCCTCGGGTGCCAGCAATAATAACACAGGACCTCTAGGCAGAGGAAGAGAAGAGGCGCTGAGGGAGGCGGGGCTTCTGGAGGGGACACAGCCCCTGGGGATCAGGCCGGGGAGGCGGGAGTCCAGCTGGAGTCCCTGGAGTCCCCAGCAGAGAGGCTGGCTGGCTGCCCTGGCCTGCCCGCTTTTTCTGGGTTGGATGGGAAGGGCTGACACCACCAGAGGAAGGCAGGGTGGAGGTGGGGAGGGCGTCTGCACCTGGACCCAGGAGGAGGTGGGGGAAAGAAGTAGAGGCTGGGAGGGGGAGACACAGGAGGTGAGGAGAGAAAGAGAGAACCGAAGGGAGATAGAAAGAGACCCACACAGAGAAGCTGAACTGGGGTCAGACAGATAAAAGACAGAGAGACTCACACAGAGGGTGACAAAGATAGAAACACAGAGAGATGGACAGGGGCAGTCAGAGATAAAGGGAGACTCAGAGAGACAGAGGAGACCCACAGAGATACAGACTTAGAGAAATAGAGAGAGAGACAGAGACCTAGAGAGACAGAGAACAAGAGAAAAGAGATAGAGATCGAAAGAGATAGTCAGAGATAAAAGGAGACTCAAAAGACGAAGAACCAGAGAGAGAGAGGCAGAGAGAGAGAATTAGCCGTGCGTGGTGGCGGGTGCCTGTAGTATCAGCTACTCCGGGGGCTGAGGCAGGAGGATCCCTTGAACCCGGGAGGCAGAGGTTGCAGTGAGCTGAGATTGCACCACTGCCTTCCCGCCTGGGAGACAGAGGGGGACTCTGTCTCAAAAAAAAAGAAAAAAAAAAAAAGAGAGAGAGAGAGAGACAAAGAGACTTAGAGAGACAGAGAGGGAAAGAAAAACAGAGAAAAAGGTAGATTCAGGACAGGCGCGGTGGTCACACCTGTAATCCCAGCACTCTGGGAGGCTGAGGCGGGTGGATCACGAGGTCAGGATATGGAGACCATCCTGGCTAACACGGTGAAACCCTGTCTCTATTAAAAGTACAAAAAATTAGCCAGGCGTGCTGGCGGGCGCCTGTAGTCCCAGCTACTTGGGAGGCTGAGGCAGGAGAATGGCGTGAAACCCAGGAGGCGGGGCTTGCAGTGAGCCGAGATCACGCCACTGCACTCCAGCCTGGGCGACAGGGCAAGACTCTGTCTCAAAAAAAAAAAAAAAAAAAGGTAGATTCAAAGAGACAGAAAGAAAACAAGAAAAAAGAGACCAACAGAGATCAAAAGACGCAGTCAGAGATAAAAAGACTCAGAGAGACCTAAAGACAGAGAAAAACAGAGACAGAGATCTAGAAAGAGACTCAGGAAGAGATAGAGAGATAGAGACAGGCGGGAGGCCCCTAGCCCGTCCCCCTCCCCAGTTTTCCTCTCTGGGGCACCCCTGGGGTCTGGGGCTCCAACCCAGTCCCGGTCCCCACCCCTCCCCGCTGCTGGTACTTCAGATCCCCTCCATAAACTGCTGAGTGCCCCTGGTCCCTAACTCAGGGTCTTCCCAGCTCAGAGATCCGGGGCTCAGCCCTGAGACCTTCTGGGATTCAGGATCCGAATGCCCAGTGGAGCCAGAGTTTGATCCCAGAGGCAGGGACACCGTTAATCCTGGAAAGGGGGTGCCTCCTCCACCTGGGCCTGAGCTGAGAGTGGGGAAGCTGTCTATATGAAGCCCCCACTTCACGCTTCCCACAGGAGAGATTCACCCCATTTCACAGGGGAGGAAACTGAGGCTTGGAGAAAGATGGGATTGTGGAGAGGAGCACGTTTGTTCATCCAGAACACATCACTGAGATGGGCGCAGTGGCTCACGCCTGTAATCCCAGCACTTTGGGAGCCCAAGGCGGGCAAATCACCTGACGTCAGGAGTTCGAGACCAGCCTGACCAATATGGTGAAACCCCGTCTCTACTAAAAATACAAAAATTAGCTGGGAGTGGTGGCGTGGGCATGTAATCCCAGCTACTCAGGAGGCTGAGGCAGGAGAATCGCTTGAACCTGGGGGGTGGAGGTTGCAGTGAGCCCAGATCATGCCACTGCACTCCAGCCTGGGTGACAGAGTGAGACTCCGTCAAAAAAAAGAAAAGAAAATAGAAGAGAAAGAAAGAAAAAGAGAGAAGGAAGGAAGGAAGGAAGGAAGGAAGGAAGGAAGGAAGGAAGGAAGGAAGAAAGGAAGGAAGGGCCGGAAACGGTGGCTCACACCTGTAATCCCAGCACTTTGGGAGGCCAAGGTGGGCAGATCACAAGGTCAGGAGATCGAGACCATCCTGGCTAACATGGTGAAACCCCGTCTCTACTAAAAGTACAAAAAATTAGCCGGGCGTGGTGGCAGGCGCCTGTAGTCCCAGCTACTTGGGAGGCTGAGGCAGAAGAATGGCGTGAACCCGGGAGGTGGAGTTTGCGGTGAGCTGAGATCTCACCACTGCACTCCACCCTGGGAGACACAGCGAGACTCCATCTCAATAAATAAATAAATTAATTAAATAATAAAAAAAGAAAGAAGAAAAGAAAGAAAAGACAAGACAAGAAAAGAAAGAAGCCGGGTGTGGTGGCTCACACCTGTAATCCCAGCATTTTGGGAGGTTGACCTGGGTGGATCACCTGAGGTCAGGAGTTTGAAAACCAGCCTGACGAATATAGTGAAACCCCATCTCTACTAAAATTATAGAAATTAGCCGGGCATGGTGGCGGGCACCTGTAGTTCCAGCTACCCGGGAGGCTGAAGCAGGAAAATTGCTTGAACCCCAGAGGCAGAGGAGGTTGCAGTGAGCCGAGATCACACCACTGCATTCCAGCCTGGGTGACAGAGCAAGACTCTGCCTCAAAAACAAACAAACAAACAAAAACAAAAAAGAAAAGAAAAAAATGGGAGAGGGAAAGAAAGAAAGAATTCTAGGTATCATACATATAACTGACTCATAAATATTTCAAATTTTCAATTTGTATCCCTTTTTTTTTGAGACAGAGTCTTGCTCTGTTGCCTAGGCTGGAGTTCAATGACGTGATCTTGGCTCACTGCAACCTCCACCTCCTGGGTTCAAGCAATTCTCTTGCCTCAGCCTCCCACATAGCTGGGATTACAGGTGTGTGCTACCACTCCTGGCTAATTTTGTATTTTTAGTAGAGATGGGGTTTTACCATGTTGGTCAGGCTGGTCTTGAACTCCTGACCTCAAGTGATCCACCTGCCTAGGCCTCCCAAAGTCCTGGGATTACAGGCATGACCAATTTGTATCTTTAAAAGATAAGGAGGACTGGCGGGACATGGTGACTCACGCCTGTAATCCCAACACTTTGGGAGGCCGAGGCGGGTGAATCACGAGGTCAAGAGTTCAAGATCGGCCTGGCCATGATGGTGAAACCCTGTCTCTACTAAAAGTACAAAAATTACAGCACGCCTGTAATCCCAGCTACTTGGGAGGCTGAGGCAGGAGAATCGCTTGAACCTGAGGGGTGGAGGTTGCAGTGAGCCGAGATCATGCCACTTTACTCCAGCCTGGGTGACAGCAAGACTCTGTCTCAAAAAAGAAAAAAAAGCTTAAAATTAACAAAAAAAAATTTTTTTTTTTTTTTGAGACGGAGTCTTGGTCTGTCGCCCACGCTAGAGTGCAGTGGTGTGATCTCAGCTCCCTGCAAGCTCCGCCTCCCAGGTCCACACCATTCTCCTGCCTCAGCCTCCCAAGTAGCAAGTGCCACCATGCCTGACTAATTTTTTGTGCTTTTAGTAGAAATGGGGTGTCATCGTGTTAGCCAGGATGGTCTCGATCTCCTGACCTTGTGATTCACCTGCCTTCACTTCCCAAAGTGCTGGGATTACAGGTGTGAGCCACCGTGTCTGGCTAACAATAATTTTATAATATCAGCAAATATCTCGTCAGTATCAAATTTCTAATTATATCAAAAGTGTCTTTTTTTTTTTTTACAGTTTGGAGCATGATCCAAATATAGTTCACACATGTATTTGGTTGATATGTCTTAACGTCTCTTTTAGCCTACAGGTTCCTATCCATCTCTTTCTCTTCTTTTTTTCTTATAATTTATTTGCTGATGATCCATTATTTTATTTTAGGTGTATTCAAAATAACATACACATGGATTTTGTTTGTTCTTTGTTGTTTCTATGTATCCAACCCAACAGTCTATGTCTTTTAAGTGATCAGTTTAATTCATTTATATTTATTGTGTTTGCCAATGTATTTGGCTTTATTTTCATCACTTTCTTTGATTGTGTTTTATAGTTAACATGAGTTTTTTCTGCTACTCCCTTTCTACCTTCTCTTCAACCTCCTGCAGAATTTGTCAGATTTTCTTTGTTCTTTCCTTTTTTTTTTTTTTTTTTTTTTTTTGAGGCAGAGTTTCACTCTTTTTGTCCAGGCTAGAGTGCAATGGCGTGATCTTGGCTCAGTGCAACCTCTACCTCCTGGATTCAAGTGATTTTCCTGCCTCAGCCTCCTGAGTAGCTGGGATTACAGGCATGCACCACCAAACCCAGTCAATTTTATATTTTTCATGGAGATGGGGTTTCAGCATGTTGGCCAGGCTGGTCTCGAAATCCTGACCTCAGGTGATCCACCCACCTTGGCCTCCCAAAGTGCTGGGATTACAGGCATGCACCACCACTCCTGGCTAATTTGGTTTTTTGTTTTTTTGTTTTTTTGTTTTTTTTGAGATGGAGTCTGGCTCTGTCGCCCAGGCTGGAGTGCAGTGGCCAGATCTCAGCTCACTGCAAGCTCCGCCTCCCGGTTTTACACCATTCTCCTGGCTCAGCCTCCCGAGTAGCTGGGACTACAGGCGCCCGCCACCTCGCCTGGCTAGTTTTTTTTGTATTTTTTAGTAGAGACGGGGTTTCACTGTGTTAGCCAGGATGGTCTCGATCTCCTGACCTCGTGATCCGCCCGTCTCGGCCTCCCAAAGTGCTGGGATTACAGGCTTGAGCCACCGCGCCCGGCCTCGTTGTTTTTTTTTTTTTTTTTTTTTTTTTTTTTTGAGATAGAGTCTCGCTCTGTTACCTCCGCTGGAGTGCAGTGGCGGGATCTCGGCTCACTGCAAGCTCCGCCTCCTGGGTTCATGCCATTCTCCTGCCTCAGCCTCCGGCGTAGCTGGGACTACAGGCACCTGCCACCATGCCCAATTAATTTTTTTGTGTTTTTTAGTAGAGATGGGGTCTCACCGTGTTAGCTAGGATGGTCTCGATCTCCTGACCTCGTGGTCTGCCTGCCTTGGCCTCCCAAAGTGCTGAGATTACAGGTGTGAGCCACTGCGCCTGGCCTAATTTTGTACTTTTAGTAGAGTCAGGGTTTCACCATGTTGGTCAGGCTGGTCTCAAACTCCTGACATCAGGTGATCTGCCTGCCTCGGCCTCCCAAAATGCTGAGATTACAGGAGTGAGCCACCGTGCCCACCCCAAGTCCAGCTAATTTTATATTTTTAGTAGCGATAGGGTTTTACCATGTTGGCCAGGCTGGTCTCGAACTCCTGACCGCAGGTGATCTATCCGCCTCAGCCTCCCAAAGTGTTGGGATTACAGGCATGAGCCACCGAGCCTGGCCTTCTTTGTTCCTTTCTTATTTCCCCTCATGATTTGGAAATTATTCATTCCATTTCGGCCTTTGAGTAGTCACCCTTACACTCTTACCATGTATACTTAGCTAACTACAACTGGAAGTTAATCAACATCTCTTTGTTCCGATGAATGAGACAAGGACTTCAGATGTGTGCATACTGGAGCCTTCCTCCACTCTGCATGTCACTTTTATCCCACATTTGAGTTCTGCCTTGGCACACCTAAGGATGGAGATAAGGACAGCGGGTAGTGTGTGCCCCTGTGGGTCACCATTCTCCCGGACAAATGGCAGATGTGGAGATGGATTCTAGAGACCCTAACTCTCTGTGTGAGTTCAGGCAGGTTCTGCATTGGGCCTCAGTTTCCCCATTTGTAGGACAGCATTGAGTCTCTCTAGGGCTAATATCTGAAGACTGTGAGCTCCCACCTTCTCCCTTGTTCCCACCACTCAGGATGACCAGAGTGCAGGGGCCTCCGGTTACACTGCAGGTAATGAGGGGCCTCTGTCGCTAGGCCCACCGCAAAGTGCGCTTGCGGGAGAACGCGACAGCTAATGTCATTATTTACTTCACTGAGCTAAATAATCTAGGGAATTGCTCATCAGGGCCTGATAATTTGATTGGATTTCATGCACAATTAGGCCTTCAGAGCTGAGGCGTTAGTCGGCGAGTTCAGAGAAGACACCAGTCTCCCTGCCAGAGAGGCTCCAGGGTGAGGGGACAGTGACAAGGGTCCCCAGTCCCAGGAAAGGGTCAGATGTGCAGGCCAGAGGGAGGCCTGAATTGACCAAAGTCAGGGGATCCAGCCTCGGCAGGAGCTGGAGACCCACCCGTCATAGTCAACTTGACATTGCTTACTTACGAGTTGGTCGATATTAGGAGAATTATTAGTATTATTGTTATTTGAGATGGAGTTTTGCTCTTTTGCCCAAGCTGGAGTGCAGTGGCCCGATCTCGGCTTACTGCAACCTCCGCTTCCGGAATCAAGTGATTCTCCTGCCTCAGCCTCCCGAGTCGCTGGGATTACAGGCACCCGCCACCGCGCCCGGCCAGGAGAATTATATCATGGGAGGACCAAACCATAGTGAACACAGTTAGTGTTTGGTCTGTTTTGCTTGAGATGTTTCTTTTTCTTCTTACACGAAAGAATTCAAGATGACCCCTTTAAAATCTAAGTCAGGAGGCCGGGTGCGGTGGCTCAAGCCTGTAATCCCAGCACTTTGGGAGGCTGAGACGGGCGGATCACAAGGTCAGGAGATTGAGACCATCCTGGCTAACACGGTGAAACTCCGTCTCTACTAAAAAAAAATACAAAAAACTAGCCGGGCGAGGTGGCGGGCACCTGTAGTCCCAGCTACTAGGGAGGCTGAGGCAGGAGAATGGCGTAAACCCGGGAGGCGGAGCTTGCAGTGAACTGAGATCCGGCCACTGCACTCCAGCCTGGGCGACAGAGCGAGACTCTGTTTCAAAAAGAAGAAGAAAAAATCTAAGTCAGATCTGTCCTTCTTCCGCCTGCAGCCCTCTGTGGCTCCTACCTCCCTCTATGTCAAAGCTCAAGCCCTCCCAGAGGCCCACCAGGCCCTTCACAACCTTCCCCACCCACTTCCTGCCCTCCCCTCCTCCCTCTCTTTGCTTCATTCACTCTGCTTTAGCCAGATGGGCCTCGGCACTGTCCCTCCAACACCAATACGCCAGATGCGGTCCTGCCCCAGGGCCTTTGCATGGGACGCGCCCTCTGCCCGGTACAGCTGTGCCCCAGATCCCCTCCGAGTTGTCTCATTTTCCTGTTCTAGGTCTCAGCTTTTTTTTTTTGTTTTGAGACTAAGTCTTACTCTGTCACCCAGGCTAGAGTGCAGGGGCAGGATCTCAGCTCACTGCAAGCTCCGCCTCCCGGGTTCACGCCATTCTCCTGCCTCAGCCTCCCGAGTAGCTGGGACTACAGGCGCCCGCCACCTCGCCCGGCTAGATTTTTGTATTTTTTAGTAGAGACGGGGTTTCACCGGGTTAGCCAGGATGGTCTTGATCTCCTGACCTCGTGATCCGCCCGTCTCGGCCTCCCAAAGTGCTGGGATTACAGGCTTGAGCCACCGCGCCCGGCCTATTTATTTATTTTTTGAGACAGAGTCTCACTCTGTCCCCCAAGCTGGAGTACAATGACACAATCTTGACTCACTGCAACCTCCGCCTCCCGGGTTCAAGCGATTCTCTTGCCTCAGCCTCCCAGGTAGCTGGGATTACAGGTGCCCGCCACCATGCCCAGCTAATTTCTTGTATTTTTGGTGGAGAAGGGGTTTTGTCATGTTGGCCAGGCTGGTCTCGAACTCCTGACCTCAGGTGATCCACCTGTCTCGGCCTCCCAAAGTGCCGGGATTACAGGTGTGCGCCACCATACTTTGGTATTTCTAGTGGAGATGGGGCTTCATCATGTTGGCCAGGCTGATCTCAAACTCCCAACCTCAGGTGATCTGCCTGCCTCAGCCTCCCAAAGTGTTAGGATTACAGGCATGAGCCACTGTGTCCAGCCATCCCAAGCATTTTGGATAAGGGATTCTCAGCCTGTTTTATCCCAGGGATCAGTGTCTGCTGCCCCCACTCTCTTCCCCTCTGAGCTCCCTAGGATTGTCCCTCTGCCCCAGCTCTGACCCCTCAGTCAGCGTCCAGCTGTGTCCAGTTTTAATTCTCCACAGCCTGGTGGCTCCTCATGAACCAAACCAAGACGGAGGACTCTCTGGGCCCCAATGCCTGTATTTTGGGGTACATGACCCTGGAGGCCTTTCCTGCCTCATCTCTACCCTATCCCCTCCCCAGCACCCATTCCAGCATGAGCCACAGGACAATCTTGCCATGTCCAAGTGCACTGACTTTCTTTCTTTTTTTTTTTTTGAGACGGAGTCTCGCTCTGTCACCCAGGCTGGAGTGCAGTGGTGCCATCTCGGCTCACTGCAAGCTCCGCCTCCTGGGTTCACGCCATTCTCCTGCCTCTGCCTCCCGAGTAGCTGCGACTACAGGTGCCCGCCACCACACTGGGCTAATTTTAAAAATATTTTTAGGAGAGACGGGGTGTCACTGTGTTAGCCAGGATGGTTTCCATCTCCTGACCTTGTGATCTGCCCACCTTGGCCTCCCAAAGTGCTGGGATTACAGGCATGAGCCACCGCGCCCGGCCTGCACTGACTTTGTGTCACCCCAACCCGGTCTTTGCACCTGCTAGTCCCTCTACCAGAAATGCTTTTCCCCAAAGCCTTTTCTTCCTGGCAATCAATTGCCTTCAATAGCTTTGCTTCTAGCTCCCCTTCCTGAGCCCCTCTGGACACTGCCCACCCAGTTCTGGGTTCCTTCCACCCCAGCCTGACCATGAGGGGCTGTGGGGTGGACACTGGGAGACCCCGAGGCTCCAGCACTGGCCAGGACTGACCCGAATACCCAATGCTGCCTGCTAAAAGAACCCCCAAAAGTTACTCAGGCAATTATGATCCGAACAGCACTCGGTGTCTAGGGCTGGCCGCATGTGTCTCCCTCTCTCCCAGTTCTCCACGATGATCTCTCCATCTCTCCTTATCTCTGTGTGTATCTCTGGGTCTCTACACATCTCTGTGTCTACATCTCCCTCCCTCCCTCTCTCTCTCCCTCTCCCCCCTTTCTCCCTCCGTTTCTCTCTTTCTCCCTCTCTCTCTCCCTCCTCTTTCCTTCCCCCTCTCTTTCCCCGCTTTCTCATTCTCTCCTCCCCCTCCCCCGTCTCTTTCTCATTCTCTCTCCCCCACTCCCTGTCTCATTCTCTCTCTCCCCTTTCTTTCTCATTCTCTCTTTCCCCCTCTCTCCTTGCCCTTTCTCATTCTTTTCTCTCTCTCCCCAGCCCTCTCTTTCTCTATCTTCCCCGCACCCCCCACTTGGGTCTCTCTGTTTCTGTCTCTTTTTGTCTCTGCTCCTCCCCATGGGGCACCTGCTTCACCCACCACCTTCCTCCCCACCCCTCCCTCTCCTCCACTTTCTCCCTTTCCCACGCCTGTGGACCCGCGTTCCCCTCCGCACTGGCTGGGCACAGGGGGATGGTCTGGTCTTCCTCCCCTGCCCCTCCTGTCTCTGCCTCTCCTGTCTCTGCCTCTCCTCTGACTCCGCCTCTCCTCTGTCTCCGCCTCTCCTCTGACTCCGCCTCTCCTCTGTCTCCGCCTCTCCTCTGTCTCCGCCTCTCCTCTGACTCCGCCTCTCCTGTCTCTGCCTCTCCTCAGTCTCCGCCTCTCCTCTGTCTCCGCCTCTCCTCTGACTCCGCCTCTCCTCTGTCTCCGCCTCTCCTCTGACTCCGCCTCTCCTCTGACTCCCCCTCTCCTCTGTCTCCGCCTCTCCTCTGACTCCGCCTCTCCTCTGTCTCCGCCTCTCCTCTGACTCCGCCTCTCCTCTGTCTCCGCCTCTCCTCTGACTCCACCTCTCCTCTGTCTCCGCCTCTCCTCTGACTCCGCCTCTCCTCTGTCTCTGCCTCTCCTGTCTCTGCCTCTCGTCAGTCTCCGCCTCTCCTCTGTCTCCTCCTCTCCTCTGACTCCGCCTCTCCTCTCTCTGCCTCTCCTCAGTCTCCGCCTCTCCTCAGTCTCCGCCTCTCCTCTGTCTCCGCCTCTCCTCTGTCTCCGCCTCTCCTCTGTCTCCGCCTCTCCTGTCTCCGCCTCTCCTCTGTCTCCGCCTCTCCTCTGTCTCCGCCTCTCCTCTGTCTCCGCCTCTCCTCTGACTCCGCCTCTCCTCTGTCTCCGCCTCTCCTCTGACTCCGCCTCTCCTCTGACTCCGCCTCTCCTCTGTCTCTGCCTCTCCTCTGACGTTCTATTTCCGTCTCACAGGCTCTGGCTGCACATCTCCCGCAGGGCTGCCAGCCTCTGGGCTCCACACTCGCCTCTCTCCTGGAGCGCCCCCCTCTCCGCTACTTCCAGATCCCCCACCTGCTCCTGCCTCCCAGGTACTGAGGCAGAGGTGGGAGATGGAGTTTATGTATTTTTTTTGAGACAGGGTCTCACTCTGTCGTCCAGGCTGGAATGCCTCATAGTGGTGCAGTCGTAGCCCACTGCAGCCTCGAACTCCTGGGCTCAAGCAATCCTCCTGCCTCAGCCTCCTGAGTAAATGAGACTACAGGTGCCTGCTACTGCGCTCAGCTACTTTTTAATTATTTATTTATTTATTTATTTTTTGAGACGGAGTCTCGCTCTGTCGCCCAGGCTGGAGTGCAGTGGCGCGATCTCCGCTCACTGCAAGCTCCGCCGCCTCCCGGGTTCACATCATTCTCCTGCCTCAGCCTCCCTAGAAGCTGGGACTACAGGCACCCGCCAGCACACTCGGGTAATTTTTTTTTGTATTTTTAGTAGAGACGGGGTTTCACCTTGTTAGCCAGGATGGTCTCGATCTCCTGACCTCGTGATCCACCCGCCTCGGCCTCTCAAAGTGCTGGGATTACAGGCGTGAGCCACTGCGCCTGGCCGTAATTTTTAAATTTTCTGTAGAGATGGGATCTCATTACATAGCCCAGGCTGGTCTTGAACTCCTGGCCTCAAGTGGTCTCCCCACCTCAGCCTCCCAAAGCGTTGGGATTCAGGCGTGCACCAGGACACCTGGCCCAGGGAGATGGAATTCAAACTGATTTTTTTTTTTTTTTTTGAGACGGAGTCTCGCTCTGTCGCCCAGGCTGGAGTGCAGTGGCGCGATCTCAGCTCACTGCAAGCTCCGCCTCCCGGGTTCATGCCATTCTCCTGCCTCAGCCTCCCGAGTAGCTGGGACTACAGGCGCCCGCCACCTCGCCCGGCTAGTTTTTTTGTAGTTTTAGTAGAGACGGGGTTTCACTGTGTTAGCCAGGATGGTCTCGATCTTCTGACCTCGTGATCCGCCCGTCTCGGCCTCCCAAAGTGCTGGGATTACAGGCTTGAGCCACCGCGCCCGGCCTCAAACTGATTTTAAGCCTTCACCTTCTCCTTGGCTGGCTGGGAGGAAAAGAGAGGGAAGGGGCCTCCCTGAGGTCACACAGCACCTGGCCTGGGACCCCCTGCAGCTTTGAGTGGGGGTCCCCACAGGCTCTGGATTTGAGTTCCAGCGGCCCAACCCTTGCTGTGTGATTGGCGGCAGTCAACTGTGCATCTCGGAGCCTCAGCGTCCTCCTCTGTATAGCAACAATGGCTGTGCCGGCTCCCTGGGTGACGGTGAAGCCAGCCAACATAGGGAAGGTGCTTCTGACTTTAGAACACGGGAAATCGGAATCATGGGAACTACTGCAGACATCTATTCCCGTTCCCAGGAGGTGGCCGGGCGCCGTGGCTCACACCTGTAATCCCAGCACTTTGGGAAGCTGAGGCGGGCGGTAAAACCCCATCTCTACTAAAAATACAAAATTAGCTGGGCATGGTGGCGCATGCCTGTAATCCCAGCTACTCGGGGAGCTGAGGCAGGGGATTCACTTGAACCCGGGAGCTGAGATCGTGCCACTGCACTGCAGCCTGAGCAACAAAGTAAGACTCTGTCTCAAAAAAAAAAAAAAAAAAAAAAAATATATATATATATATATATATATATATATATATTTTCCCAGGAGGCAGAAGGGGAGGATGGGAGGTGGGGAGGGGTCAGCTTTGTGTGCAACCCCTCATCTAGAGAGCAGTTTTGTTCTGAGAGAGTGCCCAGGAGTGCACCGGCTTAGGGGTGAGGCGCCTGGGAAGAGCTTGTCTGTTTCACCAAGAAGTAAGTGTGAATGTGGGGAGATGGGGGTGGAGGAGAGCACTGGGGTTGCCTAGCAACAGAGATGAAGCTGACAGACAGGATCCAGACCACTGCTGTTCAGGGTCTGGGGGGGGGGTTCAAGAAGCGGGGGCGCTGACATTTGGGATCTTGTGTTTCTCTGGCCGAGAAGGTATCCCCACCATGGCCCTCCAAACTTCAGCAGAGTTGACCCCAGACTCGGGGGTCTTAGGGACCCCGGAGCCTAGAACAGAGATTCAGTGGTAGCCGGAGATTCATTTACTGGGGAATAAAGCAGTAGAGACAAAAGCAGACTCGGCCCCCTTTCCAGCCCCGGCCCTGACAGTTGCGGAGATGCTGATGGCTAAGAAGAACCGGATTGCCATTTACGAACTTCTTCTTCTTCTTTTTTTTTTTTTTTCTGAGACTGAGTTTCACTCTTGTCAGCCAGGCTGGAATGCCATAGCATGGTTTTGGCTCACTGCAACCTCTGCCTCCTGGGTTCAAGTGATTCTCCAGCCTCAGCCTCCTGAGTAGCTGGGATTACAGGCACACGCCACCATGCCTGGCTAACTTTTGTATTTTTAGTAGAGACAGGGTTTCACCATGTTGGCCAGGCTGGTCTCGAACTCCTGACCTCAAGTGATCCGCCCGCCTCAGCCTCCCAAAGTGCTGGGATTATAGATGTGAGCCACCGCCTGGTCTATGAACTCCTTTTTAAGGAGGGAGTCATGGTGGCCAAGAAGGATGCCCACCTGCCTAAGCACCCAGAGCTGGCAGACAGGAATGTGCCCAACCTACACATCATGAAGGCCAAACAGTCTCTCAAATCACGAGGCCATGTGAAGGACCAGTTTGCTTGGAGACATTTTTTTTTTTTTTTTTTTTTGAGATGGAGTCTCGCTCTGTTGCCCAGGCTGGAGTGCAATGGCGCGATCTCAGCTCATTGCAACCTCCGCCTCCCAGGTCCAAGTGATTCTTTTGCCTCAGCCTCCTGAGTAGCTGGGACTACAGGCACCCGCGGCTAGTTTTTCGTATTTTTTTTTTTTGTAGAGACAGAGTTTCACCGTGTTAGCCAGGATGGTCTTGATCTCCTGACCTCGTGATCCGCCCATCTCAGCCTCCCAAAGTGCTGGGATTACAGGCTTGAGCCACCGCGCCCAGCCTAATTTTTGTATTTTTAGTAGAGACAGGGTTTCGCCATGTTAGCCAGGATGGTCTCCATCTCCTGACCTCGTGATCCACCCGCCTCGGCCTCCCAAAGTGCTGGTATTACAAGTGTGAGCCACCGCGCCTGGCGACTGGAGACATTTCTACTGGTACCTTACCAATGAAGGTATCTAGTGTCTCCATGATGACCTCCATCTGCCCTCAGAGAGTGTGCCTGCCACTCTACACGGCAGCTTTCCAGAGACTGGCAGACCTTGGCCTAAAGGTCTGGAAGGTGAGTGCCCTCCAAGACTCCCAAGAGGGGAAGCTGACAGAGACCCACAGGTGGGGTTCTGTGCCCCCTGGTGCTGGCCAGGAAGCCAAGGCTAGGGCTGGATCAGCAACCGAATTCCAGTTTAGAGGTGGATTCCAGTTTAGAGGTGAATTCCAGTTTGGTGGTGGATGTGGTCAGCCACCTCGGTAAAACTGGAGAGGATTAGTTTGCATTGAATAAACGTATAGCCAGAAAAACAAACAAACAAACAAACAAACAAAAAACAGACTTGGTCCTGTCTTCCCGGCAGTTCCAGCCTCAAGGGGAGGCAGACATTCGTCAAAGAATCTGTGTGCGTGTGAATTTATTTGTTCAATGAGTGTTTACTGAGCAGCTACTGTGCGTTAGCATGGAAACACAGCAGTGAACAAAACAAAAGAACAAAAATTCCTGCTCTGGGGTGGCTCCTGCCTGTAATCCCAGCAATTTGGGAGGCCGAGGCAGGCGGATCACAAGGTCGGGAGTTCGAGACCAACCTGGCCAACATGGCGTAACCCCATCTCTACTAAAAATACAAAAATTAGCCGGGCGTGGTGGCGCATACCTGTAATCCCAACTACTGGAGAGGCTAGGGCAGAAGAATCGCTTGAACCAGGGAGGCGGAGGTTGCAGTGAGCCGAGATCACGCCGTTGTCTCCAGCCTGGTTGACAGAGCAAGACTCCATCTCAAAAAATAAAATAAAATAAAAAATAAAATAAATAAACAAAATTAAATGTGTGGTTTTTTAAACCTCTAAGTTTTTGGGTAATTTCTTAGGCAGCTAACAATGACCAGGACAAAACTCCAGGACTTCTTCCTCCGGGTCCTTTTCTAGAAGGATGAGAGAGGCCAAGGGAACAGCCCAGGCTTAGGCTTGGGGTGAGACTGACACAGAAGAGTGGTTGGGTTTTTTAAGAAAAGTTATATATACATATATATAATTGTTTGTTTTGAGACAGAGTCTCACTCTGTCATCCAGGCTGGAGTGCAGTGGTGCAATCTCTGCTCATGGCAACCTTTACCTCCTGGGTTCAAGCGATTTTTCTGCCTCAGCCTCCTGAGTAGCTGGGATTACAGGTGTGCGCCACCATGCCTGGCTAAGTTTTGTATTTTTAGTAGAGATGGGGTTTCACCATGTTGCCCAGGCTGGTCTCAAACTCCTGACCTCAGGTTATCCGCCCACCTTGACCTCCCAAAGTGCTGGGTTTACAGATGTGAGCCACGGCGCCTAGTCGGATTCCAGATTTTAGATTGGCCAGTCTGGTCCTGGCCATGTGAAGACCCAGCTGTTGGGGGCAGGACTGGAGAAGGTGGGAGAGGCTGGGAAGGACCCTTGGGCAGAGGGGACGGAGGGATGGAGATGGGGAAAGACGTGGGAGCTATGCAGAGGGCAGGACAGGAGGTGAGCTTGATGCCTGCCTGGGGCTGGGGCCCTGGACCCTCCCCTCTAGGCAGCCCTGCCTCTGGAGCTGTTTCTGAGTTTTCTGCCTTCCCCATCCTCTGAATTTCCCTGTCTCTCCCCGCCTCGCTCCCTCTGCTGCCCGTGATGAAGAATGGAATTATATTTTTATAACTTCTTGTTTTTCCTGAACCAAAGTTCCATGTGCACTGGGCTAAATTTAAAAAGCGGATGGATGGAGAGATGATCATGTTCACTTTCACTCCCTCGGAAAAAAATAAACGCCTTGATTCAGGTGCCATTTCCCTCGGGGACGCTGGGGGCGGGGTGGTGGCCTTTCTGCTCACAAGTGACAGGGCTGGACAGAGATAAGTCAGATCTGGATTCCAGCTGCCTTCTCTCGGAAGCCTTGCCTGACCTGTGCCTGAATCGGGCCCACCCCTCAGATCTTCTAATACCCTGGGCATCCCCCAAAACAGCTCTTGTCACCCTGTGCTGGAACCGCCTGTTTGCTTGTTCTCTCTGCCTGGTCCTCCTTTGCCATCTTTTTTTTTCGAGACAGAGTCTTGCTCTGTTGCCCAGGCTGCAGTGCAGTGGGGTGATCTTGGCTCACTGCAACCTCCGCCTCCCAGATTCAAGCAGTTCTCCTGCCTCAGCCTACCTAATAGCTGGGATTACAGGTGCACACCACCACACCCATCCTTTGCCATCTTTAAGGCTAGCTTCTCAAACTTCAGGGCTCAGCTCCAATGTTACCTCCTCCAGGAAGTCCTCCCTGACCACCCTGACTAAAGAAGCTGCCAAGCTGTTTTCTATCACATCGTCATCATCATCATCATCTTCCTTTTTTTTTTTTTTTTTTTTTGAGGCAGGGTCTTCTGTTGCCCAGGCTGGAGTGCAGTGGTATGATCAACCTCGAACTCCTGGACTCAAGCAATCCTCCTGCCTCAGCTTCCCCCATAGCTGGAACGTAGCTGGCACGCCACTATACCTGGTGCTTGTATTTTCTTTAGAATATTTTTTATCACCTGGAATTCTCTTAGGCTAATATTTGTAATGTGTTAAGCACAATTAAGGGAACTGGATCTGGACTGTCCAAGTCCCAACTATAGGCTGGCCCCTGCCAGCCTGTCCCCATAGCCTTCATTTCCACTCTCCCTACATAATTCAGTCACCACTCAGCAAACATGTTTTAAGTGGGTACTGCACTAGACCGTGTATCTCATGGCTCCCAGTCCTGCCCTGCAACGCCTTCCATCCCTCCCCTCCACTGGAGATTCTGAATGAATTGGTCTAGAGCTGGGGGCTTGGCAAAGGATTCAAGTGTGCCCCTGGACATAGAATGATTGCTGTAGGTTTCCTTTTATCCTTTTTTTTTTTTTTTTTTTTTGAGACAGAGTCTCGCTCTGTCACCCAGGCTGCAGTGCAGTGGCACGATCTCGGCTCAATGCAACCTCCACCTCCCAGGCTCAAGTGATTCTCCTGCTTCAGCCTCCCTAGTAGCTGGGATTACAGGTGTGCGCCACCACGCCTGGCTAATTTTTGTATTTTTAGTAGAGACGGGGTTTCACCATGTTGGCCAGGCTGGTCTCGAACTCCTGACCTCAAGTGTCCCTCCCACCTCGGCCTCCCAAAGTGCTGGGATGACAGGCGTGAGCCACCGTGCCCAGCCTCTGCAATAGATTTTCTTATCTCCCAAAGGCCATGCTCACTGCTGCCTCCCAGCCTTTGCTGAGGCTGGTACCTCTGCTGGAACACACTCCTACTTCCTCTCCACCTATTTAAATCCTCCATAACTTTATTTGTTATAAACATTTTTTTTTTTTCTAATTTTGAGGAAAGTAAAAAAGAAAGACAAGGGCGAAGACAAATAGAGCAAGCACCTGTGTTTCCTCCACGTGGGACCAGTAGTGCTTAACCCTTCTCATATTTGCTTCAGGTCTGTTCTGCTTTGTAAGTAAGAATGGAAATACTAGAAGTCAAGGCACAGTGGCCTTTGACCTCCTCCAGTCACACATTTTTCTACATTCTTTTTTTTTTTTTGAGATGGAGTCTCGCTCTGTCGCCCTGGCTGGAGTGCAGTGGTGTGATCTCGGCTCACTGCAAGCTCCACCTCCCGGGTTCAAGCGATTCTCCTGCCTCAGCCTCCCGAGCAGCTGGGACCACAGGTGCCCGCCACCACGCCCAGCTAATTTTTTATATTTTTAGTACAGATGGGGTTTCACCGTGTTAGCCAGGATGGTCTTGATCTCCTGACCTCGTGATCCGCCCGCCTCGGCCTCCCAAAGTGCTGGGATTACAGGCGTGAGCCACCGCGCCCAGCCCCATTTTTCTACATTCTTATGTGTATAAACTCACCCATCTATCCATGAACGTGATTAGTGTAATTTCGCACACTAAAAATAAATATTAATATTCCCATAAGGTATATATCATCCTGCAATTTGCTCTTTTCACTTAGTATTTTACTGTTTAAAAATTTTTATTTTATTATTTATTTATTTTTTTGAGACAGAGTTTCAGTCTTGTTGCCCAGGCTGGAGTGCAATGGTGTGAACCCGGCTCACCGCAACTTTCGCCTCCTGGGTTCAAGCGATTCTCCCGTCTCAGCCTCCCGAGTAGCTGGTATTACAGGCATGCACTACCACTCCTGGCTAATTTTTGTGTGTTTTTTTCTCTTTTTTTCTGAGACGGAGTCTGGCTCTGTTGACCAGGCTGGAGTGCAGTGGCGCAATCTCGGCTCACTGCAAGCTCCGCCTCCCAGGTTCACGCCATTCTCCTGCCTCAGCCTCCCAAGTAGATGGGACTACAGGCGCCCGCCACCACGCCCGGCTAATTTTTTTTGTATTTTTAGTAAAGAAGGGGTTTCACCTTGTTAGCCAGGATAATCTCGATCTCCTGACCTCGTGATCCGCCCGCCTCGGCCTCCCAAAGTGCTGGGATTACAGGCGTGAGCCACCATGCCCAGTCTCATTTTTGTATTTTTAGTAGAGATGGGGTTTCTCCATGTTGGCCAGGCTGGTCTCCAACTCCTGACCTCAAGTGATCTACCTGCTTCGGCCTCCCAAAGTGCTGGGATTACAGGTATGAGGCACCACGCCCCACTCTGTCCATGAACTTTCAGGTTAATTCCTGGTTTTGTTTTTGTTTTACAGATGCAGTCTTCCTATGCTGCCCAGGCTGGAGTGCAGTGGCTATTCACAGACACAATCATAGCACCCCACAGCCTCGAACTCCTGGTCTCAAGTGATCCTCCTGACTTGGCCTCCGAAGTAGCTGGGACTGTAGGTGCATACCACTGCACCATGCTCTATTCCTGGTTTTTAACATTACAAATGCCGCTACTATGAAAAGTCTTTTCCTCTCTCTTTATGCACTTGGCAAAGTATGTCTCTAAGAACTATGACTAGAAATGGAATTGCTGGAGTGTTGGATGTGTGCGTGGTTTACCTGACTATTTAATGCCCAAGTGCTTTCTAGGATTAAGCTGCAACTGATAACTGTTAAAGCTCCCCTTCTTCATATATATATATATATATATATTTGAGACGGAGTCTTGCTCTGTTGCCCAGGCTGGGGTACAGTGGTGCGATCTCGGCTCACTGAAAGTTCCGCCTCCCGGGTTCACGCCATTCTCCCTCCGCCTCCGGAGTAGCTGGGACTATGAGGCACCCGCCAGCACGCCCGGCTAATTTTTTTTTGTATTTTTAGTAGAGACGGGGTTTCACCGTGTGAGCCAAGATGGTCTCGATCTCCTGACCTCGTGATCCGCCCACCTCGGCCTCCCAAAGTGCTGGGATTACAGGCTGAGCCACCAGCCTTTTTTTTTTTTTTTTTTGAGACAGAGTCTTGCTCTGTCACCTAGGCTGGAGTGCAATGGTGCAATCCTGGCTTGCTGCAACCTCCACCTCTCAGGTTCAGGCGATTCCCCTACTTCAGACTCCCGAATAGCTGGAATTACAGGCGCCTGCCACCACGCCTAGATAATTTTTGTATTTTTAGTAGAGATGGGGTTTCACCATATTGACCAGGCTGATCTCGAACTCCTGACCTCAGGTGATCCACCCGTCTCGGCCTCCCGAACTGCTGGGATTACAGATGTCAGCCATTTCACCTGGCCGTCTCCCACGGTTTTACTGACACTTGAAACCTCGGATTTTTCAGGCTTTCTCTTCAAATCTCCCCCAGCCTATTGTGGCCTTTTTGGCCTCCAGGCTCCTGGGTTTTGCCCCAGGGCCACCTCACCGCACTGTTATGGTGCCAGGCACCCTTGCCCGCAGTACACCATCACTATCCAGTTTGACCATGAGACTGTCTCTGGCTTCAGACTCTTAACCAGTTGGAAGTGGAACCAGCCAGGCATTGTGGCTCATGCCTGTAACCCCAGTACTTTGGGAGGCTGAGGCAGGAGGATCTCTTGAGGCCAGGAGTTTGAGATCATCCTGGGCAACATAGCAAGACTCCTGTCTCTACAACAAATATATAATAAAATAATAAATTGGGAGTGACTCTCAGGTCCTAGCGCTTTACCCCCACAGCTGTTCCAGAAATTGCAAGATCTTACACATTATTCAGAAAAGGTGCTCATTGGCATTCTTTTTTTTTGAAATGGAGTCTCGCTCTGTCGCCCAGGCTGGAGTGCAGTGGCGCGATCTCAGCTCACTGCAAGCTCCACCTCCCAGGTTCACGCCATTCTCCTGCCTCAGCCTCCTGAGTAGCTGGGACTACAGGTGCCCGCCATCTCGCCCGGCTAGTTTTTTGTATTTTTAGTAGAGACGGGGTTTCACTGTGTTAGCCAGGATGGTCTCGATCTCCTGACCTCGTGATCCACCCGCCTCGGCCTCCCAAAGTGCTGGGATTACAGGTATGAGCCACCGCGCCGGGCCGCTCATCGGCATTCTTTTGCCAGTCATTAAAACAACCACTCCCACAATAACAACAAAAAAGAAAAAGTGGCTGGGTGCGGTGGTTCATGCCTGCAATCCCAGCACCTTGGGAGGCCGAAGTGGGCAGATCACTTGAGGCCAGTTCAAGACCAGCCTGGCCAACATGGTGAAACACCGTCTCTACTAAAGATACAAAAATTAGCTGGACATAGTGGTGCATGCCTGTAATCCCAGCTACTCAGGAAGCTGAGGCAGCAGAATCGCTTGAACCCGAGAGGCAGAGGTTGAAGTGAGCAGAATTTGTACCACTGCACTTCAGCCTGGGTGACAGAGTGAGACTTTGTCTCAAAAAAAAAAAAAAAAAAAAGGCTGGGCGCGGTGGCTCAGACCTGTAATCCCAGCACACTTTGGGAGGCCGAGGTGGGCGGATCACGAGGTCAGAAGATGGAAACCATCCTGGTTAACACGGTGAAACCCTGTCTCTACTAAAAATACAAAAAATTAGCCGGGCGTGGTGGCTGGCACCTGTAGTCCCAGCTACTTGGGAGGCTGAGGCAGGAGAATGGCATGAACCCGGGAGGGAGAGCTTGCAGTGAGCTGAGATTGCGTCACTGCACTCCAGCCTGGGTGACAGAGCAAGACTCCATCTCAAAGAGAAAAAAAAAAGAAAAAAAGAAAAAAAAGGGAAATTACTACCCAGGCTCACTGACAAGTGCAATATTACAGCTTCAGGTATGGTTGGATCCAGGAACTCGACTCATGACATTAGCAATTTTTCTCTTCCCATCTCTCCACTCTGCTTTCTTCTGGGCTGGCTTCTCCCAGCCTCACCCCCGAGGTGGATTTCCCCTTCTTAGTGGCAAGGGTGCCCCTCAGTGACTCCAAACTCCATCTTCCCAGCTCTATGTCCTGGGGGTAGGGAAAAGGCAAGCCTCCTTTCCTCATTCTCACTGGCTCAGTCCTGAACCAATCATAGCAACCCCCAAAAGAGGTAGTGCTCTGAGTGGCCAGAACAGCTGGGGGAGGTCGGAGTCAGCTAACTCCTGGAACCAGAAGTGGGGAAAGGGCTGCTCCCCAAGGAAAATTGGGGTTGCTGGTTGCTAAGGAAGAGAGTCGGCAAAACCAATTGTGATCGCCACTAGGAAACTCAAGGCAAAGGATTCTCAAATTCTTTTTTTTTTTTTTTTTTTTTTGCAACGGAGTCTCAGTCTGTCACCCAGGCTGGAGTGCAGTGGCATGATCTCTGCTCACTGCAACCTCCGCCTCCCGGGTTCAAGTGATTCTCCTACCTCAGCCTCCTGAGTAGCTAGGATTACAGGCATGCACCACCATGCCTGGCTTGCTTATTTATTTTAGAGAGAGTGTTTCACCATGTTGGCCAGACTGGTATTGAACTCCTGACCTCAGATGATCCGCCCACCTCGGCCTCCCAAATTGCTGGGATAACAGGCATGAGCCACCACGCCCGGCCTCCTTGGAGTTCTGAGTTCTCCTACGCTAAAATCAAGGCGACTGCAGGATTGCATTCCTTCTGGAGGCTCTGGAGGAGAACTTCTTTCCTTGCTCTTCCAGCTTCTAGAGGCTTCGTTTTTAATTTAATTTTATGTTGTAGAGACTGGGGGTCTCTCTCTGTTGGCCAGGCTGGTCTCGAACTCCTGACCTCAAGGGTCCTCCTACCTTGGCCTCCCAAAGTGCAGGGATTACAGGCATCAGCCACCGTGCCCAGCCTTCAGAGGTTTCTTGGATTCCTTGGCTCGTGGCCCCTTCCTCCATCTCCAAGCCAGCAAGGGCTGATGGAGTCTTTCTCAAGCTACCTCACCCTGGTTGTTTCTATTATTGGGTCTACTTCTCTGAACCTGGCATTCCTGCTTCCTTCTTCTTCTTTTTTTTTTTTTTTTTTTTTGAGGCGGAGTCTCGCTCTGCCGCCCAGGCTGGAGTGCAGTGGCCGGATCTCAGCTCACTGCAAGCTCCGCCTCCCGGGTTCACGCCATTCTCCTGCCTCGAGACTCCCGAGTAGCTGGGACTACAGGCGCCCGCCACCTCGCCCGGCTAGATTTTTGTATTTTTTAGTAGAGACGGGGTTTCACCGGGTTAGCCAGGATGGTCTTGATCTCCTGACCTCGTGATCCGCCCGTCTCGGCCTCCCAAAGTGCTGGGATTACAGGCTTGAGCCACCGCGCCAGGCCTTTTTTTTTTTGTTTTTGAGACAGTCTCCAGAGTCTCGCTGTCTTGCCCAGGCTGGAGTGCAGTGGTGTGACCTCGGCTTACTGCAACCTCCGCCTCCTAGGTTCAAGCGATTCTTCTGCCTCAGCCTCCCGAGTAGCTGGGACTACAGGTGCCCGCTACCACACCTGACTAAATTTTTTTTTGTATTTTTAGTAGAGATGGGGTTTCACCATATTGACCAGGCTGGTCTCGAACTCCCGACCTTGTGATCCACCCGCCTTGGCCTCCCAAAGTGCTGGGATTACAGGCATGAGCCACTGCACAGGGCCCCATCTTTTTTTTGGTTTGGTTTGGTTTGGTTTGGTTTTTTGAGACGGAGTCTCACTCTGTCACCCAGGCTGGAGTGCAGTGGGGCAATCTCGGCTCACTGCAGCCTCCACTTCCTGAGCACAAGTGATTCTCCAGCCTCAGCCTCCAGAGCAGCTGGGATTACAGGCACCCACCACCACGCTCAGCCAATTTTTGTATTTTTAGTAGAGACGGGGTTTCACCATGTTGGCCAGGCTGGTCTCGAACTCCTGACCTCAGGTTATCCGCCAGCCTCGGCCTCCCAGAGTGCTGGGATTACAGGCGAGAGCCACTGTGCCCAGCCTCCTGCTTCCTTCTTATAAGCACCCTGTGATTGCACTGGGCTTATCCGGATAATCCAGGATCATCTACTCATCTCAAGATCCTTAATGTAATCCTATTTGCAAAGTCCTTTTTGCCAATTGAGGTACTGTATGCATAGGATTTGGGAATTAGGATGTGGACATCTTTGGACGGAGAGGTGTCAATATTCTGCCAAGCACAATGGGCCATAAGGAGGAACAGACATGGGTGCATTCGTTTATGTCACAAACATTTATTGAGCACCTACTGTGTACCCATTTGTTCTAGGTCCTGAGAACACAGCAGAAAACAAGACAGGCCAGATACAGTGGCTCAGGCCTATAATCCCAGCACTTTGGGAGGCAGAGGTGGGCAGATCACTAGGGGTCAGGAGTTGAAGACCACCCTGGCCAACATGGTGAAGCCCCGTCTCTACTAAAAATACAAAAATTAGCTGGGTGTGGTGGCAGACACCTGTAATGCCAGCTACTTGGGAGGTAGAAGCAGGAGGATCACTTGAACCTGGGTGGCAGAAGTTGCAGTGAGATCATACCACTGCACTCCAGCTTGGGCAACAGAGCAAGGCTCTGTGTCAAAAAAAAAACAAAAAAAACGGCCGGGCGCGGTGGCTCAAGCCTGTAATCCCAGCAGTTTGGGAGGCCGAGGTGGGCGGATCACGAGGTCAGGAGATCGAGACCATCCTGGCTAACACAGTGAAACCCCGTCTCTACTAAAAAATACAAAAAACTAGCTGGGCAAGGTGGCGGGCGCCTGTAGTCCCAGCTACTCGGGAGGCTGAGGCAGGAGAATGGCGTAAACCCGGGAGGCGGGGCTTGCTGAGATCCAGCCACTGCACTCCAGCCCGGGCGACAGAGTGAGACTCCGTCTCAAAAAAAAAAAAAAAAAAAAATAGACCAGGCACGGTGACTCACACCTGTAATCCCAGCACTTTGGGAGGCCAAGGTGGGTGGATCACCTGAGGTCAGGAGTTTGAGACCAGTCTGGCCAACATAGTAAAACCCTGTCTCTACTCAAAATACAAAAATTAGCTGGGCGTGGTGGCGGGTGCCTGTAATCCCAGATGTTTGGGAGCCTGAGGCAGGAGAACTGCTTGAACCCGGGAGGCAGAGGTTGCAGTAAGCCAAGATCGTGCCATTGCACTCCAGCCTGGGCAACAGGAGCGAGACTCCATCTCAAAAAATATATAAATAAATAGATAATAAACAAAAATAAATAAAAATACAAAAATTAGCTCTGCGTGGTGGTGGGCACCTGTAATCCCAGCTACTCAGGAGGCTGAGGCAGGAGAATGGCTTGAACCTGGGAGGCAGAGGTTGTGGTGAGCCGAGATCATGCCACTGCACTCCAGCCTGGGCAATAAGAGCGAAACCCCATCTCAAAACAAACAACAAACAAAAAACAAAACAAAATATGACTTCAGAGTGTTTGGCGTGGTATGAAATAACCTGGAACCCCAGTTGCACAGTGACCCCTTTGAATATCTGTTCTGTCTTTCTCAAGTCTCAGTTGGCTCCTGCCAGGGGCGAGGGGTCGGGGGAGTGCTTCAAGTCTCTCCCACCTGTCATTCCCTCCATCCCTACGGGATCCATTTAAGTCAATGAGACTAAATTGTATTTTCAGTTACCTTCAATCTCTGGTGAGAGAAGCTGATTTTCCTTTCGCCTTTTCGATTAAAAAAAAAGGGGTCCGGCGCAGTGGCTCACGCCTGTAATTCCAGCACTTTGGGAGGCCGAGGCGGGCGGATCACGAGATCAGGAGATTGAGACCATCCTGGCTAACAAGGTGAAATCCCGTCTCTACTAAAAATACAAAAAAAATTAGCCGGGCGTGGTGGCGGGCGCCCGTAGTCCCAGCTACTTGGGAGGCTGAGGTAGGAGAATGGTGTGAACCCGGGAGGCAGAGCTTGCAGTGAGCCGAGATTGCGCCACTGCACTCCAGCCTGGGCAACGGAACGAGGCTCCGTCTCAAAAAAAAAAAAAAAAAAGGATTTATTTTTTGTTTTATTTTTTTAGAGACAGGGTCTCATTCTGTCACCCAGGTTAGAATGCAGTGGCGCAATCATGGGTCACTGAAGCCTGAATGTATTGGTCTGTTCTCACATTGCTATAAAGAACGTCCCTGAGATTGGGTAATTTATTTATTTCTTTTTTGTTTGTTTATTTATTTATTTGAGATGGGGTCTCGCTCTGTTGCCCAGGCTGGAGTACAGTGGTGCGATCTTGGCTCACTACAAACTCCAACTTCCACTTCCCTGGTTCAAGTGGTTCTCCTGCCTCAGCCTCCCGAATAGCTGTGACTACAGGTGCATGCCACCATGCCCAGCTAATTTTTTTTGTATTTTTTAGTAGAGATGGGGTTTCACCATGTTGGCCAGGATGGCCTGGATCTCTTGGCCTCATGATCCGCCTGCCTCGGCCTCCCAAAGTGCTGGGATGACAGGCGTGAGCCACCGCGCCTGGGTAATTTATAAAGGGAAGAAGTTTAATGGACTCAATTCTGCATGGCCTGGGAAGCCCCAGGACATTTACAGTCATGGTGCGAGAGGAAGCAGACACCTTCTTCACAAGACGGCTGGACGCAGGAGAAACTTCAATCACTTATAAAACCATCAGATCTCGTGACAACTCACTCACTATCAGAAGAACAGCATCGGGGAAACTGCCCCCATGATCCAATCGCCTTCCTCCCTCAACACATGGGGATTACAATTCCAGATGAGATTTGGATGAGGACACAGAAGCAAACCAGATCATTCTGCCTTCCAGGCTCAAGTGATCCTCTCACCTTGGTCTCCTGAGTAGCTGGGACCACAGGCGTGCACCACCACATCTGGCTAATTTTTGCTTTTTTTTTTTTTGTAGAGATGGAGTCTTGTTATGTTACTCCTGGCCTCAAGCAATCCTCCTGCGTCAGCCTCCCAAAGAGCTGGGATTACAGGTGTGAGCCACCGTGCCTGGCCCTAAAAAAGATTTTTAAAATGCATTGGCTGATATTTCAGATGTGAGGTTTAAAGGAAAATAGATAACTGTGGATATGGGGAAATGGAAGAAAATATGAGATGCCACTGGCACGGATTTGGGAAGTGTTACCTGTCTCTTACAAATGGGGAAACAGAGGCCCAGCCATGACCATGACTCACCAGGTAGGCTAAAGGTCTTTCTTCAGCAGGAGAGATGAAGGGAGCTAGAAACGGTTTCATCGGTTGTGTGTGGTGGCTCACGCCTGTAATCCCAAAACCTTGGGAGGCTGAAGCAGGCGGATCACTTGAGGTCAGGAATTCGAGACCAGCCTGGCTAACATGGTGAAACCTGTCTGTACTAAAAATACAAAAATTAGCTTGGTGTGGTGGCATGCACCTGTAATCCCAGCTACTTTGGAGGCTGAGGAAGAGGAAAGAGAATCGCTTGAACCTGGGAGGCGGAGGTTGCAGTGAGCCGAGATCACAGCATTGCACTCCAGCCTGGGCGACAGAGCAAAACTCCGTCTCAAAACAAAAAAAACAAAAGCGAAAGCGTTTTGTCAGCATTCCCCTATCCCTCTGTGAGTGGTTTTCCCCCTCTCCCTTGCTCATCCTGAGCTGATTAGAGCAAGTGTTCTAGGAAGAGCTACAGGGAACAGCATCCCAGGCTACGGGCACCATGAGTGCAAAGGCCCTGGGGCAGGAGCACGCCTGGCGTGTTGGAGGAATAGCAAGGAGGCCCGTGTGACTGGAGTAGCGTGGGTGAGGGGTAGAGAAGGAGGGGAGGGCAAGAAGGGGATGGGGCAGGTCACGCAGGCCCTCATGGGCTGCAGGAAGGACTTGGGTCTTGACCTTGAGGGAGGTGGGAGCCATAGAGGGCTGTGGACAGAGGAGGAACAGGACCTGAGTCAGGTGCTCATGGGCACCCTCTAGTGGCTTTGCAGAGAATGCACTGAAGAGGCAGGCAGTGGCCAAGAAGAGACCAGTCCAGCTCTTAGGACATGCTGTGTGTCTCCGGGCATGGGACGTCACTCTCTGGGCTCACTTTCCTTATCAGCTAAAAGGGGAACTTTAACAGCAGGCAGAGACTCAGATAATGAGCAGAAGGAGCTCGCTGCCTGAGATTCGGGCAAGGCGTGGGGCTGCTGAGTTAATCTTTAACAGGTCAGGATTCTGCTCACCACGCTCTGGGAGGTGGGAAGATAAGGTCAGCCACACCCCCAGCTCAAGCTCTGATGAAGTCATCGGGACAGATGGGTAAGTGTGAGGACAGCTGTGGAAATATTTCCCACATGTTCCCTGTGCCTTCTGCAAAGATGTAGAGGAGCAAATCAACCGGCATTTCACAGTCAGACAGCTCTCAGCACACGGTGCTGTCTGGGAGCTCTTCCTGCAGGAAGCCCTCCTGGATTGCCTGGGCCCTGTGGGGTCTTCCTGGAAGCTATGGCGGGGGTGAGGGGCATTTCAGGGAGATAAGGAGCAGAGAGGCTGGCCAGATCGAGCCATGGTGGGCAGGGCGGACGGCAGAAGTGCTCCATGAAGTGACGTGCTGGGCCATGAGTCACATAAGTCTGACTTGAATCCTGACCCCGATTCCCACTTGCTTTGTGGACAAGTCTGCTACCCTTCCTGGGCTTTGTTTTCTCAACCACAAATTGAGAAAAGAAATCTCATTTGATTGCTTAACGCTCATCTAAGTGAGCACCTACTGTGTGCCAGGCCCTGTTTTGGGCACCAGGGACATGGCAGGAGAAATATGGGCCCAGACCTGCTCTTCCAGGACTCTCAATTCAGCAGGGGAACTGAACATATCACTGAGCTGTTAAAATACAAGGTGTTAGGGCTGGGTGAAGAGGCTCGTGTCTCTCATCTCAGCACTTTGGGAGGCTGAGGCAGGAGGACTCTTGCTCACTATGTTGTCCAGGCTGGTCTTGAACTCCCGGTCTCAGCCTGGACAACACAGTGAGACCCCATCAAGACAGAGAAGGGGAGAGAGAGAGAAAGACAGCAAGCGAGAGAGAGAGAGAGAGAGAGAGAGAGAGAGAGAGAGAGAGAGAGAGTCCTTGCCTACTCTAGAGGCGCTTCAGGCACAGTTTGATCAAGGGGCCCCAGTATTCGGTCTCCTTCCCAGACTTAGCTCTGTTCTTCTCCCCTGGCTTTTGCCAGAAGGCAGATCTCATACCAACCTTTACCAGATCCCAGCTGGTATTTCCCCAGCCTGGTGCTGCCTTCTCTAGTTCTGGACTAAGCCCCAGGGCTGGCTCTCATCAGCCTACACTGAGTCATGTCCTGTAGCAGCTGCTCAGAACCACAGACATATCTTCCTGTTTTGGGGCGTTCTGTCTGCCCAGAGCTAAGGTTCCTGGGAGTGGTCCTTTGCCAATGCTGGTTGAACATGGGGCGATAAATACCCCAGCTTTTCTGATCTCTGGGTGGGGCAGTTATCAGCTGTTTTCTCTCTCTCTCTTTCTTTCTTTTTGGACAGAGTCTTGCTTTGTCACCCCGACTGGAGTCCTGTGGTACAATCTCTGCTCACTGCAACCTCCTCCTCCCAGGTTTAAATGATTCTCCCGCCTTCGCCTCCTAAGTAGCTGAAACCACAGGTGCTCACCACCACGCCCGGCTAATTTTAGTATTTTTTGTAGAGGCGGGGTTTCACCATGTTGGCCAGGCTGGTCTCCAACTGACCTCAAGTGATTTGCTCGCCTTGGTCGCCCAAAGTGCTGGAATTACAGGCATGAGCCACCGCGCCCGGCTGCTGGTGTCTTATTGAGGCCGTCAGCCAATGCAAGCGTGCTGAGTCCCAGCACCCCGTCCTTGTAGTTTTACACATCTCTGAATCCGCTATGATCACTGCACCCATCTTCCAGATGGAGTCAGTGAGGTTCCAAAAAGTGAAGTTTCCTTTCCTGCCCGGGATGACTAAGGACTCTCTAACCCCAGGGGCAGGGGCAGAAGCAGACTGCGCTGCCCTCACCCCAAACACACCCACCCACCCACAGGAGCACACAGGCACACACGCGCCTTCTACCTCCCCAGACACCCGGCTGACACATGCTGGCGTCTGCGCGGCTAACACTTGTAAATCCATCCTCCCTCGGGGGCAGGCCGGCTCCTTCTCTGGCAGCAGGAGGCCAGAGGGAGTTGGTTTAGTGGCTTGGGGGAAAGGAGTGTGCCCCTGACCCCACGCCCAGCCCCTGACCCCAGGGAGGGTGACGGCCCCTCCCTCTCTTCCAGTGACCTTGGGAAAGTTCCAGGAGATCCCCGGGCCTGGACTTTGAGAGGTGAGTGCTCCAGCAAGATGTACTCCCTCCTCCTGTCCCTGCTCTGGGCCCGCCCACCCACCCACTTCCTTTCTCAAGTGGCCTTGGAAAGGGTCTTGCAGAGACAGACAGATGGGCTGGGGACAGATGGATGGCGGACGTGTAGGAGTTACCATTGGAAGAGGGGGGTGGGGGAGGGGAGTGCGTTCTGGCCCCCAAGACGAGTCCTCCAGGCTCCTGCAGAACAGAATAAGCCACCTCCTCCAAGCCCCTCAAATGGGATCTCATCGGTCCCCCGCAACCAGGGTCCCATCACCCCACAAACGGAGCCCCATCTCCCACCTCAACCAAGGTCTCATCATCCCCGCAAACGGAGTCCCATTGCCCCCACATTCCAGGTTCCATAGCTCCCCCTACCGGGATCCCATGGCACTGGGCCGGGGCAGAGGTCCAGAGAAGGGGGTCGCTAGCTGCGGGTTGCACAGCCCAGCGGGGTGCGAGGCCTGACCTGGGGGTGCGGGTGACCCTCATGTGTCTAGGCTCAGGGGAGACTAGGGCCCGGAGACCCCGCCCCGCACGCAGATCCCGCCCCCCCGGCCGCGCGTTCCGGGGAAGCGAAGGCGCCGCCAGCCCGGACTGTGGGCAGAGGGCGCCCTCTGCCGGGCATGATCGGAAGCGGCGCGGCGGCGACCCCCAGGACCCTCGGGACTCCGGACTCGACTCCCACCCGGCGGAGCTTTACCGGGTTATAGAGTCCGCGACTCTGAATCGACCCCCGACCTCCTACGGAACCGCGACACTGGGCTGAGCTCCCGCCTGGGGCTAAACCTCAATCCCAATAGAGCTGGGACCTGGAGTGAGACCCCAACTTTGGATAGAGCCTCTGATCCCTCTCTGAGCCCTGGGCCCGGGGCCAAGCCTCAAACCCAACAGAGTCTCCATCCGCCTGAACTCCCAACTCAGAGCTGAGCCCCTCGCTAAGCTGAGGTCTGACCCGAAATAGAGCCTGCGACCCCGTCTAAATCCCGACTCTGGGCTGAGCCTGGACCCTCGATAGAGCCTCCAACTCCAGGCTGAACTCTGACCCTGGACTGCACTCTCACTGAGCCTCATCACCCAGTGAGCCTGCATTCCTGGCCAAGATCATCCCTCCCCCACCCCTACACACCCCACTGAACCCCAGCCCTCCGAGCCCCAACTTTCTTATCTGATATAAAAAAGAGACCAGGTTTGGTGGCTCTTGCCTGTAATACCAGCGCTTTGGGAGGCAGAGGCAGGAGGATGGCTTGAGGCTAGGAGTTCGAGACCAGCCTGGGCAACATAGTGAGACACCCCCTATCTCTATAAAAAATAAAAATAAAAATTAGCCAAGCTTGGTGGTGCACACCTGTGATTTCAGTTACTTGAGAGGCTGAGGCGGAAGGACTGCTTGAGCCCAGGAAGTTGAGGCTGCAGTAAGCTGTGATGCAATACTGCACTCCAGCCTGGGTGACAAATCGAGACCCTGTCTTAAAAAAAAAGAAAGACAAAAGGCGAAATCACACTAGGCTCAGATGCCTCCAGTCCTCCTGCCCGGATGCCAAGACCCCCTTCATGCTGAGGTTGTGACAGGAGCTGTACACACCACACCAAAGTCAAACCTAATCAGGTCCTCATCCCACTCTGCCTCATCTGGCTGTGTGGCCTGGGACGCATCACTTCTTCCCTCCAGGGCTCCATTTCATCATCTGTGAAACGGGACAGTCACTCCTGACTCTACCACCTTGTGCCTGTGTGACCTCAGGCAAGTTACTTCCTCTCTCTGGGCCTCAGTCTCCTCCTCCAAAATGAAATAAGGTGTTTTGTTTTATTTTGTTTCTCGAAACAGAGTCTCGCTCTGTCGCCCAGGCTGGAGTGCAGTGGTGCGATCTCAGTTCACTGCAACCTCTGCCTCCTGGGTTCAAGTGATTCTCGTGCCTCAGTCTCCCAAGTAGCTGGGACTATAGGCGTGCACTACCACTCCTGGCTAATTTTTTCATATATTTGTTTTATTTTTTATTTTTTGAGATGGACTCTTGCTCTGTAGCCCAAGCTGGAAGTGCAGTGCCGCGATCTCGGCTCACTGCAATCTCGGCCTCTAGGGTTCAAGCAATTCTCGTGCCTCAGCCTCCCGAGTGGCTTGGACTACAGGCGTGCACCACCACGCCCAGCTAAAATTTTTTTGTTTTGTATTTTTGTATGTTTTATTTTTTGAGATGGAATTTTGCTCTGTCGCCCAGGCTGGAGTGCAGTGGCCCGATCTCGGCTCACTGCAACCTCTGCCTCCAGAATTCAAGTGATTCCCCTGCCTCAGCCTCCTGAGTAGCTGAGATTACAGGCGTGTGCCACCACATCCGGCTAATTTTTGTATTTTTAGCAGAGACGGGGTTTCATCATGTTGGCCAGGGTGGTCTCAAACTCCTGACCTCAGGTGATCCGCCCACCTCGGCCTCCCAAAGTGCTAGGATTACAGGGGTGAGCCACCGGGCCCGGCCAATGAAATATTTAACTTACTTTTGCCTCCTGAGGCCTGTGCCACGGTCTTCCCGAATCCTGGGTCAAGGTCAGGACACACAACAGGCCCTCAACAATTTGTTGTCTGGCTTCCTGGAGGAAGAAACAGCGAGGCTGCTGTGGGCTCCCTAGGCCCCAGCCGCAACCCGTGCCCAGAGTTGGGGCTGCAGAGCGGAAATGGAGCCGCAGAGGACCTGGGAGTAGCTCCAGGGCCTGGTTCCCAGGACTCACAGCTGCATCCTCTCCGGTGGACCCCAGCTGGCGCTGCGCAGCCGGGAAGCTCCTGTGTGTCCTGCAGGCGCATTCCTACGGAAATTGAGGCTGGATTTGGCGATCCTCTGATGGTGTCTCCAGGCGTCCTCCACCTCACCCCAAAGATTTATCTTAGCCCCACAACCCTGGGTTAGATTCATCCCTTTTAGTGGCACAGAAATCTGTATTTTTAAATTTTTAACTTCTTTTGTTCTTTTTTTGTAGAGACAGGGTCTCCCTATGTTGCCTGGGCTGGTTTCAAACTTCTGGGCTGAAGGGATCCTCCTGCGTTGGCCTCCCAAAGTGCTGGGATTCCAGGTGTGAAGCACCACGCCTAGTTGGAACCTGCATTTTTTTTTTTTTTTTTTTTTTTTTGAGACGGTCTCGCTCTGTCGCCCAGGTTGGAGGGCAGTGGCGCGATCTCTGCTCACTGTAAGCTCCGCCTCCCGGGTTCACGCCATTCTCCTGCCTCAGCCTCCTGAGTAGCTGGGACTACAGGCGCCGCCACCACGCCCAGCTAATTTATTGTATTTTTAGTAGAGACGGGCTTTCACCGTGTTAGCCGGGATGGTCTCGGTCTCCAGACCTCGTGATCTGCCCGCCTCGGCCTCCGGAAGTGCTGGGATTACAGGCATGAGCCACCGTGCCCAATGCATTTTTACATTGACTCTCAGATCTTTCGGACGCGAAGGGTTCCCCGAGGTCGAACTTTGAGAAACATGCTTCTGCCGAAATTCCTATTACCCAGGTGGGTAAACTGAGCCCCAGAAGGAGGAAGGGGCCCGTGCAGAACCACGTGGTTGCTCTGTTTTGCCTTTTGGCTCTCCGGTCTCTTCCTGTTGGTGCCTCTGTGCCTCCCTCCCCAGGTTCTCCGTCTGTCTCATACTCTTATCTTTTCCCTTTTCTGTGGCCGGCGCCCCCACTACGGCCTCGCCCCCTCATCCGGGCCCCTTCGCGATTCCGGAGGAATCCCCTAGACCCGCCTGACCCCGCCCCAGGCTCCGCCCCTTCCCCCCACCTCCCCCCGGCGCAGTGCCCTGCTCCCATTGGCCTCTTCGTACATTGCCCGCCCTGTCATTGGCTAATCCGAAGCGCTCGGCCCGCCCACCATGCCTGGCAACTCTCCGGTCCCTTCCGTGCGGGCGGGGCGAGTGGAGGGCGTGTCCTGCCGAGGGGCGAGGCAACTGGAGGGCGGGGCCGCACTGCCGCCCCGCCCCGGCCCCGGCCCCGCTCCGGCGCTGCTCCCACCGCCGCGGAAACGGCCCCAGCCCACGGAGGCGGCTGGACTGACCCCCGACGGTTGGACGCACGGACTCTGCTCCGAGAGCAGGTGAGCGAGAAGTGCTGGGGCGCCCCCTATTTCAGCGCATCCCGGGGGCCACCTGGCCGCCCTGTCTCTCCCTCCCGGTAATGCTTCTGCACCCCGCCGCCTGTCCGTCTGCATTCCTGCCTCAGTTTCCCTCTGTCTCTCTGTCCCTCTTGCTGTATAGGTTAGGGAGAGACAGGTTGAGTCTCAATTGCCCCCCTTGGCGTGGGGCTCTACTTGGAACCAGCACCCCCACCCCCCCGTGGAATCTAGTGGACTCTGTCCCCTTTAACTGCAGGGCCACAGGTGCTCAGGCCAGATTCCAGAACCCCGAGGGCATTCCAGGAGGTGGGCAGCTGGGCCAGCCATGCGGAGGTGGGCATGACTGTAGCTTTGACTGTAGCTTCTGGCTAAACCAGGCATCGGTGGCGGGGAGCCAGGCCTAGGCCCGCCCAGGCCCACCCGGACTGGCCCCTAACGAACTCCCAAGTGGCCTCTGGGGCCTTGGCCTCAGTTTTGCCAGCTGTGAACTGGGACCGTCGCTGCCAAGGTAATTGGCAGGTGATCTGAAGGACGTCTGTCGCCTCCTGGCCTTTTCTGTGAAGTCGAACTAGGTCCATTTCCTGGGATGGTAAACTAAGGCCTAGAAAGCGGCCAATGCTTCCAATGTTTGGCCAGGGAGGTGGGGACACAGGCAGGACAGAATCTGTTTTCTTTGCATCCTCACATTTTCCAGCACCTTCTCTATGGTGGGGGGAAGGGCTGGGGGAGGAGCAGCTCTAGGTGTAAACAGGCTACCAGAGGTTCTTTCCTGAGCCAGTCCCAGCTCAGCTGGGGGCGGTGAACGCCTCGGGAGGTCCCAGCGGGGTCAGCCCAGTGGTGGTGGAGCTTGGGCAAATCTAGATTTGAACTCTGCCACCCGTATGGTACCTTGAACCAGTTTTTCAATTCTGCTGAACCTGTTTCCTCATCTGTAAAACAGGAGTGGGTCGTAACTCCCCGAGTTACGACTGCTGGGGGATCAGGTGCAGGAATACAGGCCCTGCTTGTAACCCCCCTGACCCGCTGTGGCTCTGTCCCAGCCGCACTGGCCTCCTCTTGTTCCTCCAGCACCCCAGGCGAGGTCCTGCCTCAGGGCCTTTGCATGGGCTATGCCCTCTGCCACCACGGCAGGTCCGAGGGCGCCAACTTTGAAACATAACAAGCTCCCTGTATGGGCCGGCCCAGGACCTGCATAGGCAAGGGCTGGGAGGGGCAGAGGAGGGGCCGTTCAGGGACGCTGTACCTATGGAAACGGTGAACAAAGGGCTGTCTCCAGCCACACAAACACCTGGGTGAATTGGGAACTGGCCAGAGGCTGGAGCAGCCTGGGACACAGGTGGCGGGTGAGTGCTTAGACCCCTGGGGGGACTATGGGCTGGAGGGGACTTGAATCCTGCTCTAATGGTGGGGTACCAGGGGGTCCCTAAAGGAAGCGGCTCTGCAGACGGGTGCAGGTCTGAGGCCCTGCCGTGTGCCCCTCCCTCTGTGTGGCCTTGGACCAACGGTCAGGTGCCCCCAGAACCTCAGTTTCCTCGTCCCCGTTCCTCCAGGGGTCAGCCCAGGTGGGCGAGGGGTCCTTTGATTGCCTGACAATTCAGTATGGTGGGTTCCAGAGGCCTCAGTGTCCCTGTCTGTCCAATGGGGCCACGAAAGGGTGCCTTGAGGACAAAACTCCAGTCATTGACGGGGAAACACTTCTCCCAGAGAGACTTCAGCGCTAAAAAATGACTCACACTTGCCCAGGTACAGCCTCAGGTGTTACAGACGGGGAGGGGCGCGAGGAGGCAGAGCGAGAGGGAGGAATGGCCCGGTTCCACAGCGTGCCTGCCCCTTCCCAGCATCCCCCGATACCCCTCAGCAGACAACTTCCCCGGAATCACACCCGCCCGAGCTTTGATGCAGGGACCTCTGGCAGAGTTCTTGGGATCTTGTAAATTCCCAGCTTCTAGGCCTCAGTTTCCCCATCTGTCCAATGGGGCTGGTCATCTCCTTTTTCTTGTGGAAAGGGGCTGAAATAACTGGGGGGAGGGAGGGTGCTTTGAGGGGTGGGGGAGATTCAGCAAGACATTGTCAAAGGCCCGAGGAGGGGATTACAGGACACAGTGCTTCTAGAAGCTTCCTAAGGCTTCCATCCTTCCCCTCTGGGGTGGGCTGTGGGAGAGAGGAGACTTGAACCCCAAATGTGCCGTGGACTAGGATGGGGAAAGGATTGCGCTAGGTTAAAGGCTGGGTTCAAATTCTGATTCTGCCACATCACTGCTTTATAAACTCCTGACCCTCTCTGACTCAGTTTCCCCATAACCAAAACCTTGCAGGTCCATCTAGAGAATTTCCCAGCCTGGGCAACATGGTGAAACCCTGTCTCTACTTAAAACAAAGAAAAAGAAAAAATTAGCCAGGTGTGGTGGCGCGGGCCTGTAGTCCCAGCCACTCTGGAGGCTGAGGTGGGAGGATCACCTGAGGCCAGGGAGGTTGAGGCTGCAGTGAGCCGAGATCACACCACTGCACTCCAGCCTGGGTGACAGGAGTGAGACCCTGTCTTAAAGAAAAAGAAGAGAATTGGCTGGGCGCCGTGGCTCACGCCTGTAATCCCAGCACTTTGGGAGACTGAGGTGGGCGGATCACCTGAGGTGAGGAATTCGAGACCAGCCTGGCCAACAGGGCAAAACCCTGTCTCTACTAAAAATACAAAAATGAGCTGGGTGTGGTGGTGGGTGCCTGTAATCCCAGCTACTCAGGAGGCTGAGGCAGGAGAAAGGCTTAAACCCGGGAGGCAGAGGTTGCAGTGAGCCAAGATCGCATCACTGCACTCCAGCCTGGGTTGACAGAGTGTGAGACTCCGTCTCAAAAAAAAATAAAAATAAAAATAAAAAAATATATACACATAAAATAAATAAAATATACGGGGGATCTGGAAGGGCCTCCTAAGGAGGGGCCATGTAAACCCAGACCTGGATGACAAGAAACAAACAGCCATGTAGAGACCTGGGGGAAGAGCAGCTTAGGCAGAGGGCACAGGTTGTGTAAAGGTCCTGGGGCAGGACGACGCCTGGCATGATGGATGAGCAGCAAGGAGGCCCATGGGGCTGGAGCGGTGAGGAGGAGGAGAGAGGGTAGAGGAGAGGGCAGGGAGGGGACAGGGCACGGTGTGCAGATTCTTATGGTTGCCAGGAACACTTGACTTTGATCCCAAGGGAGGTGGGAGCCATGGAGGGTGGTTGGCAGGGGAAGGATAGAACCTGACTCAGGTACTCACTGGCACCCTTTGGCTGCTACAGGAAGGATAGACCGGGGGCATGGGGATAGATGGTGCCAGGAGACAAGGGGACCAGGCTGTGGGGGAGGTAAGAAGTGGGTTGCGTTAGGCCAGGCATGGTGGCTCACGCCTGTAATCCCAGCACTTTGGGAGGCTGAGGCAGGCGGATCAGCTGAGGTCAGGAGTTGGAGACCAGCCTGACCAACATGGTGAAACCCCATCTCTACTAATAATACAAAAATTAGCAAGGGATGGTGGTGTGTGCCTGTAATCCCAGCTACTCAGGAGGCTGAGGCAGGAGAATCGCCTGAACCCAGGAGGCGGAGGTTGCAGTGAGCCGAGATCACACCACTGCACTCCAAACTGGACAGCAGAGTGAGACTCTGTCTCAAAAAAAAAAAAAAAAAAAAAGAAGAAGAAGAAGTGGGTTGTGTTGGGACACATTTAGGGGCTGGACGCACCTCCTGCCAGGTGATCCTAGGCTTCTCTACACTGTAAGAACCTATTGCTTGGGCTGAGGCAAGCCTGTCCCCTCCTCTGCAGAGCCATGAGCTGTGGGTACCTGATATTCATGTTTGGCCCTCGAACCCTTTCTCCAGTGGAAATCTGGCCACAGTGGAAAGTGTCCAGGCTCCCCGCCACAACCCAGCAGGCAGCTGGACCCTGCCCATCCATGTGGTGGTCCTGAGGGTTCTGTGGAACCCAGTTTGAAAACAACTGATGTCACCCCCGACGTGGGCTGACAGATTCCCCTCTCTCTTTTGCCATAACTAAAAATGGACACTGGCCAAGGGTGGCGGCTCACACCTGTAATCCCAGCATTTTGGGAGGCTGAGGCAGGAGGATCGCTTGAGCTCAGGAGTTTGAGACCAGCCTGGCCAACATGGCAAAACCCGTCTCTACTAAAAGTAAAAAAATTAGCCAGGCATGGTGGCTGGTGCCTATAATCCCAGCTATTTGGGAGGCTGAGGCAGGAGAATTGCTTGAACCCGGGAGGTGGAGGTTGCAGTGGGCTGAGATTGCGACATTGCACTCCAGCCTGAGCAACAGAGCGAGATTCCATCTCAAAAAATAAATAAATAAAAATAAAATTGGCCGGTCACGGTGGCTCATGCCTGTAATCCCAGCACTTTGGGAGGCTAAGGTGGGCAGATCACATGAAGTCAGGAATTCGAGACCAGCCTGACCAACATGGAGAAACCCCATCTCTACTAAAACTACAAAATTAGCCGGGCGTGGTGGTGCATGCCTGTAATCCCAGCTACTTGGGAGGCTGAGGCAGGAGCTTGAACCCAGGAGGCAGAGGTTGCAGTGAGCTGAGATTGCGCCATTGCACTCCAGCCTGGGCAACAAGAGCGAAACCCCGTCTCAAAAAAACAAAACAAAAATAAAATGAAATGGACACTGGCCAGGTGTGGCAGCTCACACCTGCAGTCCCAGCACTTTGGGAGGCTGAGGCGGGAGGATCACTTGAGCCCAGGAGTTCGAGACTAGCCTGGGCAACATAGCAAGATGCCATCTCTACAGGAAAAAAAAAAAAAAAAAAAAAATTAACCAGGCATGGTGGCACATACCTGTAGTCCCAGCTACTCAGGAGGCTGAGGTGGGAGGATCACTTGAGCCCAGGAGGTCGAGGCTATAGTGAGCTATAATGGTACCACTGCACTCCAGCCTGGGCAGTAGAGTAAGACCTTGCCTTAAAAAAAAAAAAAAAAAAAAAAAGAATAAATAAAAATAAAATGGACACCGACTTGCAAGGCCTGAATCATGGATTTTTGTTTTGTTTTGTTCTGTTTGAGACAGAGTCTCACTCTGTTTCTCAGGCTGGAGTGAAGTGGAGCTCACTGCAGCCTCCGCCCCCCAGAGAATCGCGCCCTCTGTGATTCTCGTGACACAGCCTCCCTTGTAGCTGAGATTACAGGTGTGCGCCCCCCACACACACACTCGGCTAATTTTTGTATTTTTAGTAGAGATGGGGTTTTCACCATGTTGGCCAGGCTGGTCTTGAACTCCCGACCTGAGGTGATCCACCCACCTCGGCCTCCCAAAGTGCTGGGATTCCAGGCATGAGCCACCGTGCCCAGCCTGTGAGTCATGGGTCTTAAAGGGCTTGGGGCAGTGGGACTGTGGGATGAGGGGGGATGAGGCCTGGGATCACTGGCATGAGTGGGAAGAGGCCTGAGGCCCCCCTGGGCTCCCGGAGCATAGCCGGGGCTGTGACAAGACAGATGGAGTGGCTGGGCTGGCCCTGCTGAGCAGACCCATCAATTATTGACACTCTCTGTGAGGGGCATGAAGAATTAATGGGATAGGGGTGAGGATGGCAGGGACTTGCCACATAATTGCAGCTAGCTCACCAGAGCCACCTCCTGTGTTTTCAGGAATTTTGCTATCTGGTTGTTAAATGCAGCCATTACTTAATGTGGGAGAATATAAACTTATACTTTTTTTTTTTTTTTTGAGACGGAGTCTCGCTCTGTCGCCCAGGCTGGAGTGCAGTGGCCGGATCTCAGCTCACTGCAAGCTCCGCCTCCCGGGTTCACGCCATTCTCCTGCCTCAGCCTCCCGAGTAGCTGGGACTACAGGCGCCCGCCACCTCGCCCGGCTAGTTTTTTGTATTTTTTAGTAGAGACGGGGTTTCACCGTGCTAGCCAGGATGGTCTCGATCTCCTGACCTCGTGATCCACCCGTCTCGGCCTCCCAAAGTGCTGGGATTACAGGCTTGAGCCACCGTGCCCGGCCTATAAACTTATACTTAAGGCTGGGCATGGTGGCTCCCACCTGTAATCCCAGCAGTTTGGGAGGCCGAGGCGGGTGGATCACTTGAGGCCGGGAGTTCGAGACCAGCCTGGCCGACATGGCCAAAGCCCATCTCTACTGAAAAAAAAAAAAAAAACAAAAAACAAAAATTAGCTAGGCATGGTGGCGCGCTCCTTTAATCCCAGCTACTAGGGAGGCTGAGGTAGGTTAATCTTTTGAGCACGGGAGGCGAAGGTTGCCGTGAGCCAAGATGGTGCCACTGCACTCTAGCCTGGGCGACAGAGTGAGACTCTGTCTCAAAAAAAAAAAAAAAAAAAAAAGGACCAGGCACAGTGGCTCACGCCTGTCATCCCAGCACTTCGGGAGGCCAAAGCGGGCAGATCACAAGGTCAGGAGATGGAGACCATCCTGTGAATGGTGAAACCCCGTCTCTACTAAAAATACAAAAAATTAGCCGGGCATGGTGGCGGGTATCTGTAGTCCCAGCTACTTGGGAGGCTAAAGCAGGAGAATCGCTTGAACCCGGGAGGTGGAGGTTGCAGTGCGCCGAGATCGCACCACTACACTGCAGCCTGGGTGACAGAGTGAGACTCTGTCTCCAAAAAAAAAAAAAAAAAGAATATAAGGACCAGGGAAATAATCAAGGGAGCCAGGGAGTTGGTGCCTGATCACCCATTTTGCAGATGGGAAAGCTATCCTCACGCATGGGATCTGTCGAGGGTCATAGCAGGGAGACCTCAGCGCTGTGGATGGACCTGGATGGGCTGTGGACAGGGCTGAAGCCTCCTGGCTGTTCCTGTAACAAGCGAGACACAGCCCTGCCCCAGGGCCTTTGCACAGGCCGCGCCCTTTGCCTGGAGCATCTTCCCGCAGACCCTGTCATTGCAGGCCCAGCTCCACCAGCCCAGCCCCTCCCTAGAGAGGCTCTCCTGGTTACCCTGACCTTCATCCCCGGCCCCCATGGCCCATATCTCTCTCCCTCAAATTAACTTGTTGGTTTCTATTTATTGGTTACTGGCACCTCCTCCTTCCAGCAAGGGAACCCAGTGAGACGGAGTCTTACTCTTGTCACCCAGGCTGGAGTGCAGTGGCACAATCTCAACTCTCTTAAACCTCCGCCTCCCAGGTTCACGCCATTCTCCTGCCTCAGCCTCCCGAGTAGCTGGGGAGTACAGGCGCCTGCCACCACACCCAGCTAATTTTTTGTATTTTTAGTAGAGATGGGGTTTCACTGTGTTCTCCAGGATGGTCTTGATCTCCTGACCTTGTGATCCGCCTGCCTCGGCCTCCCAAAGTGCTGGGATTACAGGCATGAGCCACCGCACCCAGCCTAATTTTAGTACTTTTAGTAGAGACAGGGTTTCACCATGTTGGCCAGGCTGGTCTCGAATTCTTGACCTCAGGTGATTCACCCGCCTCAGCCTCCCAAAGTGCTGGGATTACAGGTGTGACCCACTGCATCCGGCCAACAGTATTTCTTAGAGGGCCAATTTAGACATTTGGAAGCTTTCTTTTTTTTTGAGACGGAGTCTTACTCTGTCACCCAGGCTGGCGTGCAGTGGCGCTGCTGTATCCCGGGTGACTTTGTGGTCTCTTCTGCAAAACAGGCCACCTGGCCAGTACCAGGTGAGAATGACAAATAGGCACACGTCACCGGTTCAGGACATTGGGGTTTGGCCACGAGCTTCTGCCCCAGGACAGTTGGTGCTCTATAAATGCTTGTCAAGCCACTGAATGGGTGTTAACACCCGAGTCCCAGAAGCTGTAGCGGGCTGTGTGTGCTTGTGGTGACAGGGTGCCCTGGCATTTGGAGGGCGATGCCCCTAGGCCCCAGGCAGTCCTTGGGAAGGCCCCTGCCCTGTAAGGGCTGATGCAGCTGCTACACCGCCTCCTGCAGGAAGGAAGACCCAGGTTTATTTTGGTCCTCGGCTGTTCCCCTGGGAGAGCAGTCATCCTCCTGTCTGGCTGCCTGGATGGGAGCGTTTCTGGCAGAACAATGGGTCAGGGAGGAGGAAGGGGAAGGCCAGGCAGCTGGGCCGCGCCAGGTGTCAGCAGGACCGGGGCTGCCCCGATGGTCTTCGGAGTGTGGGGTCAGGAAGGGAGGCTACAGCTGCTTGCCCCCGTCCCTCTTCCTGTTGGCCTTGTAGGGGGTGGGGGTTGCTCTTGGAAGCCCAGGCCCTTCCTGAAGCTGTAAACAGGCCTGACTCCCCTCCAGAATCAACTTCTCCAGCCTCACGACTCGTGGATGGGAAAGTCAAGGCCCAGAGAGGGGCACAGCCCTGCCTGGGGTCACACAGCTCCTGAGATGGGCAGAAAGATGTGGGTTCCAGGGCCGATGGGGTCCAGGGACCTCATCCCCAGATGCAGAGAAAGGCCTTTTCCTCTTTGAGTCCCCTCGGTTTGTTCATCTATGAATTGGGGAGACGGGACCCGGGGGTTCGGGAATTCCCTCTTGAAATATGCAGACACCTTTTCTTTTTTTTTTTTTTGGCGATACAGTTTCGCTCTCATTGCCCAGGCTTGGAGTCCAGTGGAATGATCTCAGCCGACTGCAACGTATGCCTCCTGGGTTCAAGCGATTCTTCTGTCTCAGACACTCAAGTAGCTGGGACTACAGGAGCCCACCACACCACGCCCGGCTAATTTTTGTAGTTTTAGTAGAGATGGGGTTTCACCATGTTGCCCAGGCTAGTCTCAAACTCCTGACCTCAAGTGATCCACCCGCCTCAGCCTCTCAAAGTGCTGGGATTACAGGTGTGAGCCACCGTGCCCAGCCATGTGCGGCTTTTTTTTTTTTTTTTGAGACGGAGTCTCGCTCTGTTGCCCAGGCTGGAGTGCAGTGGTGCAATCTCGGCTCACTGCAACCTCCGCCTCCCGGGTTCAAAGCAATTCTCCTGCCTCAGCCTCCCGAGTAGCTGGGACTATCAGCCACCACGCCCGGCTAATTTTTTGTATTTTTAGTAGAGATCGGGTTTCACCGTGTTAGCCAGGATGTTCTGGATCTCCTGGCCTGGTGATCTGCCCGCCTCGGCCTCTCAAAGTGCTGGGATTACAGGCGTGAGCCACCGCGCCTGGCCAGCTTCCCCCCCCCACCCCGCCCCGCACAAGGAATCTCACTGAGATAGAACTAGGTTTGCAAATTCACACAGCTGAGAGGCACAGAAGGGCGGAATTCCAGGCACTGGTTGCAGCCTCTTCAGAGGAAGCTCACAGCTTAGTGGGGATTGGGGGTTTGGTCACAAGCTTCTGCCCCAGGACAAAGTTAGTTCTGATCTTCCCCGTATTTCAGATGGGGAAACTGAGGCCCGTTGTTAAGTTGCTTCCTGCAGAGGCCAGAGCTGGGAGCAGGCCCTAAATATCAGGGTTGCCCTCTAAGACTCAGGGCCAGTTGAGGGTGTTAGATGGGGAAGGCAGAGGGAGTTGGGGTTCAAGGGTGTTGGGAGCCAGTGGTCACTGTATTGCTGTGTGGCCTTGGGGAAGTGGCTCAGCCTCTCTGAGCCTTTGTGGTCTCTTCTGCAAAACAAGCAACCTGCCTAGTACACGGTGGGGGTGATGAAGTGGGCATGTCGCTGACTCAGGGCCTACCACGTGGCGCTGAGTCAATAGTACCCCTTTTCTGACCCAGGCCTGCGCAGAGCCAGGGTCTGGTGACCGAGGTCGGAGGGCAGGGGGTGGCCCATCCAGTAATTCCCGTGCCTGCCCTGACCTCAGAGGGCGGCCGAGGGTTTGGAACTTCTCCCGGAGTCTGAACTCACACAAAGACCAGCTTTGTGGGGGCTCCTGGGGTAGGTGGGTGCCCATATGGCATTCTGAGACTGGCAGCCTGGCGCTGGGGTGGGAGTGGAGGCTGAGCAGGGCCTGGGGCAGTGAGGGAGACCGGGGGCGGGTCTCAGGCCCTCCCTCCTCCCCCAGTTCTTTCACACTCCCCTCTTCATTCAGCAGATGTTTCTGGAGTCTTCAGGGACGCTGTGGATAAGGAATCGGGCCCATGACCTCCCCTGCAGCTTGGGGTGAGGCAGACCAATGGGGGTGCAGAGCCGGGGAGCAGAAGAGCAGTGGGGATGCCTGGAACACCTGCATCTCAGAGGAGGCAGAGACTTGGGGGCCAAAGTGATGGGGATGTATAGGAGTTTACCAGGGAAGAGGCAGGTGCTTCGGGACCAGGGCTTTGGGGATGTATAGGAAGGAGTTCACCTGGGAAGAGGCAGGGGCTTAGGGGCCAGGGCTTTGGGGGATGTATAGGAGTTCACCAGGGAGGAGACAGGGTCTTAGGGTATTGGGGTCCACAGGGAAGAGTCAGGGCTCCAAGTGAGGTATGGGGCTTGGTCCTGGGAGCTTCGGGGAGCTGCCAGCTGGTTCTCAGCAGGTAAGGGCTCTGCCCCACTCTGAGATTTAGGAAGAATTCCGGAGCTGCAGGAAGGAGGTGGGTGGAGGGGGAAGCTCCAGGGCTGGGGAAATTGGGCAGGCTACAGGGCAGAGTGGACAGAGAAAAGGAGCAGACAGGGACAGGGGGGTGGCTCTGCAGTCAGAGGCCTGGCTCTTGTGCCTCAAGAGCTGGCCAGCCTCTCACCTTGGCCACCTCCCCTGCCCCAGCCTGGACGGGGGCTGTCCAAGTCAGTGTTTCCCTTTTGGAGGAATCATCAGAGCCATGCCTTCCCAGAAACCCCACAAATGTCTGCCTGTGAACACATCACCCCCTGGCTCACTTGGAGTCGAAGGCCTTAGGCATGCCTGTGATAAACCCTGTAGGGGCCGGGCACGGTGGCTCACGCCTGTAATCTCAGCACTTTGGGAGGCTGAGGCGGGCGGATCATGAGGTCAGGAGACTGAGACCATCCTGGCTAACACGGTGAAACCCTGTCTCCACTAAAAATACAAAAACTTAGCCGGGCATGGTGGCGCATGCCTGTAGTCCCAGCTACTAAGGAGGCTGAGGCAGGAGAATGGCGTGAGCCCGGGAGGCGGAGCTTGCAGTGAGCCGAGATCGCACCACTGCACTCCAGCCTGGGCGACAGAGCGAGACTCCGTCTCAAAAATAAATAAACAAACCCCGTGGGGGCAGTGGGGCTGAAGGCACTGCCATAGTAACGGGGCTCCTCCACCCTGAGCAGCCTGGAGTCTGGGGCTTACTTGGAACCCCATCTCATGGAGCTGTGGGGTGAGGGTGGGGAGTGTTGAGCTGGACCTAGGGGTATGGAATGGAACCCCCTGTAATGATCACCTTGAGCCTCTTCTCAGCTCATAGCAAGGATATGGTAGGTTTGAGGGCTGGTGTCAGGCCCTACAGATAGTGGGTTTCAGAAGGGCCTTCTCTGTTTGTTTGTAATAATAATCAAATAATAAATAAAAAATAAATGTTTTGATTTTGTTTTGTAGAGATAGGGTCTTGCTATGTTGCCCAGCCTGATCTCAAACTCCTGGCCTCAATTCACCTGCCTCAACCTCCCAAAGCACTGGGACCACAGGCATGAACCACAGGCTTGAATTACAGGCTGGAGTGCAGTGGCATGGACTCAGCTCACTGCAACCTCCGCCTCCCGGGTTCAAGAGATTCTCCTGCCTCAGCCTCCCAAGTAGCTGGGATTATGGGCTCCCACCACCAAGCCTGGCTAATTTTTGTATTTTTAGTAGAGACAGGGTTTCACCATGTTGGCCAGGCTGGTCTCGAACTCCTGACCTCAGGCGATCCGCTGGCCTTGGCCTCCCAAATTGCCGCGATTACAGCCGTGAGCCACTGCGTCCAGCATGACACTTTTTAAAGAAACAAATTCTGTTAGGCCCTCTGGGGTCTGTGGTGGTGTCACCTCTTCTGTGTGAGTGCCCCAACGTGCGAAACTGATGGCTGGTCCCTGTCCCCTGCAGGCCATGGACACCTTCAGCACCAAGAGTCTGGCTCTGCAGGCGCAGAAGAAGCTCCTGAGTAAGATGGCATCTAAGGCAGTGGTGGCCGTGCTGGTGGATGACACCAGCAGCGAGGTGCTGGACGAGCTGTACCGCGCCACCAGGGAGTTCACGCGCAGCCGCAAGGAGGCCCAGAAGATGCTCAAGAACCTGGTGAAGGTGGCCCTGAAGCTGGGGCTGCTGTTGCGCGGGGACCAGCTGGGCGGGGAGGAGCTGGCGCTGCTGCGGCGCTTCCGCCACCGGGCGCGCTGCCTGGCCATGACGGCCGTCAGCTTCCAGCAGGTGGACTTCACCTTCGACCGGCGTGTGCTGGCCGCAGGGCTGCTCGAGTGCCGCGACCTGCTGCACCAGGCCGTGGGCCCCCACCTGACCGCCAAGTCCCACGGCCGCATCAACCACGTGTTCGGCCACCTGGCCGACTGCGACTTCCTGGCCGCGCTCTACGGCCCCGCCGAGCCCTACCGCTCCCACCTGCGCAGGATCTGCGAGGGCCTGGGCCGGATGCTGGACGAGGGCAGCCTCTGAGCCCCGGGGCCGCCCGACCGCGCCCCTCGTGCCTTCTGGGGCTCTTCTGCTGGGCGCGGTGGGCTTTGTGGGTTTTTTCCACCTCTTTTCTCCCAATCGGACTCCGGTCGAACTCCCCCAGACAGGTGGGTGACCTGGCCCCTTTGAGAGGACGCTGAGCCATCTGTAGCAGCTGTTTCAGACACCGACGTCACTTCTCCTGGCCTCCGCCCAATGGGGAGAGGAATTTGGGGCCCTACTCTGGAGACCACCTTCCACCCCTATTTGTACTTTCTGGGCCACGCCGACCCCTGGGTCGCTTGATGTAAAAGTCAAAAGTTGCTGCTTCCCACTTGGTGACGTCGCCTGGGATTTTCATCCCCGCACACAAGGACTAGTTAGGGGGCAAATCGCGGCACCCCACCCCCACCCCCCGCCCCATCCATAAATTCACGTCCTAACCCCCAGGACCGGAAGATGATCTGATTTGGAAATAGGATCATTACAAATGGGATTAGTTCAGAGGATGTCATCTTGGAGTAGGGTGGGCCTCAATTCAAGGACTGGGGTCCTTAAAAAAAGTGGGCTCTGGGCAGGGCCCGGTGGCTCACGCCTGTAATCCCAGTACTTTGGGAGACCGAGGTGGGCGGATCATGAGGTCAGGAGATCAAGACCATCCTGGCTAATACGGTGAAACCCCATCTCTACTAAAAATACAAAAAATTAGCCAGGTGTGGTGGCGGGTGCCTGCAGTCCCAGCTACTCGGGAGGCTGAGTCAGGAGTATTGCTTGAACCAGGAGGTGGAGCTTGTAGTGAGCCAAGATCGTGCCACTGCACTCCAGCCTGGGTGATAGGGCAAGACTCCAACTCAAAAAAAAAAAAAAAAAAAAAAGCGGGGGAATTGGGGCCAGGTGCAGTGGCTCACTCCTGTAATCTCAGCACTTTGGGAGGCTGAGGCAGGAGGATTGCTTGAGCTCAGGAGTTCAAGACCAGCCTGGGCAAGATGCTGAGATCCCCGTATCTACAAAAAAAAAAAAAAAAAAAAAAAAAAAAAAAAGGCCGGGTGCAGTGGCTCATGCCTGTAATCCCAGCACTTTGGGAGGCTGAGGCGGGCGGATCACGAGGTCAGGAGATCGAGACCATCTTGGCAAACATGGTGAAACCCTGTCTCTACTAAAAATACAAAAAAAATTAGCTGGGCATGGTGGAGGGCGCCTGTAGTCCCAGCTTCTCGGGAGGCTGAGGCAGGAGAATGGTGTGAACCCGGAAAGTGGAGCTTGCAGCGAGCCGAGATTGTGCCATTGCACTCCAGCCTGGGCGACAGAGCGAGACTCCATCTCAAAAAAAAAAAAAAAAAAAAAGAAAAAAAGAAAAGAAAATTATTGTGGTGGGCTGAGGGTGGTGGCTCCCAGCACTTTGGGAGGCTGAGGCAGGCAGATCACAAGGTCAAGAGATCAAGACCATCCTGGCCAACATGGTGAAACCGTCTCTACTAGAAATACAAAAATTAGCCAGGTGTGGTGGCGGGCGCCTGTGGTCCCAGCTACTGGGGAGGCTGAGGCAGAAGAATCGCTTGAACCTGGGAGGCAGAGGTTGCAGTGAGCCAAGATTGCACCACTGCACTCCAGCTTGGTGAAAAAGTGAGATTAGTCTCAAAAAAAAAAAAAAAAAAAATTTATTGTGGTGGTGTGCATCTATAGTCCCAGCTACTTGAGAGACTGAGGGAAGATCACTTGAGCCCAGGAGTTAAAGGCTGCAGTGACCAATGATCGTGCCACTGCACTCCAGCTTGGGTGAGGGTGGGTCCCTGTCTTCAAAAAAAAAAAAAAAAAAAAAAAGGATTTGGGCACAGACATGCATGCAAGGAAGGCCAAGGATGCCAGCCACCGCCAGGAGCTGGGAGAGGCCGGGGGCAGATTCCCCTCAGCCTTGGAGGGACCTAGCCCTGGCCACACCTTCATCTCAGACTTGTGGTCCAGAGAACTGAATGAGAACAAATGTGCATGAAGCCCGTCAGTCCATAGGACTTGGTCCTGGAAGCCCCCACTCAAGAAGGCTCCAGTGAATGCTGGCACATTCAGCCAGGATGCCTCCATGACGCTGGAGACCTCTGCCCTGGGTCGGGAGAACAGCTCCAATCCAGGGACTTTCACGTGGGAGGGGACGGAGCGTGCCCCCCACCCAGGGGTAGGGGAAACCACCTGAGAAGAATGCACATTTTATTTATTGTTTTGAGACAAGGTCTCGCTGTGTCACCCAGGCTGGAGTGCAGCGGTGCAATCTCGGCTCACTGCAGCCTCGTCCTCCCAGGCTCAAGTGATCCTCGGCTGGGACTACAGGCGTGCACCACCACACCTGGCTAATCTTTGTATTTTTTGTAGACACAAGGTCTCACCATGTTGCTAGGATGGTCTCAAACTCCTGGGCTCAAGCGATCTACCTCCCTCAGCCTCACAAAGTGTGCCCGTTTGTAATATTGTGATTTCATGTTTGGAGAATCAGCAACCAACCAGCCAACCATGTTGTTTTTGTAAGACAGACCCAAGAAAGCAAAGCTCGGCCGTCATCTTGGCTCTGGTACTACCCAGAGCCGCCGCGATTCTTAGCTCGGGGCGTGGAGGCGTGCTGTGGCGGAGTCTATTTGCCATTTTTGTTTGCCAGCAGGGGGCATGGGTTCTCAAAGGTTGCAAAATGGTGCTGCGGGTCAGGAAGGTTATTTTGGGTGCCTGTGGGGGAGGGGAAACGAGGTCCCATGACTGTTTTGTAGAACCTAGTCTGTAGAGGGTAGAGGTTGCCGCAGGGGCCTGTGGGCCTTACTCGGTGAGAAGGTAGGTCTAGCCGGCTCCATCCAGTATTTGAGACATTTGAAATGTGCCAGCATTTAAAAACCAAGACCACACACACCCGTCCGGATTTGGAGTTTCTCTTGCCAACTCGCCAGTCGGGGCCATCCGAGCCTGCACTGACCCCTGGTGAAGCTGTGCAGGGGCTGCCCCTCTCCCTTTTGCCAGTCCTCTCCACTTCCTTTCGCCTCTCCCTGGCCTGCCGTACTTACTGATAGGAAATCCTGACCCCAGACTCGGAGCAGGTTTCCTGTGGTTTCGTTTTTGCTTCCGCGAAAAAGCCAAAGGTCTTGGCCAGAGAGCCAGCTGTTCCTACCTCTACCCCACGCTTCCAAGGCAACCTTCTCTGCTTATCTTAGGCCGCGAGACAGACCTTCAAGAACTTACGTGGATTCTGATTCTCTCACGAAGCCCCGATGGAACCCTGTGCTGTTGAGACATCAATGTGCAAAACTCTACGTGTCCCTGCTGGGCTGTCCAGCCAGTCTGGACTCTTGTAAATTTGAGATTTAATTAAAGGAAACAAACCAAATAGAACTACGGAACAAATTTTTTTTTTTTTTTTTGAGACGGAGCCTCGTTCTGTTGCCCAGGCTGGAGTGCAGTGGCGCAATCTCGGCTCACTGCAAACTCCGCCTCCCGGGTTCACACCATTCTCCTGCCTCAGCCTCCCAAGTAGCTGGGACTACGGGTGCCTGCCACCACGCCTGGCTAATTTTTTTTGTATTTTTAGTAGAAACAGGGTTTCACCATGTTTGCCAGGATGGTCTCGATCTCCTGACCTCGTGATCCACCCGCCTCGGCCTCCCAAAGTGCTGGCATTACAGGTGTGAAGTGAGCCACTGCGCCCAGCTGGAACAATTTAAATAAAAGCACACACCAGCCTGGGCACAGTGGCTCATACCAGTAAACCTAGGGCTTTGAGAGGCCGAGGCAGGAGGATCACTTGAGCCAAGGAGTTCGAGACCAGCCTGGGCAACATAACAAGACCCTATCTCTAAAAAATATAAGACTGAGTGTGGTGGCTCATGCCTGTAATCCCAGCACTTTGGGAGGCTGAGGCAGGCGGATCACCTGAGGTCAGGAGTTCAAGACTAGCCTGGCCAACATGGTGAAACCCGGTCTCTACTAAAAAGTACAAAAATTAGCCAGGCGTGGTGGCAGGTGCCTGTAATCCCACCTACTTGGGAGGCTGAGGCAGGAGAATCACTTGAATGTGGGAGGCGGAGGTTGTAGTGAGCTGAGATCGTGCCATTGCAATCCAGCCTGGGCAACAGAGTGAGACTTGGTCTCAGAAACAGAATTAAAAAAATTATAGCCAGTCAGGGCGGCATGCACCTGTGGTCCCAGCTATCTGGGAGGATGGCTTAGACCCAGGAGGTTGAGGCTGCAGTGAGCTGAGATCACACCACCGCACTCCAGCCTGGGTGATGGAGCAAGATTCCGTCTCAAAAACAAACAAAACAAAAAAGTACACACATGTACATGTGGGCTCAGAGGCGAAGCTCCTGTGTATCCTGAGACTGTCTGACGTGTGCTGGTGCATCAGGCCGCCCAGGCATCATCCTTGATGCCCGCAGCCACGGATCCGGAAGCTGTGGGTGATTCCCAGCTGACCATGGCAGAGACCCCCACCCTTGGCCAAGGTGTAGGCGGTGGGCACCATTTCCCATGGCCTTTTCTGCACAGGAGGCTCTGGCAACCCTGTTGTGCTTATTTTCTGGGCCCTGTGGAGCCTCAGAGTCGAGAGCTGGAAAGGCTCCTGGCCCCGGAGGGGTCCCCAGACCTCAGAGCACTGCCATTCTTGGTCTAGGGGCCCTTCCTGCTGACGTGTGCTGCTGTCAGGCCTTTCCTCACGTGGTGGCATCACGTGTGCAGTGGGAAGGCTGGCTGGTTTTCTTTTTTTTGAGACACGGTGTCGCTCTGTAACCCAGGCTGGACTGCAGTGGTGCGATCTTGGCTCACTGCTGCCTTGGATTCCTGGGTTCAAGCGATTCTCCTGTCTCAGGCTCCTGAGTAGCTGGGATTACAGGTGTGTGCCACCACGCCTGGCTAATTTTTTTTTTTTTTTTTTTTGAGACGGAGTCTTGCTCTGTCGCCCGGGCTGGAGTGCAGTGGCCGGATCTCAGCTCACTGCAAGCTCCGCCTCCCGGGTTTACGCCATTCTCCTGCCTCAGCCTCCCGAGTAGCTGGGACTACAGGCGCCCGCCACTTCGCCCGGCTAGTTTTTTGTGTTTTTAGTAGAGACGGGGTTTCACCGTGTTAGCCAGGATGGTCTCGATCTCCTGACCTCGTGATCCGCCCATCTCGGCCTCCCAAAGTGCTGGGATTACAGGCTTGAGCCACTGCGCCCGGCCACGCCTGGCTAATTTTTAAATGATTGATTTTTTTGTAGAGATGGGGGACTTGCTATGTTGCCCAAGCTGGTCTTGAACTCCTAGTGTCAAGTGATTCTCCTGCCTTAGCCTCTCAAAGTGCTGGAATTTATAGGCATAAGCCATCACGTCTGGCTTGTTTTTGTTTTTTAGTCACTGTGTTGCAACCCAGCTTCAAAAAACTAAGGGAGGCTGGCCAAAGTGGCTCATGTCTCTAATCCCAGCACTTTGGAAGGCCAAGGCAGGTGTGGATCGCTTGAGCCCAGTTCAAAACCAGCCTGAGTAACCCGGCAAAACCCCGTATCTATCAAAAAAAGAGACAAAAATGAGCCAGGCATGGTGGCGCGTGCTTGTAGTCCCAGCTACTTGGAAAGCTGAGGTGGGAGGATCACTTGAGCCCGGGAGATGGAGGTTGCAATGAGCCGTGATTATGCCACTGCACTCCAGCCTGGGTGATGGGAAGACCCTGTCTTAAAAGAAAAAAAAAAAAGGCCGGGCGCAGTGGCTCACGCCTGTAATCCCAGCACTTTGGGAGGCCGAGGCGGATGGATCACCTGAGGTCAGGAGTTCAAGACCAGCCTGGCCAACATGGTGAAACCCCGTCTCAACTAAAAATACAAAAAAATTAGCTGAGCGTGGTCGCAGGTGCCTGTAATCCCAGGTACTTCAGGAGGCTGAGATAGGAACCTGGGAGGCAGACGTTGCAGTGAGCTGAGATGGTGCCATTGCACTCCAGCCTGGGTGACAAGATTGAAACTCTGTCTTAAAAAAAAAACAAAAACAAAAACAAAAAAAACACTAAGGGAAAGCAAGGCCCACAGGCTGCGGAGAGCAGGTCGGCCTTGGAACATCCTCCTGGGCTGGGGCCTCTGGCAGCCACAGGAACCCAAGTGTGCAGCATGTGGGGGGCCCAGGGACAGGGAGTGCCAAGCGGGGAAGGAGGCAAGTTCACATACAGCCACTTTGGGATCCAGCGCTTTGATGCCTGCAGAGAAGTCCCACCCAGAGACACCGCCCACCTGCACTCGATGGGGCAGTGAGTGTCAGCCGCGTCTGAGCCCCCAACGCACAATGGCCAGCCGGGAAGGCCCAGGCTGTGGGGTTGCTTTTTAACGTTGTTATTTATTTAAATATGAAAAAACATTTAATCTCTTCCCAGTTCATCTGAAAGGAGGTCCGTCCCCTTGGTAAACAGAGGAAAGCAGTTCTGCAGGTTGGGGGGAGCATGGCTGCTTTCCCCAGCGTGGCCCCCGTGTTCCCCACCCTCTTTGTGCCCCGGATCTGCGATCCTGAGTCCAGAAGAGCTGAGCAGGAAGTGGGGACTGGGAAGCTGTTGGGAGCCAGGAGGGCCCTGGGGCCTCTGTTCTCTGCCCCAGGGCTTCAGCCACCCTGCAAGTCCCTCTGGACAAGGCAACGTCAGCCCTGGCAGAAAACTTAAGAGTCCCTCCTAGAAAACCAGTGATGTGCTGGCCTTTTCAGGGCCACAGGCCCCTTCAGCTTCACCAGAGATGAGAAGGTGCCGCCCACAACAGGGCTGCTGGTCACAGCTCAGTGCGTGATGCCTTGGCCACAATCACCAGCTTGGACAGCTCGGCCTTGAAAGCCCCGGGCCTGTGAGCCACTACAAGAAAGAAACACATGATTGTGCCCTGAACGTTGAAAATTCTCAGAAGTCCTGAGGATTTGGGGTGGGGTCCACGGTGGGGGCTGAGCAGGGAAGGGGAGCAGTCTCCAAAGCAGACTCCCATGTGAAAAGGCCCCAGGCTCTGAAAGTCTTACAGGTGATAGACAGGAAAATGGTGGTGTGGAGGGTGAGGTCGTTGGGGCTAACAGAGGTGGCAGGCAGCGGGAAGCCACAGAAAGACCTGAGGTGGGAAGAACCCTGGTCATTTGTGCCATGTGGTTGAGAAGAGATGCAGAAAGGGGCCAGAAGCAGCCCAGGAAGGAGATGACCCCCGCCTGAACAGGATACAGGGTGGGTAAGGCTGCAAGACCTCCTGCTCAGTGGGTGAACCTGTCTGAGGCCCACATGACACTTCTCCAACAGGGTCAGAACTCTGGCTTCCACTGCTACACCCAAGGCTCCTGGCCCTACCTGCTCTGTCCACTCCCTCGCCTCCCACCCTTGCCCCAGCTCGGCGCCTCCGATTCCTCTTTCTGCTTAGCATTGGCCCCATGCAGCTGAACATGGCTTGAGGACACTGGTGCTGCTCAGGCAACCAAAGGAGGACCCTGATGTTTCCCAGTGACCCCTGCAGCTTCCCCTCGGCATGCCACGGTCCCAACTTCAAAGCCCTGATGGTTTCTACTTTATTTCATTTATTTATTTATTTTATTTTATTTATTTTTTTTGAGATGAGAGTCTTCCTCTGTTGGCCAGGCTGGAGTACAGTGGTACGGTCTCGACTCACTGCAACCTCCGGCTCCCGAGTTCAAGCGATTCTCCTGTCTCCACCTTCTGACTAGCTGGGATTACAAGCATGTGCCAACATACCCGGCTAATTTTGCTATTTTTAGTAGAGACAGAGTGTCACCATGTTGGCTAGGCTGGTCTGGAACTCCTGGCCTCCCAAAGTGCTGGGATTACAGGTGTTAGCCACCACACCCAGCCCTGTTTATTGTTTTTGAGACAGAGTCTTACTCTGATGCCCAGGCTGGAGTCCAGTGGTGCGATCATAGCTCAATGCAGCCTCAACCTCCTGGGCTCAAGTGATCCTCCTCAAACTCCTGACCTCAAGTGATCTGCCCACCTCCGTCTCCCAGAGTGCTGGGATGACAGGCGTGAGCCACCACGCCCAGCCTAATTTAAAAAAAATTTTTGTAGAGACAGGGTCTTGCTAGCTATGTTGCCCAAGCTGGTCTTGACCTCCTGGGCTCAAATGATCCCCCACTTTAGCCTCCTGAGCAGCTGAGATAACAGGCATGAGCCACCACACCCAGCTAAGATAAAGTTCTGGTGGTACACAGCCATACCCGTTCACGCACATACTGTCTGCATCAGCTTTGTGCCACAATGGCGCAGCTCAGACAGAACCTACAGTGCCACAAAGCTGAAGATATTGATGAGGTGGCCTTTACAGAACCAGTTTGTGGATGCCTGGTCTACAGTCTCCAGGGACCCCTATGGCCGACCCCCCTCTCCAAACCGCCCCGATTGCCTGCCCTTGGATGGGCGTGTCGTCACCTCTACCCCATCCCCATCTTTCCGTACCTGCTGTTTTGGTCACTTCAAATTCCTCAGTTTTCAGGGGGACATCGCTTTCCTTTTCAAATGCGGCTTTAGACTGCAAGAGAATGAGTGGAAACTTTACCAGGGCCATTTCAATGCTCATCATTAGAACGATTCAGTTTGCTTTCCAGAGAAGCACAGACTAAAGCTTTGTACTTTTACTAATGAGGGAGAGGAGACTTTTTTGTTTTTGAGCCAGGACCTCACTCTACTGTCCAGGCTGGAATGCAGCGGTGCGATCATAGCTCCTTGCAGCCTCAAAGTCCTGGACTCAAGTGATCCTCCTGCCTGGGCCTCCTGAGTAGCTGGGACTACTGGTTCACGCTAACACGCCTGGCTATTTTTTTAACTTTTGGTAGATATAGGGTCTTGCTATGTTGCCTAGGCTGGTATCAAATTCCTGGCCTCAAGCAATCCTCCTGCCTCAGCCTCCGAAAGTGCTGGGATTACTGGCGTGAGCCACCGCACCTGGCCTGGAGAAGTCTTTTCTGGCATATACAAGAGAAGCCAGCAGCAGCAGGTTACCAACCTCCCCGTGCCCCGGCGCCTCCTGGTCTGGGGGTGTCTGTGTGCCAGGTTCCTCCAAATTACATACCCTACCTCTGCAGGATTCGCTGTCCCCTCTCCTCCCTGTCCCCATGGAGCCCTCTCGTGGCAGGACATCTCACAGCTGCCCCAGTGCACAGAAACCACACCTAGAGCCTGTCCCACCCCAAGATACTCACGTAGGCCATGGCGTACTCGATCTCGGCGCCTCGCACCTCCGCCTTGAACTGTGTGAAGTACAGATAGGACTTCCCCTGGGGCCTGCAGAGGAAGCGGGGCGAGGGGGTCAGGCCAGGCCTGCTGGGTCTGGGTCTGTGCACCCTGGAAGTAGCCCCACCAGGGACCCGGGCTGGGGTCAGCAAGTCTCATGCCTGCTTCTCAACATGGACACCATTCCCGAACACTGCTGACTGGGAAGGACGGACAGGGCCCTCTCAACATCAGACCCGCTTTCCTTTGTGTCAGAATGTTTTGGTTTTTTTTTTGGAGACGGAGCCTTACTCTGTTGCCCAGGCTGGATTGCAACGGCACAATCTCACTCACTGTGGCCTCTGCCTCCTGGGTTTAAGTGATTCTCCTGCCTCAGCCTCCCTTGTAGCTGGGATTACAGGCACCTGCGACCACACCCGACTAATTTCGGTATTTTTAGTACCAAACGGGGTTTCACCACGTTGGTCAGGCTGGCCTGAACCCCTGACCTCAAGTGATCTGCCCGCCTCAGCCTCCCAGAGGGCTGGGATTAGAGGCATGAGCCACCGTGCCTGGCCCCTTTGTGCCAGAATGTTCTTCTAGCTCATTCACAGACATGCCTCTCTCCTCTGTGGGCTGGTAACTGCTCTGGGACAGGACCCCATGTCCATTCACTGCACATGGCTTCTCGGGTGCCGACAGCAATCCAGGTACTGTGATGGGGGCTAGGGCTGGGCAATGAGAGGCCAGTAAAGGCTTCCCAGAGGGTGCTGACTAGGAAGTACAGGAGTTAACTACGAAGTGGGGAGGAGCATCTGCCCAGGTTTCTAGGAGGCTACTAACAGGGGCGTCTAAGGAACTGGAGTGGCAGAAGGTGCCAGAAGGTGACAGCAGGGGATGATGGCGTCTCTGGTGTGAACAGTGTGATGAGGATGGAGGAGCAGCAGGGGGGCCATTTCTGTGGAAGCCCTGGCTGGGGTTCTATGTGCATGGGTGGGGCGGGGGTATCCAGGGAGCCCCTAGATTCTTCTTTAAGCCCTAGCACTGCCAACAGGCCTGGTCAGGGAGGGTCCAGTCACTGTCTGAGATGGGGAGGCCGGCCTGGGGTGGCAGGTCTCCGCGGCTGAGCATGCCCCTGGGGAGCTTTTGTGGGGGTTGGACAGGAGGATTCAGGCCCAAGGTGAGCCCAGTCACCATCCCAACTGCTCTGGGCCTGCACCTGTCCAGATGCCTCCTAGGGAGCCGGCACTCAGGGGTCAGTGCGGGGCGGTGGCCTGCACAGACAATGGCGACCGTGGGCTTCCCCGTGACTACAGCGCGACCTCTGCAGGGTCTCTCTGGGCTGATGGGGTCTATCTCCTTTCAATGACCCTGCTGATGCCTCCTGGGGCCTTGGCCTGCCCGTGACGCAGCCAGTCCCATGGAGTGGGTGAGAGTCTCCCCAGAAACGACTGGGTGAACACCTGCTGTTTGTAAAGCACCCTGCAGGGGATGGCGGGACAACGCCCGCATGAGGCAGCAAATCACACCCTGTCCTTCAATTAAACGTCGCCATTCCCTGATCTCCATCTCTCATTTGTCAACGTGCTTTAACCTGACCACAGCGGTGGAACTACAGCTTGGACTTCTCCCTCCAAAGTGTCTGCACAAAATAAATGCTCAAGAAATACCCACCGTTTGGGCTGAGACATTCTGGGCCAAGGATCAGGGAAGAAGGGACAAGATTCCTGAAGCCCCTGACCTCCTCCCCACGAGGGGCCCGACAGCTTCCTTCCCTTCATGTCCTTTCCCAGATCAAGCTGGGATTTAGGCAGTGGAGTTACGAGAATGAGTGGGACAAGTGGAGCTGGATAAGCCCAGAAACCATGAGCCTGACTGAGGATAGCAGCAGGGGCAGAACCAGGCGGTGCCTGGGGAGACCTGGGGAGGGGCTGCGGACCCAGACGAGTGTGTGTTTGGGCAGATGGAAGAAAGGCACAGCTTATGTGTGATTCCCAGATGTCTGCACCTCAAGAAGGCTATGAGCCATTGGGTTGGTCCTTCAGAGAACACGCTGGTAAAGACACGCCTGAGGGGAAACAGGAGGTGGTCATGCTGGGGTCCCTGCAGGCGCCAGCTGGGGCCCCTTCTGGCGGGACACACTCCCCGGGAGATGGCATCATCCAAACCTCCACGGCCATTACCCCACAGACTTCCACACCTGTCACTGGCTTAGCTCGTCCCCAGTCCAGACCTGCACCAGCTCCGCCAGTTCCACCAGGACTCTTCCCAGCATCTCCCTCCTCCTCCCACCACAGCTGGCTGATTCCACAGCCTCCAATCTGTGCCCTCCCCTCTCACCCTGTCCTCATTCTACAGCTTCCAATCTACCCTCCCCACCCACCCTATCCTCATTCTGCACAGCCTCCAATCTGTGCCCTCCTCACCCACCCCATCCTCATTCTACACAGCCTCCAATCCCCTCTCCACCCACCCCACCCTCATTCTACAGCTTCCAATCTACCCTCCCCACCCACCCCTTCCTCATTCTACACAGCCTCCAATCCCCTCTTCACCCACCCTATCCTCATTCCACACAGCCTCCAATCCCCTCCCCACCCACCCCATCCTCATTCTACACAGCCTCCAATCCCCTCCACCCACCCGTTCCTCATTCCACACAGCCTCCAATCCCCTCTTCACCCACCCCATCCTCATTCCACACAGCCTCCAATCCCCTCTCCACCCACCCCATCCTCATTCCACACAGCCTCCAATCCCCTCTTCACCCACCCCATCCTCATTCCACACAGCCTCCAATCCCCTCTCCACCCACCCCACCCTCATTCCACACAGCCTCCAATCCCCTCCCCACCCACCCCATCCTCATTCTACACAGCCTCCAATCCCCTCCCCACCCACCCCATCCTCATTCCACACAGCCTCCAATCCCCTCCCCACCCACCCCATCCTCATTCTACACAGCCTCCAATCCCCTCCCCACCCACCCCATCCTCATTCCACACAGCCTCCAATCCCCTCCACCCACCCCATCCTCATTCCACACAGCCTCCAATCCCCTCTTCACCCACCCCTTCCTCATTCCACACAGCCTCCAATCCCCTCCCCACCCACCCCATCCTCATTCCACACAGCCTCCAATCCCCCCTCCACCCACCCCATCCTCATTCCACACAGCCTCCAATCCCCCCTCCACCCACCCCATCCTCATTCCACACAGCCTCCAATCCCCTCTCCACCCAGCCCATCCTCATTCTACACAGCCTCCAATCCCCTCCCCACCCACCCCTTCCTCATTCCACACAGCCTCCAATCCCCTCCCCACCCACCCCATCCTCATTCCACACAGCCTCCAATCCCCTCTTCACCCACCCCTTCCTCATTCCACACAGCCTCCAATCCCCTCCCCACCCACCCCATCCTCATTCCACACAGCCTCCAATCCCCTCTCCACCCAGCCCATCCTCATTCTACACAGCCTCCAATCCCCTCTTCACCCACCCCTTCCTCATTCCACACAGCCTCCAATCCCCCCTCCACCCACCCCATCCTCATTCCACACAGCCTCCAATCCCCTCTCCACCCACCCCACCCTCATTCCACACAGCCTCCAATCCCCCCTCCACCCACCCCACCCTCATTCCACACAGCCTCCAATCCCCTCCCCACCCACCCCATCCTCATTCCACACAGCCTCCAATCCCCTCTTCACCCACCCCTTCCTCATTCCACACAGCCTCCAATCCCCTCCACCCACCCCTTCCTCATTCCACACAGCCTCCAATCCCCTCCACCCACCCCTTCCTCATTCCACACAGCCTCCAATCCCCTCCACCCACCCCTTCCTCATTCCACACAGCCTCCAATCCCCTCTTCACCCACCCCTTCCTCATTCCACACAGCCTCCAATCCCCTTCCCACCCCTTCCTCATTCCACACAGCCTCCAATCCCCTCTTCACCCACCCCATCCTCATTCTACAGCTTCCAATCTACCCTCCCCACCCACCCCTTCCTCATTCCACACAGCCTCCAATCCCCTCTCCACCCACCCCATCCTCATTCCACACAGCCTCCAATCCCCTCTTCACCCACCCCTTCCTCATTCTACAGCTTCCAATCTACCCTCCCCACCCACCCCTTCCTCATTCCACACAGCCTCCAATCCCCTCTTCACCCACCCTATCCTCATTCCACACAGCCTCCAATCCCCTCCCCACCCACCCCATCCTCATTCCACACAGCCTCCAATCCCCTCTCCACCCACCCCATCCTCATTCCACACAGCCTCCAATCCCCTCTTCACCCACCCCATCCTCATTCTACAGCTTCCAATCTACCCTCCCCACCCACCCCTTCCTCATTCCACACAGCCTCCATCCCCTCTCCACCCATCCCTTTCTCATTCTACACAGCCTCCAATCCCCTCTTCACCCACCCCATCCTCATTCCACACAGGCTTCAATCTGGGCGCACCCACTAGCCCCGACTCCATGCTCGTCAGTGCCTGGAGGGGCTCCCTGCCTCAGTCTGCCTCCTTCAGTCAGAGGGATATGAGCTCCACAGGTTCCTGCAGGGAGCCCTATGGAATAGGACTCAGCCAGGAAAAGAAACGAGGCTGACGCAGGCCTCAGCATGGATAAGCCTTGAGGATGTCATGCTCAGTGAGAGAAACCAGACACCAAAGGCCACACAGGGAGGGTCTGACCCCATTTCTATGCAATGTCCGGGACAGGCCCATCCACAGAGGCAGGAGGGAGATGCGTGGCTGCCGTGTGCTGGGAAGGGGAATGACTCTGATGGGAACAGTTTATTTTCAGGGGATGAAAAGGTTCTGGATGCAGAGGTCTGGCTGCACACCTCTGAGAAAGTACTACATGCAGCTGAATTGTGAGCTTAAAATGCTGTGTTTTATGGAATTTTATCTCAATTTTTTTTTTTTTTTTTTTTTTTTTTTGAGGCAGAGTCTCGCTTTGTCGCCCAGGCTGGAGTGCAGTGGCCAGATCTCAGCTCACTGCAAGCTCCGCCTTCCGGGTTCACGCCATTCTCCTGCCTCAGCCTCCCGAGTAGCTGGGACTACAGGCGCCCGCCATCACGCCCGGCTAGTTTTTTGTATTTTTTAGTGGAGACGGGGTTTCACCGTGTTAACCAGGATGGTCTCGATCTCTTGACCTCGTGATCCGCCCGTCTCGGCCTCCCAAAGTGCTGGGATTACAGGCTTGAGCCACCGCGCCCGGCCTATCTCAATTTTTAAACATTGCGAAAAAGGGCCAGGCACGGTGGCACACACCTATAATTCCAGCTACTCAGGAGGCTGAGGGAGGAGAATCGCTTGAACCCAAGAGGCGGAGGTTGCAGTGAGCCAAGATCGCACCACCGAACTCCAGCCTGGGCAACAGATGGAGACTCCATCTCAAAAAAAAAAAAAAAAAAGAAAGAAAGAAAAATTGCCAAAAGGCCCTTTGGTGAGTTTGTGTCACCCTCAGGGGAGGGTGGAGCCCCCCGGGGCCTTCCCGGGCCCTGGTCAATGCTCCATATCCTCTGAGCTGCTTCTCCTTTTCCTGGGACACTGCCCTGCACAGACACCCCCAGTCTCCCCCAGACCTTCTCAGCCTCTGCATCAGTGCACTTCCTTGGGGAGCACTCACGCCCCAGCGACCCCGCCACCCCCCACCTACACGTGCATGAGACCCCCTGCTGGCCTGTCTTCCCCTCCAGGGGTGCCGCCCCCATCTGTCTAGCCATCCTTGTCCTCTCTCGTTCCCTGCCTTCTGAAGCAGATCCCGGGGCCAGCGGGCAGGCCAACAGCAGCCGGAGATGTCATCCCCACCCCGAGCCTCACCTCCAGATGGTGCAGGTGAAGTGCTGGTGGTCTTCGCTGGTCCCCAGACTCATCTGCCATTGCTGGGGAAAGAACACAGCGTGGGTCAGCGCCGGACACACAGGTGCTCTCACAGAGTTCCAGGTGTGCCTCTGATTCTACAGTCAGGCCACCTCTTCTGTACCTCCCAATTCAGGGGCTGGCCACCCTATCCCCTGCCCCGCCCTCCTGGTGGCCTGGGGTTTGCTGTCCATCTGTGATCAGGGAGCCTCTGCCTGCACCACATCCTTCCCATAAAGGTGGTGCCTCAATTGAGAACCACCCCAAAGTGGCTCCCAAGGATGGGGAGATAAGAACAACGTTTTTTTGTTTTTGAGACGGAGTCTCTCTCTGTGGCTTGGGTTGGGGTGCAGTGGCACCATCTCGCCTCACTGCAACCTCCACCTCCTGGGCTCAAGCAATCCTCCCACCTCAGTCTCCCAAGTAGCTGGGACCACACCCAGCTAATTTCTGTGTTTTGCAGAATCACTGTCTTGCCAATATTGCCCAGACTGGTCTCAACCTCCTGGCCTCAAGCAATCCTCCTACTTTGGCCTCCCAAAGTGGTGAGATTACAGATATAAGTTACCACGCCAGGCCTAAGAACAACTCTTAAACATATAAAAATATGTCCAATATCATTTATGAAAACAAAAACAAAAACAAAAAAAACGCAAGCTGAACTACAGTGAGATACCTTTTTCTCCTAGGTCAGAAGGGCAGAAGGCCCATTGTCTGCTAACACACCATATGGGTGTGAAAACCAAGGCTATCCCGAGTTGTCGGTGGAGCTGCAACAGGTACAAACAAAAGGGAAAATGCAGGCCGGGCATGGTGGCTCACGCCTGTAATCCCAGCACTTTGGGAGGCTGAGGCGGGATGATCACTTGAACCCAGGAGTTCAAGACCAGCCTCGGCAACCTAGTGACACCCCCCATCTCTAAAATGACTAGCATCTTGCAGGATGTGACCACTGGGGAACCTGGTTAAAGGGTACTTGGAGCTCTCTGTAGGATTTCTTACAAGTGAAGATACATCTACCAAGATCTCAAAACATATAGTTTTACTTTTTTTTTTTTTTGAGACAGAGTCTTGCTCTGTCACCCAGGCTGGAGTGCCATGGCGCGATCTCGGCTCACCGCAACCTCTGCCTCGCAGGTTCAAGCGATTCTCCTGCCTCAGCCTCCTGAGTAGCTGGGATTACAGGCGTGCGCCACCACGCCTGGCTAACTTTTGTATTTTTAGTAGAGATGCGGTTTCACCATGTTAGCTAGGCTGGTCTCGAACTCCCGATCTCATGTGATCCACCCGCCTTGGCCTCTCAAAGTGCTGGGATTACAGGCGGGAGCCACCGCACCCAGCCCAGTTTTACTTTTAACAAAACGGACCCAAGAATCCTACTTCTGGGCGGTTTCCCCACAGATGTAACCGCACTTGTACAATGAACCCTGGCCAAGGTTATTCACAGACTGGGTTGGAAGTAACCCTCGATCCATTAGTACGGGGCTGTCAATTAATTCCACATGTCCATGCAATTGAAGCTCTTTACACAGGATACAGAAAAATCTCTAGGAGGCTGGGCGCCGGTGGCTCACACCTGTAATCCTAGCACTTCGGGAGGCCGAGGCGGGCCAATCATTTGAGGTCAGCAGTTCAAGATCAGCCTGGCTAACATGCCGAAACCCGTCTCAAGGTGTTCACCAGGCTAGGCTCTCATTCATTGGTAGCTCAAGGTCCTCTTCCAAGCTCTTGTGGTTGTGGTAGATTTCAGTTCTTCCCGGTTGCGGGTCTGAAGTCTTCATTTCCTTGCTGGCAGCCAGAGGCTGTTCTCAGCTCCTAGAGGCTGCCTGTATTCCCTGCCCTGCAGTTCCCTCAAGGGCAGCAGTGGCGTATGTGTCCATGTGCTTCAAATCACCCTTTTTTTTTTTTTTTTTTTTTGAGACGGAGTCTCGCTCTGTTGCCCAGGCTGGAGTGCAGTGGCGCCATCTCGGCTCACTGCAAGCTCCGCCTCCCGGGTTCACGCCATTCTCCTGCCTCAGCCTCCGAGTAGCTGGGACTACAGGCGCCCGCCACCTCGCCCGGCTAATTTTTTGTATTTTTAGTAGAGACGGGGTTTCACCGTGTTAGCCAGGATGGTCTCAATCTCCCGACCTCGTGATCCACCCGCCTCGGCCTCCCAAAGTGCTGGGATTACAGGCGTGAGCCACCGCGCACGGCCCTTTTTTTTTTTTTTTGAGACAGAGTCTACCCCTGTTGCCCAGGCTGGAGTGCAGTGGTGCGATCCTGACTCACTGCAACCCCCACCTCCCGGATTCAAGTGATTCTCCTTCCTCAGCCTCCCAAGTAGCTGGGATGACAGGCATGTGCCACCATGCCTGGCTAATTTTTGTATTTTTAGTAGAGACGGGGTTTTACCATGTTGGCCAGGCTGGTCTTGAACTCCTGACCCCCGGTGATCTGCCCCTCTTCGGCCTCCCAAAGTGCTGGGATTACAGGGATGTGCCACCATGCCTGGCTAATTTTTGTAGTTTTACTAGAGACGGGGTTTCACCATGGTGGCCAGGCTGGTCTCGAGCTCCTGACTTCAGGTGATTCACCAGTCTTGGCCTCCCAAAGTGCTGGGATTATAGGCATGAGCCACTGTGCCCGGCCCAAATCATTCTTACCGGCTCTTCTGCCACCAGCTGGAGAAAACAGCCAGCAAGGAAACAGGGACCTTGGTCCTCGAACCACAAATAACTGAATTCTGTCAACTAAGAGTTTGAAGGAGAGGATTCTTCTCCCAGCCCAGAGACTTTTTGTTTTTGAGATAGGGTCTTGCTCTGTTGCCCAGTAGCACAATCACGGCTCACTACAGCCCTGACCTCTTGGGCTCAAGTGATCCTCCCACCTCAGTCTCCCAAGTAGCTGGAACCACAGATGCACGCCACCACATTCAGCTAATTTTAAAATTTTCTGTTAATTTCATGCTCCTAGAGACGGGGCATGAGCCACCATGCCTTGCCTGTGATACCTTTATTTATTATTTATTTTTTGAGAGAGTCTCACTCTGTTGCCCAGGCTGGAGTGCAGTGGCACAACCTTGGATCACTGCAACCTCTGCCTCCTGGGTTCAAGTGATTCTCCTGCCTCAGCCTCCTGAGTGGCTGGGACTACAGGCGTGTGCTACCATACCCAGTTAATTTTTGTATTTTTAGTAGAGATGGGGTTTTGCCATGTTGGCCAGGCTGGTCTCAAACTCTGACCTCAGGTGATCTGCCCACCTCAGCCTCCCAAAATGCTGGGATTACAGGCATGAGGTATCATGCCGGGCCTGTGATACCTCGAGTTTGGTTTTATGAAGCACACAACTGAGCTGACCCAGACTTCTGACTTACAAAGCTATGAGATAATAAATGGGTGCTCTGTTTTAAGCCCCTAAGCTGTGATAACTTGCTACACTACATATAAAATACAACACCCCAACAGATGCTCATGGGGATGGCAGACTCCCATCTTCCATCCCTCCTTTTGTCCAGACATTTGCTTGCTCTGTGGAATAATGACAGCAGAATCTGTCATCACTGTTTAATGCCAATACTCTCCCGTTTTATTGGTTTAGGAAGAATCATTCAATGAGTGTAAGGTGATGTATGTGAGACCCAACCCTGTTGTCTGCTACAGAACATCTCCATACATCAACGGATACTGTCACAGTAAGCCGGAAGGAATTTTGAACAACTCACCTCATTGGTCCCTCCTTGAGAAGCATAAGTGAACATACACGTATATTTGTCCTAGAGAATGAAAGAAAAAGAAAGGTCTGGTAGAAGGAAATTTTTATTTTGTTTAAGAGACGGGGTCTTGGCCGGGCGCAGTGGCTCAAGCCTGTAATCCCAGCACTTTGGGAGGCCGAGACGGGTGGATCACGAGGTCAGGAGATCGAGACCATCCTGACTAACACAGTGAAACCCCGTCTCTACTAAAAAATACAAAAAAAATAGCCGGGCGAGGTGGCGGGCGCCTATAGTCCCAGCTACTCGGGAGGCTGAGGCAGGAGAATGGCGAAAACCCGGGAGGCGGAGCTTGCAGTGAGCTGAGATCTGGCCACTGCACTCCAGCCTGGGTGACAGAGCGAGACTCTGTCTCCAAAAAAAAAAAAAAAAAAAAAAAAGAGACGGGGTCTTGCTGTCACCTAAGCTGGAGTGCAGGGGCATAATCACAGCTCACTACAGCCTCAAACTCCCAGATTTGAGCGATCCTCCTGCCTCAGCCTCTCAAGTAACTGAGACAACAGGTGCACAACCACCACACCCAACTAATTTTCCTTTCTTTTTTTTTTTTTTTTTTTTTTTTGAGGCAGAGTCTCGTTCTGTCACCCAGGCTGAAGTGCAATGATCTCAGTTCACCGCAACCTCTGCCTCCCAGGTTCAAGCGATTCTCCTGCCTCAGCCTCCTGTGTAGCTGGGATTTACAGGCGCTTGCCACCACGTTTGGCTAATTTTTCATATTCTTGTAGCAATGGGTTTTGCCATGGGACCTGGGGACCCTGGACAAGTGAAAACTTTTCTGAGCCTCTATTTTCTCTCTGTTTCTCTTTTTTATCTGAAGCATTTTCTCATCTGTATCTTGGGCCTAACATATAAAGGACTTGGCATCACACCTAGCTATAAAGAAGTAGTCAGCAAACCGGTCTGGCACGGTGGTTCATACCTGTAATCCCAGCACTTTGGGAGGCCAAGGCAGGCAGACGCCTTGAGATCAGGAGTTCAAGACCAGCCTGGCCAACATGGTGGAACTCCATCGCTACTTACACAAAAATTGGCCGGGCACGGTGGATCATGCCTGTAATCCCATCACTTTGGGAGGCCGAGATGGGAGGATCACATGTGTGGTCAGGAGTTCGAGACCAGCTAGCTAACATGGTGAAACGCCCTCTCTACTAAAAATACAAAAATTAGCTGGGCGTGGTGGTGCATGCCTGTAATCCCAGCTACTCGGGAGGTTGAGGCAGGAGAATCATTTGAACTCAGGAGGCGGAGGCTGCAATGAGCCAAGATCGCGCCACTGCACTCCAGCCTGGGCAACAGAGTGAGACTCCATCTCAAAAAACAACAACAACAAAAATTATCCGGGTGTGGTGGCACGCGCCTGTAATCCCAGCTATTGGGGAGGCTGAGGCAGAATTGCTTGAACCCAAAAGACAGAGGTTGCAGGGAGCCGATATCCCGCCACTGCACGGAAGTCTGAAAAAATGAAGTAGTCAAAAAACAGTAACGATACCATTACTACAGGCGGGGAAAGGGAGGCCGAGAGGGGAAGAGACTTTGCTGATAAGCTGAGTACAGGGCTGAGGACCCGGCCTCACACCCTCGGTGAGGGGGGATCTTGTGCAACGGAAGGAAGGGGAACTTCCTCCCTCGTCGGAGCTGCAGCGACTGACTTCCTTCAGGCCCACGAGGGCAGAAGCCCCTTAACCTCCTGCCGCTCCCATCACTGCCCCCTCCCCCGCTCTGCGTCCGGAGGGCAGGGCTGCCTGGACACTCTAGCCAGGTGACAGGTGATCACGCCCCCTCAACGCCGCTGGCGCCCACAAGGCACAGCTCCCCATGAGTTCAGTCCTGCCCCAGTGGTGACCCCGGTCTCAATGTGCCGCGCTCACCAATCAGCCTCCAACCCTAACAAACCGCACCCCTTCCTCAGTACACACCTCTGCGGTCCGCGCCCCTTCCTCAGGCCACGCCCCCAGCGCTCCGCGCCCCCTCCCCCGGCCTGCCAGCACTCGAAATACCCGGGACGGCGGTGGCACGTACCCCCGGGCCCACGTTATGGGAGAAGGAATGCACGACACCGCCGGGCCGCACGTCAAACGCCACCGTCGTGGGCTCGGACACCGCCTCCGCCGGGCTCAGCGCCACGGCCCCTAGGAGCAGCGCAGCCCACAAGCTCGTGCCTACGCTGTTCCACCCTCCGCTGGGCGCCGCCATGTTGGACAAGGGTCCTCAGGGCAAGGGCGGGCGGACGGGGCGCGGCGAGGGACACGTGGGGCGTCCGCTGGAGGCCACGTCGGCGTAGGCTGTATCACGTGACCCGGCGCTCCCCGCCCGAGGCCGCCATCTTGGGGGCGGGACTTTGCCGAGGGGTTGCCTCGCCCTAGGGACCCTGCGTAACCGGGCGGTCATTGGAGGGTCCCTCAGGTGGTAATGGAGTTCGTTTCGGGGGCTCAGGATCCCTCACCAGCCGCGTGGCTGACTGCAGCTCTTTCAGTTAGGAAATGTACAGGGAGTGAGGGAAATCGAAGGTCACCATTAAGCGAACTTCTCATAATCGTTGCAGCCAAGATGTGTGTGCATCGATATTCAAAATTAGCGGGGAGAAAGTAGGATGAGAAGCAGGATACTTGCTTTTGTTTCCCTCTTGTTGCCCAGGCTGGAGTGCAGTGGCGCGATCTCGGCTCACTTGTAACCTCCGCCTCCCAGGTTCAAGTGATTCTCCTGCCTCAGCGTCCCGAGAGGCTGGGACTACAGATGTGCACCACCACGCCCGGCTAATTTTTGTATTTTTGGTAGAGACAGGTTTTCCCCATGTTGGCCAGGCTGGTCTCGAGTTCCTGACCTCAAGTGATCCGCCTCCCTTAGCCTCCCAAAGTGCTGGGATTACAGGTGTCAGCCATCAAGCCCGACCAGCCTGTGTATTTGTTAATAGGATTATGTGGGTGTTCACTTCCTGGCTTTGATAAACTGGCTTGTCCTAGGGTTACAGACGATGTTCACATTAGGGGGAGTTGCATGAAGCGTATTAGGAAACCCTACAGTTTCTGCAGGTTTTTTGGGAGGCTAAAATTATTTCAAAATAAAAAGTTAAAAAGAAAATAATCCCTACCTCAAGGAGTTGTTGGGAGGATTAAGTGAGGGAATGAAGTTCCCACACCAGGACGAATCAACTAAGAATTATATATTCTAGCTATTGCTATCATTAGATCCCAAGTTTTGGGAAGTCAGTCATTTGGGAACTGAGAGGGAAGTCATTCTTTGATTACAAATGCCTTAACATTTTAAGAAAACACCAGTGGCCAGGTCTGGAGGGTCAAGAATTAAACTGGTGTTTCCAGTTCTTCCCAACTGGCAAAAAGACAGAATCCAGAGAGAAAACGTCAGAGATGACTCCTGAGATGGGTTATAATGCACCCTTCGAGGAAGTAAATCACTCTACTCCATAGCTGAGCCCCAGGGAGGTGAGAAGGATCCCAGTGGAGGCTGACTCCTCTGCCAATGACAGAAGTCCAAGCCAGTTGCCTTTCTGCAGTGGCAGCCTGTTCTAAATTGGGATACCTGCTTGCGTTAGGAAATTTCTTGGCCAGGCGTGGTAGTTCATGCCTGCAATTCCAACCCTTCGGGAGGCCAAGGTAAGTGGATTGCTTGACCTCAGGAGTTCTAGACCAGTCTGGGCAACATAATGAGACCCCATTCCTATATATTTCATATATATCTATATATATATAGATAGATTTTTTTTTTTTTTTTTTTTTAAGATAGCTGGGCATAGTGGTGGGCGCCTGTAATCCCAGCTACTTGGGAGGTTGGGACAGGAGAATCTCTTCAACCCGGGAGGCAGAGGTTACAGTGAGCTGAGATCATGCCACTGCACTCCAGTCTGGGTGACAGAGTAAGACTCCGTCTTAATAAATAAACAAACAAATCTCTTCCTCCATGCAGCTGTCTGTTCCAGACCCATGAGATACTGTCTCCATAAACTGGACAAGCACAGTGCAGCCCTGCTCCTTAGGTGAGTGACACAGCACGGTTCCACTGATGGAGTTCCCATTACCTTACCACGGTGTTCAGCTTTCAGCCTGTCACCATGAAGGATTCGATGCATAGCCAAGCTCTGCTGCTAACAAGGAATTTCAGTTGTGAGCTGTTGGGAGTCTGCTGCTGAACCCAGGCAGGTGGTGTGTATGTATGTGCGTGCGTGTGTGTGTTCTTTCCAGAAAGGTTTCAGCCCCAAGTTTCCCCCATCCACCACAAATCATCACACTAAAAGGATTAAAAGAAAAAACAAGGCCGGGCGCGGTGGCTGGCCGGGCGCGATGGCTCAAGCCTGTAATCCCAGCACTTTGGGAGGCCGAGACGGGCGGATCAGGAGGTCAGGAGATCGAGACCATCTTGGCTAACATGGTGAAACCCTGTCTCTACTAAAAAATACAAAAAACTAGCTGGGCGAGGTGGCGGGCGCCTGTAGTCCCAGCTACTTGGGAGGCTGAGGCAGGAGAATGGCGTAAACCTGGGAGGCGGAGCTTGCAGTGAGCTGAGATCCGGCCACTGCACTCCAGCCTGGGCGACAGAGCGAGACTCCGTCTCAGAAAAAAAAAAAAAAAAAAAAAAAACGCCGGGCGCGGTGGCTCACGCCTGTAATCCCAGCACTTTGGGAGGCCGAGGCGGGCGGATCACAAGGTCAGGAGATCGAGACCATGGTGAAACCCCGTCTCTACTAAAAATAGAAAAAATTAGCCGGGCGCAGTGGCGGGCGCCTGTAGTCCCAGCTACTCGGGAGGCGGAGGCAGGAGAATGGCGTGAACCCGGGAGGCGGAGCTTGCAGTGAGCCGAGATTGCGCCACAGCACTCCAGCCTGGGCGACAGAGCGAGACTCCGTCTCAAAAAAAAAAAAAAAAAAAAAAAAAACAAAAAACAAGGCTGGCCCCAGTACTTTGGGAGGCAGATCACTTTGAGCTCAGGATTTTAAAAACTGCCTGGTCAAGACGGCAAGACACCGTCCCTATAAAAAATACAAAAACATTAGCTGGGCATGATGGCTTGTGCCTGTAGTCCCACTTACTTGGGAGGCTGAGGCCAGTGGATCACTTGAGCCATGGAAGCAGAGGTTGCAGTGAGCCGAGATCACACCACTGCACTCCAGCCTGGGTGACAGAGTGAAACCCTATGTCAAAAAAAAAAAAAAAAAGAAAAGAAAGAAAGAAAGAAAAAGAAAACAAGGCGGCCGGGCGCGGTGGCTCAAGCCTGTAATCCCAGCACTTTGGGAGGCCGAGACGGGCGGATCACGAGGTCAGGAGATCGAGACCATCCTGGCTAACACGGTGAAACCCCATCTCTACTAAAAAAAATACAAAAAACTAGCCGGGTGAGGTGGCGGGCGCCTGTAGTCCCAGCTACTCGGGAGGCTGAGGCAGGAGAATGGCGTGAACCCGGGAAGCGGAGCTTGCAGTGAGCTGAGATCCGGCCACTGCACTCCAGCCTGGGCGACAGAGCGAGACTCCGTCTCAAAAAAAAAAAAAAAAAAAGAAAACAAGGCTGGGCACAGTGGCTCTTGTAATCTCAACACTTCTCAACACTTTGGGAGGCCAAGGTGGGAGGATCACTTGAGCCCAGGAGGTCGAGGTTGCAGTAAGTTGTGATTATACCACTGCATTCCTGCCTGGGTGACAGAGGAGCAAATAGCAAATTATTCCACAGATCCCACTAATCATGACATGAAATCTGTCACCTAAAGGACAAGATTCGATCACACGAATATCAGATTTTTCTTTTTTTTTTTTTTTTTGAGACATGGTCTTGCTCTGTCGCCCAGGCTGGAATCCACCCACCTTGGCATCCAAAAGTGCTGGGATTACAGGTGTGGGCCACCGCACTCGGCCTTGTATGTTTTTTTAAGCCCACTTTTTTTTTTTAAGTGGAAATTTCCAAAGGATGGAGCAAGTGGATCAAGCAGGGCAGTCCATCCCTGCTGTTAGAAACGGAGCCCAGATGCCCCGCACATTGCCAACAGGGGCTCCCTGGGTGTCTTGGCTGTTGGGACAATGTGAGGAGGTCCTTGGCTTGTCATGGTTCTCAGGATGCAGAGTCTCAGGTAGAAAAGGAGGCGTCAGCCAGGTGAGGATCCAGCATGGAGGATGCTGCAGTTTGGGCCCGGGGGGTCAGACCAGGCCACACACGACAGCCAGAGCTGAGTCCCTGGAGACCGGTAGACCTTCCTAGACCAGCGAGGACAGGACTACCCTCATCAGGTGGCTGGGGCCATCCTCTTTGGGTCAGTCTGATCAGGGCATGGTGCCCAGGCAGCCCCAGCACCCCCGCAGTCCTTGAAGATGGCAGTACCCTTCTGCTGTGTCTTGTCTGTTGCCCCCCGGAAGCCCCTCCCACTCAGGAGCCCCAGGACTTAGAAGGAACCTCAGGCAGGTGACATGTTTCCATCTGGAATCGTTTAATGTGTCTACTTCTTCCACGCATCATTATAAAAGAATAAGAATCGACAAAAATATTTTCTTTCCATAATATGTAGAGGTGGTTTCTGTTTTTTTTTTTTTTTTTTTCTTTTCTTTTTACTTTTTTTTTGCCCGCCCCGGCAGAGCTCTTGGCGGGGAGGGAAAGGGAGGAGGAAATATAACCCTGAGGTGGGGATGGTTCAGCTCCCAACCCCGGAACCCCCGGTGTGTACGGGCCAGGCAGACACATGTGGCCAGGCGGCTGGGCTGGGGAGGGGACAGCCGCCACTGACCAGCAGAGCGTAGAAGTTCGGTGCGTTTCAGTGCCTGCCTGAAAGCTTGGGGACAGGAGGGCTGTTCACAGGTGGTGCCCCCTGTGGGCCCTGGCTGCTCCTCATGTGGGGCCCGCATGACCCTCTGCTCCGGCTTGGGAAGAAATGGAGCCTACCAGGTGCTGGGTTGCAACCCCGCTGCCCGGTGTGGACCCCGAGTCTCGATTTAGGCACCCCTTGCTTTCTGTCTTTTGTTTTTTATTTATTGTGAGATGGAGTTTCGCTTTTGTTGCCCAGGCTGGAGTGCAATGACGCAATCTCGGCTCACCGCAACCTCAGCCTTCTAGGTTCCAGCGATTCTCCTGCCTCAGCCTCCCGAGTAGCTGGGATTACAGGCGTGAGCCACCACGCCCGGCTAATTTTTTGTATTTTTAGTAGAGACAGGGTTTCCCCATGTTGGTCAGGCTGGTCTTGAACTCCCGACCTCAGGTGATCCGCCCGCCTCAGCCTCCCAAAGTGCTGGGATTACAGACGTGAGCCACCGCGCCCGGCCTGTCTTTTAAATAATTATGAAAAATATCCCCTCAAACAAAACACAAACATGAAGTGGGGAAGGCTGGCGGGGGGGACAGGCAATTGCATGCTTGGGTGCTGGGGACGGTGGCTGGCCGGGCCAGGGGACGGAGAGGTCACAGGGAGCCCCGGGCGGAGGGCAGCCCGCTCCTCTGAGTCTCTTCTGGCCTCTCCAGTGCCCATCAGTGTGTGACCTCCTCCTCCCAGAAGTTGGGGAGAGGAGGGGCTGGCCTGAGACCACCATCTCTCTATCTTGGCAACCAAGAAGCAGCGGACATAAAACCCAGGAGCATTTTAAAAAGGATAAAAGGCGTCGGGGCGGTGAAGGCAGCGGCTCCTTGGAGCTGGCCAGCGCGGGGCGGGACAAGGTGCCTCATTGGGGCCCGCGGGCCACTCAGTCCCTTCTGCCTGGTCCCCGCGGAGGCTGCAGCCACTTGTGCTGTGATGTGGCGGCTCCCGGCGGGCAGGCTCAGAGGTATTCCTGTAGAAAGTGCAGCAACGTGACTTCATAGTGCTCGCCCGACTCGGGGCAGCGAATACTGTGTCTCTCGTTGGGGTAGATCTGCGGGAAGACAGGAGGCAGGGCTGGGGGACGTGGCTGGACCCCCCCTCGTCCTAGGCTCCTCCCTTATTCTGGCTCAGGGCATCCAGGAGTGCCCAGGTGCTCTGAGGCCCACGGATCTGGGTTTGAATCCCACCTCGGCTGTTGACCTGCAGTGTAACTCTAGGCCCCTCTCAAAAATGGGGTGAATCCGGACCTCACAGACTCTTTGGGAAGGTTTGGTAAGACAAAGTTTACAAACACCTTGCAGTGTGCGCTTGCACAGAGCAAAGATTTAGGAAGAAACCGTGTGCCTCTTTCCCCCAAACCTGCTGGCGGGCGAGCAACTCATCTCTGTGGAGGTGGCTGAGGCTTCAAGCCTCAGGAACATCTGTGCCCTGGTCTCGCGCCATTTCCACTTTCCAAAAGGCATGTGACTAGCTCTGGGCCTTAGGACAGCTGTCTCTGAGGATTTGTGAAGTGTTTTCTGGGTCCTCTTAGCACCCAAGGGGGGATCAAGCCAAGAGGCAGGCAGGGACACGGAACTCCCCAGGCTCCTGAGACCTGGCCCAGCCAACACCAGACCCGGGGGTGGATCCACACAGGGGGTGCAGGTCCTGCCTCTGGCCACGAAGGAGGGCTCTGGGGGCACTGATGGACAACCCCTATAGCTCCCCACTGCCCCCTAGGGGTTGGTAGGACCAAGGCATGAAAATAACCCCAGGTTCTCCACAAAGAACCTTGGGACTGGTTGGCAGCAGGGGCAGGTGGCCCATCTACACCACCTCCTGCCAGTGAGATGGGTTTCTGAACCATACCCTCCTCTCCAGGCTCCTGGTCCCCACCCGTGCCCATCACCCTGGGAATGCACCAAGCCACCCACTGGTTTCCCCTCCTCTACTCTTGCCTTCTTTAATCCATCCCTGGATGAATCACGAGTTTGATGACACCATCCCCAACCTAGACCTCTGCAAGGACTTGCCAGTCTGACATCAAGACCAGCTTCCAGGTCCTGCTGCCCCAGGCACCTCAAGGGCCCACTCCTTCCCCAGCCCAGGCACTGGCACTCCCTGGGGCAGACTCTACTGCCCTTGCCACCAGCCATATGTGCATGTTGTGCCCAGGCCTTTATGCCACTCTGGGTCCCAGCTGCCTGGTTACTTTTTCCTCTTGGCCTAAGAGGGCAGAGAGAGGGTCTGTCTGGTTCCCCAGTGAGCTTCCAGACCAAGCCCAGCATGTGACAAATGTGATTTGTGCACAAAGAGGGCCTGGGGCCGCCAGCCACCTGGTCCAGATGTTTTGGGGTCTTTGAAACAGAAGGTGAAGTGCACTCTATCTGTCCCACACAATGCCATGTGCCCACCCCACGGCCTGTCTCATCTCACGTTCCACTTCCTGTGGGGAGGCAGCGAGACAGGACCCTGGGCCCACCCTGCGTGCCGAATGCTTTGCTTTTTCTTTTTTTTGGAGATGAAGTCTCGCTCTGCCGCCCAGGCTGGAGTGCAGTGGCGCGATCTCGGCTTGCTGCAACCTCTGCCTCCCAGGTTCAAGCGATTCTCCTGTCTCAGCCTCCAGAGTAGCTGGGACTACAGGCGTGCGCCACCACACTCGACTAATTTTTGTATTTTTAGTAGCGATGGGGTTTTGCCATGTTGGCCAGGCTGGTCTCAAACTCCTGGCCTCAAGTGATCCACCCGCCTTGGCCTCCCAAAGTGCTGGAATTACAGGCGTGAACCACCACGCCCGGCCTGAATGCTTTGCTGACAGACTTTGGCCCGAGCAGCCTCCGAGGAGGCCGAGTTATCATGTCCGTTTCAAAGCCGCAGAAACGAGGTGTAAGAGTAAATGCTATCCCAGCTGCCTGGCCCCTGGGAGGGCAGTGGGCTCCGGTCTCAGGCTGGGAAGAGACATCTGAAGTTCTATTCCAGCCCCGCCTGACATCACCCCCGGGGCTGCTTGGGATGTAGGGTGTTGGTGGAGGGTGCTGCCAAGAGATCAGCTCATCACGCCACAAGGCGGCTCTGCCTCCCTCCTGCTCTGCGGCCCCATTTCCCGACTCTGTTGAAAGGCAACAGGGCGCTCCCCACCGGACAGAGCACGCCGAGGCGCCCAGGAAGCAGAAATTGTCTGCAGTCCACAGGTATAATAAAACCTGGCCCTCTTGCTTCCAAGATACCTCCCGAATCTCCTGCCGGAACAACTATGGACCACGTCCCACTGTCCCCCACAGGCCGTCCACAAAGCAGCCAGAGAAATGTGGGTCAAACGGCAAGCCGCCCCACTCTATACTCTGCTCACAGGGCCGGGACACCTCCCATCACCCTCCGATGGAAATCCAGCCGAAGCCCAACCCCCACCGAGGCCCCGCCCCTCTACAGCAGAAGCCCCACCCTCCTCACTGAGGCCCCCCATCTCTACAGCAGAAGCCCCACCCTCCTTACCACTGAGGCCCTGTTCCCCGACCGAGCCCCACCCTCTTCACTACAGAGGCCCTTCCTCACACCGAGCCCAACCATTTACTGCAGAAGCCCCACCCACCACAACACTGAGGCCCCGTCCCTCTGCAGAAGCCCCACCCTCCTCGCCAGAGGCCCCGCCCATAACCCATGCCCACCCCTTAGCGCAGAAGCCCCGCCCACCTAGACTGAGCTCTACGTTGCCGCCAAGGATCCATCCACTCCCCCTACTCTCCTGCTGCTCGGTCCCCCAAGCCTGGCTGGCTCCACTCACTCTTAACACCCTTCACTGCTGCCTTCTCAAGGAATGCTTGGCCCCAGCCCCTTAGTAAGGAGCCTACTAGGGCCTTCAGCACCCAGCGGTTTCTTCTACGCAATTTTTCAGTTTCAAATAAAGACCGTCTGTGGGGCAATTTCGGTAAGGGTTCCTCCGTCCATTACGCCCGGAGCAGGGGTGGGTGTGGCAGCCCCCGACCCCAAGCTCCCAGCACCGAAGGCAGGCGGAACCGTGAGCTGTCAAGACAGGACTGATCCATCAATGGCCCCGGGAGCTGGGAGGGCGGGGGCATGGGGCAGTGGGGTGGGGGGCTGGGAGCCCCAGATCCCCAAGGGAACCCCTGATCACAGTGGGAAGCCACCCCGCCCCGCCCCCCACTTCCAGGGCTCTGTCGGCTCGGGGAGGGGCCGAAGCCCCCAAGAGCCACCCACCTGGAGCTGGTAAGGTTTCCCTGCTCGGATCAGTTGGGAGACGAGGAAGTTTGTATGGAAAAAGTGCACGTTTTCATCCAGGAAGCCATGGAGGATGAGCAGGCGGTTGGGCCTGGTAAACAGAGGGGTAAGGGTCTGAGGCCAGGGATTGTCTGCGGGGTAGGAAGGGAACTGATCACAAGGTCAGGAGTTTGAGACCAGCCTGGCCAACATGGTGAAACCCCGTCTCTACTAAAAATATATTTAAAAAAAATTAGCCGGGTATGGTGGCAGGTGCCTGAAATCCCAGCTACTTGGGAGGCTCAGGCAGGAGAACTGCTTGAGACTGGGAGGCAGAGGTTGCAGTATGCTGAGATCGCACCACTGCACTCCAGCCTGGCCAACAGATCGAGACTGCGTCTCCAAAAAAAAAAAAAAAAAAAAGAGATTCAGTAGCAATACATGCCTGTAGTCCAGCTACTGGGTTGGCTGAGGTGGGAGGATCTCTTGAGCCCAGGAGGTGGAGGCTACAGTGAGCTATGATCATATCACTTTCACTCCAGCCTGGGTGACAGAACAAGACCCCATCTCTAAATTAAATTAAAAAAACAAAATAAAAATAAAACCCCAGGTCGGGTGCAGTGCCTCATGCCTGTAATCCCAGTACTTTGGGAGGCCAAGCTGGGTAGATTGCTTGAGTCCAGGTGTTTGAGACCAGTTTGGGCAACATGGCAAAACCTTGTCTCTACAAAAATATTTAAAAGTTAGCCAGGCGTGGTGGTGCACACCTGTGGTCCAGCTGCGCCTAAGGCAGGAGGATCACCTGAACCCTGGGAGGGTGCAGTGAGCTATGATTAAAAAAAAAAAAAAAAAATGCTGGGCACGGTGGCTCACACCTGTAATCCCAGCACTTTGGGAGGCCAAGGCAGGTGGATCACTTGAGGCCAGGAGTTCAAGACCAGCCTGGGCAACATGGTGAAACCCCATTTCTACTAAAGATACAAAAATTAGCTGGGTGTGGTGGTGCACGCCTGTAATTCCAGCTACTCAGGAAGCTGAGGCACGAGAATTGCTTGAACCCGGGAGGTGGAGGTTGCAGTGAGCTGAGATTAAGCCATTGCACTCCAGCCCAAACGACAGAGTGAGACTCTCTCAACAAAACAAAACAAAAACCCACCTAGGTCTGCTGCTCTCTGTGGTCTGGAGTGTGGCCTCACCAGAATCGGCTGCCCTAGCCCTTCCTGTCCGATATGGGAGCCAGTGGCCACACGTTGCTGTTGAAATTCCAGTTTACATTCATCCAAATTAACTGAACTTATAAACCCATTGAGACAGAGCGCAGATTGGTGGCTGTCCCAGGACAGGGGGTGACTGCTAAGGAATGGGAGCAGGGTCTGACGCCGGAGTACTGGAAAGGTTCTGGAGCCAGGGAGCGGCCACACAACACTGCAAATGCACCGAGGGTTGCTTTCAGGTGACTTTTAGGTTCCGTGAACTTCACCACAATAAATTATTATTATTTTTTGAGACAGAGTCTCGCTCTGTTGCCCAGGCTGGAGTGCAGTGGTGTGATCTCAGCTCACTGCGACCTTACCCCTTCCAGGTTCAAGTGATTCTCCTGCCTCGGCCTCCTGAGTAGCTGGGATTACACGTGTGTGTCACCAAACCTGGCTAATTTTTATACTTTTAGTAGAGATGGGTTTTCACCGTGTTGGTTAGGCTGGTCTTGAATTCCTGACCTCAAGCGATCCACCCACCTCAGCCTCCCAAAGTGCTGGGATTACAGATGCGAGCCACTGTGCCTGGCCTATTGTTATTATTATTGTTTTTGAGACAGTTTCTCTGTCGCCCAGGCTGGAGTGCAGTGGCGTGATGTTGGCTCACTACACACTCCACCTGCCAGGTTCAAGCAATTCTCCTGCCTCAGCCTTCCAAGTAGCTGGCATTACAGGCATGTGCCACCATGCCTGGCTAATTTTTTTTTTTTTTTTGAGACGGAGTCTCGCTCTGCCGCCCAGGCTGGAGTGCAGTGGCCGGATCTCAGCTCACTGCAAGCTCCGCCTCCCAGGTTTACGCCATTCTCCTGCCTCGGCCTCCCAAGTAGCTGGGACTACAGGCGCCCGCCACCTCGCCCGGCTAGTTTTTTTTTTGTATTTTTTAGTAGAGACGGGGTTTCACCGTGTTACCCAGGATGGTCTCGATCTCCTGACCTCGTGATCCACCCGTCTCGGCCTCCCAAAGTGCTGGGATTACAGGCTTAAGCCACCGCACCCGGCTAATTTTTTATATTTTTTTGTAGAGCTGGGGTTTCACCATGTTGGCCAGGCTGGTCTTGAACTCCTACCTTAAGCGATCCTCCTGCCTTGGCCTTCCAAACTACCTAGGCAGATTTTTTTTTTTTTTTGAGTCGGAGTCTTGCTCTGTTGCCCAGGCTGGAGTGCAGTGGCACTATCTTGGCTCACTGCATGCTCCGCCTCCCGGGTTCATGCCATCCTCCTGCCTCATCCTACTGTATAGCCGGGACTACAGGTGCCCACCACTACACCTAGCTAATTTTTTGTATTTTTAATAGAGATGGGGTTTCATTGTGTTAGCCAGGATGGTCTCGATCTCCTGACCTCGTGATCCACCCGCCTTGGCCTCCCAAAGTGTTGGGATTACAGGTGTGAGCCACCGCGCCTGGCCCATGCCCAGGCAGATTTTTAACCCTCCAGGTGACTGCGCGGGACTCCAGGGAACATGTTCTGGAGACGTGCCAGAAAATGGGAACACTGTTTGCTCTCCATCAGAGAATAAGACCCATGTTAAAAGCACAAAATGGGACATCTGAGCTGGTCCCTGGCCCTGTGGACATCTATGTCCAGAAGCACAAGACAGAGGCTGTGACGGGGCCCCGTGCAGGATGCAGCGCAGGGGAGTGGGGGACGCCTGCCTGTGAAAAGCAGTGACTCGAATTCCCTCATCTTCCCCAGGGCAGGGCTGGGAGCCTCCTTCCCCAGACAAGCATCCCCAGGTGCCCCTTCCTGCAAGGTGCAGTGACAAGAGAGGGTGGGCAGGAGGGGACTGTGAGGCACATGCAGGCAGACGCTACCACAGGAGCACAGGGCAGAGGTGGGAGCATGGCCTGAGGCTCCCGGGCTGGGGCTGGCTGGGGCAGGAGGGCACCCTGATGGAGACAGCAGGTGCCGGGGTGCAGAAGCCCCAGGGAGGACCGCAGGGCGGGGCAGCGGCCTTACTCGTTAGGCAGCTTCTCCACGTGCAGGGCCACGGAACCCGCCTCATAGCCATGCTGGTTGTTCTCGGGGACGTCCATGTAGCGCTCAGTGTACCCTGTGTCGTAGGCCATCCAGACAGTGACTGGGGCGCCCGCGATGGCCACCTGAGGGACACAGCAGACAGATGGGGGCAGAGGGAGAGAGAGAGAAACAGGCGTCGGGTCCTAGAGCCAGCATCAGCCGCTGTCCCGGGGCCGCCCTGGAGCCCGTGAGGAGCGTTCATGCACACAGGACTGGTAATGGAGGGGCCCTCAGACCGCGTGGCCCCTGTGGACGGTGCGTGGCTCGGGGTTGGGCAGGGTGCCACAGGCGGGCAGATGCGGCCCCTCCCCGCCGCCGCAGAGGGCCGGGTCCCACTGCCCGTCTGCCTCCTCCTCCTCCTCATCGCCGCCGCCCCGCAGTGCCCTGACTGCCGCCGGCCTGGGGCCCCCCCGCCGCTCTGCACACCATGCCCCACCTCTGCCCATCCGAGGCCGGGGTCCCGGGCTCAGCCTCCCACAGAGAGCTGCTGGCGGGGTTTTGTGCAGCCGGATGCCATCCTGCGGTCGGCGGTGGCGGGCAATGAGGAGGGGGGCTCGGCCCCGTGGGGCTGCTGCGGGGAGAAACAGCCACGTGGCAAGGCCCCTGCCGAGGCGCCTCCCCGGGGGGTGGGCTCCGGGTGGCGCGGGCGGTGGGCAAACGCGGCGTAGTTGGGGAAGGGGGCGGGGAGGGGCGCGGCTGAGGCCGGCCAGGGGTGGGACTCACCTTGAACACCTGGGGCTTGTGGATTAGCCCCATGAGCGAGAGGAAGCCCCCGTAGGACCAGCCATGGATGGCAACTCGGCTCAGGTCGATGAAGCCATACTTCTCCGCCACGAACTGCAGGCCCTCCACCTGGTCCTCGATCTCCACCTGGCCCTGAGGGATGAAGCCGGGCACCTCTCAGTGGCCTCTTCCCGGTGTGCCCCTCCCCTGCAGTGACACCTCTGCTCCTTTCAGGGCATCTCTCCTTGTTGGATGAAAAGTGGCTCACTGGAAACCCCCTGTCCCTCCAGGCCCTGCCAACCTTGCCCGCTATCTGGGGGTGGCTGGACAGATCCAGCAGCCACCCTGCTCTGCCACCTCCCAGGTGAGTGGCTCTGGGGGCCACGTCCCCTCTCAGGGCCTCAGTTTGCCCATCCCTAATACAGGGACATTAACAGGAAGAGGACCCATTTTCCAGAGGGCATGAGGAAGAAAAAGACAGGGGTGCCCAGGCATGTGCAGGGGCACAAAGAATGGCTGGTGCCGTCACCGTCGTCACTACCAGCCACATCCCCACCACCGCCACTGCCACGGTTTCAATGCTGGTGTCCCCTCTGAAGTCCGTGCTGAGATCCCCACTGCGGCCTTTAAGTGACTGAGTCATGGGGCCCACTCATGTGAATGGGATGAGGGGCCCTTATAAACGGGCCTGATGGAGGGAGGGCACGCCTTTTCCGCCCCTCGCAACCCCTCTGCCGTGTAGGAGGCAGCACAGGGCCCCTCTGGAAGGTGTGCCAACCAAGCGTCCTCCTGGGAACAGAGCAGCCCTCCCAGACACAGCCCTGCCTTGGCCTTGGACTTCCCAGCCTCCAGAACTGAGAGGGACTTTCATTCTTTATAAATCCCCAGGCTGTGGGGGTTTGTTCCAGCAGCGCAAAGCGGCTGAGATGGTCGCCATCACCACCGTCGTCATCACCACTGTCGGCACAACTTCCACGGCCACTGGCCCTGGCCAGCCCCGCCCTGGGGGACTTCCTGCGGACCCGGCCCCGCCTGCAGTGTCTAGCTGCATCTAGGTTGCAGCCTCTTGGGTTCTGTGTGCTCAGGCACCAGGCAGGATGGACGGATGCCACTGTCCCTGCAGGGCACAGCCCAGAGCTGAGCAGCAAAGCATACGTCCCCTTTTGTTGTAAAAGGTCGTCTCATTGAGCCTGTGTCACCCCAGCCATAAGTGCCCTTCTGCAGGGGGCATTCCAGAGCCCCCCCACACCCCACACCCACACGGCCCAGGGCTCCCTTCCCAAGAGCGGAAGGACCCAGAGCAACAGGGAGGAGTTATTACCATTTGGTTTTTCAGGGCCCCTTCGAACCGAAGCCCCCGCTGACAGGAGCCCCTGCCGTCAATCACGACCACGGCGTAGCCCAGGGAGGCCAGCGTGTTGAGCCGCAAGTACTTGATGCCTTTGAAGGAGTTATTCACCAGCTGCACCTGTGGGGAGGTGAGGGGCAGCAGTACAGCAGGAGATGCCGGGCAGGACGGGCTGAGCAGGGGAGATGCCGGCAGGCTGGGGACTGGGCTGGGCCAGGCGGGGGCCTTAGAGCCTAATGAAGGCACCTGTGCCCTGGAGGCTCTGGATGGACACCTGGGAGTGACAAGGCGCGAGGGGCCCACACTCGGGACCCTGCTTGGGAGAAGGGAAGGCCGCTGTCAGGCTCCTTCTCAGCTGGGCCACTGCCCCAGTCCTGCCTGGAACCACCACTCTGGCACGATGGACAGTGGGGTGGCTCACTCTCAGGTGGGGCCACCTGGGCGCTGCGGGGTGCTGAGCAGTCACTCTGGGCCAGGAGAACTCCCAGTGGTGATGAACCACAAAGTCCCCAGACATCACCCCGTATCCTCTGGGGGAACAGAGCTGCTCTGGGTAAGATGTGCGCCTGAGATGGTCCACCTGCCAATCTGCTGCCTGCTCCTGGCCCCTGCTCCAGGTATTGCGCCCAGGGCCCATGGCCACCTCTATACCAACCTGGAGACTAGGGGGCTTCCCAGAGGAACAGGGGAGTCAGCAGGTGGAGGGGTAAGGGGAGGTCATCCGGGCAGGGTGGGGAGCATGCAAACGGGCACAGAGGCAGAAGAGTGAGGGGTTCCGAGGACCCTGTGTAGTCAGGGCAGGCGGGATGGGCTGGAGCACCAGGCAGGTGGCCAGGGAGCCTCCTCCGGTTGACCCTTCTATGGCTGGCGCTTGAGTAGGGATGGGGAGTCCTCAGGTGGATGGTGGGGTGGGGGCCTTGGGGAGCAGGTGTGCACCCACCTGGGGGCCTCCATATACAAAGAGGACGGTGGGGTGCTTCTTCCCTGGCTGCAAGGCGTGGGGCTTGTAGATCATGCCATAGAGCCGCACGTCTGAGCGCGTGTGGAAGTGGAAGATCTCTGGAGGCACGTAATCCGGGGGGCAGCCTGCGGGAGACAGGGTGGCTATCTGGCTGCCCGGGGAAGCCACATCTGGCCGACACGCTTGTTCTCCTGCCCACCCCAAGCCTCGGAGGGTGGACCAAAGCACCTCCTCTTTTCCTGGGCTTCCCGAGAGTTGATAATTGAAAAAAAAAACATTTTTTAAAATTAAAATAAGATTTGTACAGTTTTTGTAGAGATGGGGTCTCATCTCCCTGTTGCCCAAGCTGGTCTCAACTTCCTGGCCTCAAGCGATCCTCCCACCTCGGCTTCCTGAGTAGGGTCACTGCTATTTTTGCAAAGCAACAGTGGTTGTCCAATTAGGATGGTGGGGGTTTTTCGTTTTTTTTTTTTTTTTTTTTTTTTAAATTTTTAAAAATTTTTATGTTTTTTCTCTTTATTTATTTATTTTTTGAGACAGAGTCTGTTGCCAGGCTGGAGTACAGGTGGCGTGATCTCAGCTCACTGTAACCTCTGCCTCCCGGGTTCAAGCGATTCTTCTGCCTCAGCCTCCCGAGTAGCTGGGATTACAGGCACACGCCACCATGCCCGGCTAATTTTTTTGTATTTTTAGTAGAGATGGGGTTTCACCATGTTGGCCAGGATGGTCTCGATCTCTTGACCTCGTGATCCACCCGCCTCAGCCTCCCGAAGTGCTAGGATTACAGGTGTGAGCCACAATGCCTGGCCCTCTTTTTCTTTTTTTTTTCAAGACAAAGTCTTGTGATCTTGGCTCACTGCAACCTCCACCTCCTGGGTTCAAGCGATTCTCCTGCCTCAGCCTCCTGAGTAGGTAGGATTATAGGTGCATGGCACCACACCCGGCTAATTTTTTTGTATTTTTAGTAGAGAGAGGGTTTTACCATGTTGGCCTAACTTGTCTCGAATTGCTTTTTTTTTTTTTTTTTTTTTTGTTGATGTTGTTGTTGAGACGGATTCTCATTCTGTCACCCAGGCTGGAGTGCAGTGGCGTGATCTCAGCTCACTGCAACCTGCACCTTCCGGGTTTGAGCAATTCTCCTGCCTCAGCTTCTCCAATAGCTGGGATTACACATGCTCGCCACCATGCTTGGCTAATTTTTGTATTTTAGTAGAGATGGGTTGGTCTCTACTAAATTGGCCAGGTTGGTCTCGAAATCCTGTCCTTAGGTGATCCACCCACCTTGGTCTCCCAAAGTGCTGGGATTATAGACGTGAGCCACCACAGCCAGCCATCGAACTCCTGACCTCAGGTGACCTGCCCACCTTGGCCTCCCAAAGTGCTGGGATTACAGGCGTGAGGCACTGCACCTGGCCCAGTTTTTTCTTTAAATAAATGTATGTAGATAAATTTTGGTGGGGCAATTTATAGGAAGATGAGTAAAGGGTACTACAGGTCTACGTGTAGCAGAAGTTTACTGTGGAGGGCCAGATAGCAAATATATTGGGCTCTGGGAACTGGGCATGGCAGGGCATACACTCTGTGCTGTGTCTCTGTGTCATCTGTTGCAGTAGCGCTATGTGGCCACAGACCACACAGAGGGACTGCACGTGGCTGGATTTGACAGCAGTCGGCCTGCTCCTAGTGCAAGCAGTCTTCAAACGTAGTACAGATTGGGAGTTTCGGGAAACAGTGCCTCGATCCTCAGGGCACTGGGGTTCTGGTTTCTGCCCCCACTGCTAGGCTGGGTGCCCTGCTGAGCCCCTTCCCCTCCTTGGCCCCCATCTCTTCATCTGAAGCCAGGGCCCCAGCTCCTGGCCGTGTCGGTGTGGACAGGAGGGGGAGGACTGGGCTGTGGAGGGAGGCCTGGGATCTGTTTCTGCTCAGGGGGTGAGGGCATCACAAAATGCTTTCCAGCCCACATAATACCCGGCATATGCTGGAAACTCGTTGTGTCTAGAATGTTCTGGAAGCCCACCAACACAGCAGAGACAGGCCAGGGTGGATTGTCCTTGTACTGAGTGATGCCTGGGAGCCTGGCAGTGTGCTGACCCACTGGTTTTCATCCTGCACTCTGTATATACAGTTTCGTTGATAAAGAAACACTTCATAGTGATACGTTGATGTGTGTGACGGAGCCAGCACTGGAACCCGGAGTCACCAATGCAGGGTCCTGGCCAACCTCCAGGTTCTGGGCAAGGTGTCAGGTTGCCTCATTTCCTGAGGCCCCACTGTGACTGACCCTTTGCTCCTTTTCCTGATAAAGGCTTCAGAGTGTTGACTCTGAGCAGGTGCTGCTGTAAGCGGCAGTCTCTGGGCCCGGGACACCGTAAAGGGCCCTCTGTGTGCTGCTGTGGCCAGGACTCCAGGGTTCTGGAGAAGGTGAAGTGGAAAGCCTGATAACCACGGCGGGTTTCAAAGCAGTGTGGGTGGACTCTGGCATCCCGGCCACCCCTGTATGGAACGCCACTGTTCAAAATGTTTTTTGGTTTTTTTTGAGATGGAGTCTCACTCTGTCGCCCAGGCTGGAGTGTGGTGGAGTGATCTCAGCTCACCGCAACCTCTGCCTCCCGGGTTCATGCCATTCTCCTGCCTCAGCCTCCTGAGTAGTTGAGACTACAGGCGCCCGCCACCACGCCCGGCTAACTTTTTGTATTTCTAATAGAGATGAGGTTTCACCATGTTAGCCAGGATGGTCTCAATCTCCTAACCTCGTGATCCGCCCGCCTCAGCCTCCCAAAGTGCTGGGATTACAGGCGTGAGCCACTGCGCCTGGCCCAAAATGTTTTTAATTTTTAATTTTTCTAAGAGTCAGGGTCTTGCTCTGTTGCCCAGGCTGGAGTGCAGTGGTACAATCACAGCTCACTGCAGCCTCCAACTTCTGGGCTCAAACGATCCCCCCACCTCAATCTCCTGAGTAGCTAGGACTACGGGTGCACACTACTACACCCAGCTAATTTTTAACAGTTTTGTAGACGGGGGTCTTGCTGTGTTGCTCAGGCTGGTCTCAAACTCCTAGGCTCAAGCAATCCTCCTGCCTTGGCCTCAAAAGCACTGGGATTACAGGCAGGAGCCACTGCGCTGGCTGATGAAAATGTTTACTTGTCACCTGCCCACTACCCTGGGAGCTCCCAGTGACAGGGTCTGTGTCTCACTGGTTACTGTTTTGGCAGGGGGCTGGCACGGAGCTGCATCCCTGCCGGGTTCTGTGCAGGGCAGCCCTTTACTGCAGCTCGGACCAGGACTGTCTCAGACGGCAGGGGCTGCTGCTTATGTCCTATGACAAGTTCCCGATGCCTGAGAGGGGCCTGGGTGCTGTGCGAGGCCAAGCAGGCCGGCTCCAGGCCTCTGCCTCTTCCCGCAGCATGGGGCCCTTGTCCCGTTTTACAGCTGGGGGAGCAGAGGCTCCCGTGGGGTGGGGCAGGGGCTACTCACTGGCTGCTTCCATCATGCTGGCCCAGAAGCGGGGCTGCTTGTGCAGGGGGTCGTCGTCGGGGCCGCTCAGCTTGTAGACGTGCACGCAGGGTGGCGTGCTCACACTGCTGTAGTGGCTGACGAACATGTCGAAGTTCTGGGGGTGGAATGCGGCGATGAGCTCCCCGGGACGCTGCCACCCCCTTTCCACTGGGTGCCGACCGCAAATCCCGGGCAGCTTCCCTCCCGCCCGCCCCCATCCTGTCATGAAACCTCAAAGCTCCACCCACTGCTGCAAGGTGGGCACCACTGCTGTCGCCCCATTCTGCAGAGCAGGAAACTGAGGCCAGGAGGAGTCTGTCCCCTGGCCAGGGGCCCGTGGACAGTCACCAACACCCTGGATCTGCTGAGGGCTTTGCCACTGCCCAGGCCTGCACACTTGCTGGTTCCACAGCTGGCAAACTGCAGCCGACTCATGCCCTGGACTAGGGGTGGCCCTCTGCATGGCCACCACCAGACATTCTAGAATGTTCTGAGAGGCTAAGGGCCATATCCCACTGCACACAGAGCGGCAGGGCCCAGGCTCAGTGGACAGGCACTGGGGGGCTCCACCACTTACTAGCCTGGGGGTGGCAGTGGGCAATTCACTCCCTTCCTTGCCTTACCCAGGAGGCAGGGGTAGGCACCACTTGCCCCAAGGCAGCTATGAGAATGCAAAACCATGAGAGTGGCCCTGAGTGCTATGCCCGGCCATCAGGGACTGCTCTGGCTGGGAGCTGTTGGACAGGCACAGGGCAGTGCTGTGAGGCTGGGCGGTACCCACCTGGCTCATGGAGCAGCTGTGGGAGAAGCCGGGCGTGGTGAGGCGCACGATCTCCCCGGCCGCCTCATAGCTGACCACGTAGAGGTGGTGCTCCAGCGGCGTGTCCTTGGTGCCCTGGAAGTACACCAGCTTGGTCTCCTCGTTGACCCAGATCTGCAGGGGGACAGGAGGTCCTCGTGATGCATCCCAGATGCCCCTGGGCCCACGCCCCTCTCCATGCCCCACAGGAGTGGGTCCCATGTTCCTCGGACTGGGTACGCACGCTGTTCTCTCCCAAGTCTGCTTTAGGGCTGGAGATGAACCGTCCCTGAAAGATGCCCTTATCTGGCCCCGAGGGCTGGGAGCAGCCCCTGGTCGAGCTGGGAACTGCGCATCCTCAGGTGGGACCTGGGGCCTGAACTCCACCCCCAGGCGACTCTCTCTGGGCTTGAATTGGGAGGGCCTGCCAAGCCAGGTGGGAAGGCCAGGGAGGGCACCGTGCCCAAGACAGAGGCTCAGGGGAACCCAGCAGTCCCCAGCCTGGTCAGCCATTCCTCTAACCCAGGTGCTTGGGTTCAGAAGTGGCAAGGCCCTGCCTTTCTGTGGGAAGCCCTAGTAGTGGCATCTCCTGGAGGAGCAGGAGGACAGCCTGCACTGCGTGGAGCAGCGGGGCCCCTCCTTCACCTGCGCTGGGACACTAATGGCCTGGAAACAACTGCTGCTGCCCGGGAGCGAGCAGGCTTTGGCTGATGCCTGGGAAGGAGCCAGGAGGCCTCAGAGCCCTGAGGGAGGAGAGGGCATCGCCCCGTGCCCAGGGCCTGAGAGGCCGGTGGAGGCAGCTGGAGCCTGGGGTGACTAGGGACCCCAGGACGTGAAGAAACTGAGGGTAAGTGGTCTCCCGGGACAGCGGGGCACGGGCTTGCAGTGCGGGGAGCATTGTACCCCACAACGGGGCAGCGGGACGCATGGCCCCAGAAGGCCTGCAGAGGACACGCTTCCTCTTTCATGATTTCTAAAAGGCTTCCAATGTTTTCCTTAATTTCAGGGTGAAAGGATAAAGCACATGAATGGCACAACATTCAAGAGGAGACGGGGAGGTGATGAAATGATTGGCTTGTGTGTACGGTAGACACTGCTGAGGCCTGCAAAGTGCTGTCAAGCAGGGTCCTCACAGGTCTGTGTGCCTGTGCACGCACGTGAGTGTGTGTGTGCATGTGTGTGAGAACGAGTATGTGTGTGAGTCTATGTGTGTGCATGTGTGTGAGAATGTGTGTGTGTAAAACACACGTGTGGAGCAGGGGAAAGCTGCAAGAGACCCTGGTACCTTGGAGCCGTGCCTCGCCAAAACCTCCCATTCACCGCTGGTCAGAGCAATCTCTTCCTTAATAGGGCACTTAAATTCATCTGGAAGGAAAGAAAGAAGGGAGGTGAAGGGGCCTGGGAGGTGATGCAGGCACCCAGGCCAAATTCCACCCAAGGAGACTCGCCATGGAGCCACTGAAACCCTGGGTTGCCGTGAACTCAAGACACCAGCACAGGCCACTGCGTCAGACCTGCCAGACAGGAGAGGAGGCCTGCGGGGCCTGTTCCTGACATGTGGATGGCAGGCCCGGTGTTTCCCACGAGAAACCAGGAGGCCCCTGGCTCACTACTGTAATCCCAGCACTTTGGGAGGCCGAGGCAGGAGGATTGCTTGAGGTCAGGAGTTTGAGACCAGCCTGGGCAACATAGTGAGACCCTGTCTCTCCAAAAATAAAAATAAAAATTAGTCAGGCATGGTGACGTGTGTGCTGTGGTCCAAGCTACTTGGGAGATTGAGCTGGGAGGACTGCTTGAGCCCAGGAGGTTGAGGCTGTGGTGAGCTATGATCACACCACTGCCACTCCAGCCTGGGTGACAGAGCAAGAACCCGTCTCAAAAAAAAAAAAAAAAAAAAAAAAAACGAAGAGAAACCAGGAGTCTGGATTTTCATTGGAATTTCCCAATTTTAGAACCCTCCAAAGGCCACATGACATGTGTGTGCGGCACAGGGGTGGGGGGTGGGAGGTGGAGCCAACTGGGCCTATGACCTCTTAGGACACATCAGGACTTTGTAGAACCAGACTTTTCTTTCTTTTTTAAAGACAAAGTCTTGCTCTTGTCGCCCAGGCTGGAGTGCAATGGCGCAATTTCGGCTCACTGCAACCTCCGTCTCCTGGGTTCAAGTGATTCTCCTGCCTCAGCCTCCCAAGTAGCTGGGATTATAGGCGCCTGCCACCATGCCCAGCTAGACTTTGTATTTTTAGTAGAGACGGGGTTTCACCATGTTGGTCAAGCTGGTCTCCAACTCCTGACCTCAGGTGATCTACCTGCCTCAGCCTCCCAAATTGCTGGGATTACAGGCATGAGCCACTGCGCCTGGCCGACTTTTTTAGGGGAGCGAGGGGGTAGAGACAGGGTCTAACTATGTTGCCCAGGCTGGCCTTAAACTCCTGGGCTCAAGCGATCCTCCCACCTCAGCCTCCCAAAGCGCTGGGATTCCAGGTGTGAGCCACGACCCCGGCTGGAACAAGACGCTGGTGAAAGCTAGGGCTAGAGACCAGGGCTCTGCTGGTTTTATTACTGTTTTTTGTGGGGGTAAGAGGGTTGATCTCACGTTTGAATTTTCACCAGGTAAAGAATGACAGTGCGGGGCGTATCATGGCATGCAGCAGAAACACACTGAGACGGTTTGTAACTGAGGGCTCACTGTCCTTTCTTAACCTTTTAGGTCTAAACAAGCTGTTGGAAACGTGTCTGTCAGGAGGGACGAACAGCACGGGAGGATAGACATGGTTTCCCTGACGTAAAGGTCTGGGTACGGTTACTTGTAGCATCGGGACCTGGGGAGGACAGGGGTTCCCACCCAGCCCCAAGACCCAGGCTCCTGCCTGCGTCCTGATGTGTTCCTTCTGATGCAACGTCACTTGGGGTCACCTCCTTGCCATGCACCTGCCGTCTAGGAGATGCATGGTGTGTGCTGGGGGCTGAGCAGGGTGCTGGGAAATCTGGTGTGCCCACCTCACAGGCCAGGGGTCCCTGGTGACACTGCAGCAGCCTGGAGGGTCTGTGCCCCTGGAAAGTGGCAGCTGTGGCTGGCTCTACTTGAGACCACATTTGAAACATGAGTGCTCGGGCCAGCCCATTTTCCCATAGGGGGCAAAACGAGCATGTACATGAAATCCCAATGCCAGGTGGTGGTGGCTAAGCCAGACAGACAGAAAGCAAAACACCAATGAGCCGAAGACAGCTCCCCTTCAAGATGCTCAGCCAGTCTGCACTGGCTGCATCCCACCCAGGAGGACCCTGATGCTGGCCTGAGGCAGTTGTCACTCCTCGGTCCACATTGTACTCAGCTCTGCGGCAGCCTACGGCATCGCCCATCCCTGGCTCATTCGCCCCTCAGCTCCTGCACTCCCGGACGCCTCGCTCCCTGGGGTCTCTGTCCCCTGTGTTGGGGGACGCCTTGGCTGCTGTGTGGGCTCTGCCCTCAGAGGGCACCGGACCACATCTAGGGACATCTGTGGTTGTCACAACTGGAGGTGCTCCTGGCATGGAGTGGGTGGAGGCCAAGGACGCCGCTCGGTGCACAGGAAGGCCCCACCCCAGAGAACCACCCGGCCCTGGTGTCCATGGTGTCCCTGTTCTAACCTGGAAGAGCCCGGGCCCGGCTCCTGGACCACCCCGCCTCTCTATCCAGACGTGACCTTTGGGAGCTCTGTCCTGTCCCAGGACAGAGTCGACAGCATTCGTCAGGCTCTGCTCACCTTCCCTGGGGCTGAAGGGCTCACTCCAGTCGTAGCCCTGGGATTTTAAAACGGCGGTGACTTTGTACAAATGGCAGAAGCCAGTCTTGCACTCATTGGCGCGGAGAAAGCAGAGCTCGTCCTCTCCCTCTGATTGGGGGAAGGGATAGAAGATGTCATGAACCTGTCCGGAAAGGGGAAAGAAGATGCGTCAGAAGATGTGGGTGGCTGGGCATGGTGGCTCACACCAGTAATCCCGGTAGTTTGGGAGGCTGGGGCAAGAGACTTGCTTGAGCCCAGGAGTTTGAGAGATCAGCCTGGACAACATAGTAAGACTCCACCTCTAAAAATAAATAAATAAATTAGCCAGGCATTGTGGTGCAGGCTTGTAGTCCTAGCTACTCAGGAGGCTGAGGCGGGAGGATCACTTAAGCCCAGGAGGTCGAGGCTGCAGCGAGCTATGACCGTACCACTGCACTCCAGTCTGGACAACAGAGCAACCCTGTCTCTAATTAGGAAAAAATAAAATTAAAATAAAAAGCCAGACGCAATGGCTCACACCTGTAATCCCAGCACTTTGGGAGGCTGAGGCAGGTGGATCACAAGGGCAGGAGAGCGAGACCATCCTGGCTAACACGGTGAAACTCCATCTCTACTAAAAATACAAAAAATTAGCTGGGCGTGGTGGCACACGCCTGTAATCCCAGCTACTCGGTAGGCTGAGACAGGATAATTGTGAGACAGGATAATTGCTTGAACCCGGGGGGAGGCGGAGGTTGCAGTGAGCTGAGACTGTGCCACTGCACTCCAGCCTGGGTGACAGAGCGAGACTATCTCAAAAAAAAAAAAAAAAAAAAAGATGAGGGGAGAGGCTCCAATAGCTGCCAGACTCACCACCTCCGCAGACCCTCTTCCCTGCCAGCCAGGGATGGCCAAGGCCTGAGCTCACTTCTCCAAATAAGGGCAAACCCCACCCGTCATTGGCACTCAGCCTTCTGGGACGTAGAGGTGGGGGCAGTGTGACTTCAGGGCCCAGGCAGACCAGACACACAGCTAGCGCTTGTCCCGCTTACATTGATCCAGACGTTGGTGACCTCCTCGTACACCACATACGGCTGGACGTTCCTGGGGATGGCTCTGGCAGAGGCTAGCCGCTGCTCCTCATTCTCTGTGCTTGGGATGAACAGGGCCGGGGGGAGGAGGACGAGCTGGAGCCACTGCTGGGGACGGTCCAGGAACATGGCCCAGGCACTGAGGGGGAAGATGGATGGGAAGATGGGAGGGAAGCCGGGAGCCTCAGTCCTGCAGAGAGAAGCTGGGGACGCAGCGTCCAAACCCGTGTGGAATTAGGGCTGGGCCTCCTGCGCTGGCTTCACCTGCACTTGGCCAAGTAACCCCACAGCACCCACAAGCTTCCTTCCTGGAACATGCTTAGGGGAGGACAGGATGGGTGATGAGACTCCATGATCCAAGTGTTCTGGAAACAATGGCCTCTCCGCTTTTAGAGGTGGAAACGAGGAGAAACTGTAATAGTTTCTCCTCTTCACTGACTCCTCGGCCCACAGTTGCTATCCTTTATTTCATAGCTTGCTTTATTTTATTTATTTGTTTGTTTAATTTTTTGAGACAGAGTTTCACTCTTGTCCAGGCTGAAGTGTAGTGGCACAATCTGGGCTCACTGCAACCTCCACATTCGCGGTTCAAGCGATTCTCCTGCCTCAGCCTCCTGCGTATCTGGGATTATAGGTGCCTGCCACCACACCTGGCTATTTTTTGTATTTTTAGTAGAGACGGGGTTTCACCATGTTGCCCAGGCTGGTCTCGAACTCCTGAACTCAGATGATATGCCAGCCCCAGCCTCCTAAAGTGCTGGGTTTACAGATGTGAGCCACTGCACCTGGCCTAAATGAACAATTTTTAAACTTGAATTTATTTTAAGAGGAGATGTCAGAATTCTACGTGGAAAAGCACCACCTCCACACAAAGAGAGAACAACGAAAACCAAACCAAAGGGAAGCATCACAGGGATGTAAAATACTAACTAGAGCGCGTGCTGGGGCTCAGGCCTGCAATCCAAGCACTTTAAGAGGCTGAGGTGGGTGGATCGCTTGAGCCCAGAAGTCCAAGACTCACATGGGCGACATGCAAGACCTTGTCTCTACAAAAAAAAAAAAAAAAAAAGTCCAGGCACAGTGGCTCACGCCTATAATCCCAGCACTTTGGGAAGCTGAGGTGGGCAGATCACAAGGTCAAGAGTTCGAGACCGTCCTGGTCAACATGGCTGAAACGCCGTCCCTACTAAAAATACAAAAATTAGTTGGGCATGGTGGTACGTGCCTGTAATCCCAGCTACTCGGGAGGCTGAGGCAGGAAAATTGCTTGAACCTGGGAGTCAGAGGTTGCAGTGAGCCAAGATTGCGCCGTTGCACTCCAGCCTGGCGACAAAGCAAGACTCCATCTCCAAAAAAAAAAAAAAAAAAAATTAAAATATTAGCCGGGCGTGGTGACTTACACCCACAGTCCTAGCAAACGTACATATGGAAGCAGCACATAATAGAATTCATTGTTAACATTCCATTGGAAGGCCGGGCGTGGTGGCTCACGCCTGTAATCCCAGCACTTTGGGAGGCCAAGGCAGGCGGATCACAAGGTCAGGAGATCGAGACTATCCTGGCTAACACGGTGAGACCCTGTCTCTACTAAAAATATAAAAATTTAGCCGGGCATGGTGGCGGGCGCCTGTGGTCCCAGCTACTCGGGAGGCTGAGGCAGGAGAATGGCGTGAACCCGGGAAACAGAGCTTGCAGTGAGCCGAGATCGAGCCACTGCACTCCAGCCTCGGTGACAGAGCGAGACTCCATCTCAAAAAAAACACAAAAAACAATAACAACAAAAAAATTATTAGCCAGGCATGGTGGCTCTGGCCTGTGACCCTAAGTTCTCAGGAGGCTGAGGTCGGGGGAATGCTTGAGCCTAGGAGTTCAGGGGTGCAGTGAGCTATGATTGTGCCACTACCCTTCAGCCTGGGCCATAGAGCAAGACCCCATTTTTACACAAAATATAAAAGGAAAGGAGGCCTAGCAAGTGTGTAGGGCAGGGGAAGCAGTTTTTCTGTGAAACAGGCCCGGATACGAAATACTTTCAGCTTGGTGGGTCATAGTTTCTATCACAGCTACTCAATTCTGCCACTGACGGTCTGCAAACAAGTGGGCGTGGCTGTGTGCCAACACAACTTTATGCATGGACGCTGAGATGTGAATTTCACATCACTTCCATGTGTGATAAAATCTGCTGTGGATCCCCTCCCTTCTGCCCCCAATCATTTAAAAGCATAAATGCCACGGCAGAGGTGGGCCAATCACCTAAGGCCAGGGGTTCAAGACCAGCCTGGTCAACATGGTGAAACTCTGTCTCTACTAAAAATACAAAAATCAGCCGGGCGTGGTGGCGGGCGCCTGTAGTCACAGCTACTCGGGAGGCTGAGGCAGGAGAATCTCTTGAATCCAGGAGACGACAGTTGCAGTGAACCGAGATTGCACCACTGCACTCCAGCCTGGGCAATAGAGTGAGACTTCATCTCAAATAATAATAATAATAAATAAATAAATAAAAGCATAACTGCCGGCCAGGCACTGTCTCACACCTGTAATCCCAGCACTTTGGGAGGCCAAGGCGGGTAGATCACGAGGTCAGATCGAGACCATCCTGGCTAACACAGTGAAACCCCCGTCTCTACTAAAAATAAAAAAAATTAGCCGGGCGTGGTGGCAGGCGCCTGTAGTCCCAGCTACTCAGGAGGCTGAGGCAGGAGAATGGCATGAACCTGGGAGGCGGAGCTTGCAGTGACTGAGATTGCGCCACTGCACTCCAGCCTGGGCGACAGAGCAAGACTCCATCTCGGGGCAGCGGGGGAAGCGTAACTGCCATTTTGAGCTCATGGGATGTATAAAAACAGGCAGACAGCCGGGCGCGGTGGCTCTCACCTGTAATCCCAGCACTTTGGGAGGCCGAGATGGGTGGATCACGAGGTCAAGAGTTCAAGACCAGCCTGGCCAAGATGCTGAAACCCCATCTCTACTAAAAATACAAAAATTAGCCAGGCGTGGTGGCAGGCGCCTGTAATCCCAGCTACTTGGGAGGCTGAGGCAGAAGAATTGCTTGAACTCAGGCGGCAGAGGTTGCAGTGAGCCGAGATCACGCCACTGCACTCCAGCCTGGGTGACAGAGCAAGTCTCCGTCTCAAAAAAAAAAAAAAAAAAAACAAAACAGGCAGAGGCTGAATTTTGCCCACTGGGGTTTGGGGCCCCCGTTTAGGGAAGCGGTAGAGTTTTCTCCTCGACAAGGGTGGGAGGCTGGGGAGTGAGTACAGGGGAGCACCTCTACTTTGTGACTGAGTTTTTCTGAGTCTGAGGTCTGGAAACACCTGAAATCCCCTCTGTAGGTCTCCTCCACACTCTGGGTAACTGGATCAGCGTGTCCTAGTGGTACTAACACTGGGACTCATAAGTCCAGTGTGTCATCCTCAGACTGGCTGAGGTCAGGAAGGCCCTTTGGACACTGGGCTGAGGCCTGTCCTGGCAGTGGCACTGCGGAAAGACATGTGAGCAGATGGAAGGAATGGCACGAAAGGCCAGGAGGCAGATTCAGTGGCTGCTCAGGGTCCAGGGCCCCGCAGGTGAATTCCTCAGGTTCCAGCCGGAGACACTCACTATTTGCCATCCCGGGTCCACCCGGCCCTGGCGATGTACTCCACCTTCGGGAACAGCGAGCTGAAGGGTTGCACCAGCTCCTTCTCCTGGGTCGAGACAATCTGAAGGGAAACAGGTGTGGGTCATGCCCTGGCCTGCCTGGCGCTGCTCGGAGGAGGCGGCCACTGCGCAGGGTCCCGTCATGTTCCCCCCAGATTCATATGATGGAGTCTCAGCCTCCAGAACCCCAGAACGCGACCTTCTTTGGAAATGGGGCCACTGGAGATGTGCTGAGTTAAGACAAGGTTGTGCGGACAAGGGTGGGGCCTGATCCAGCATGACTGCTATCCTTACAGGGGGACACGTGGACATAGACACACAGAGGGAGGCCGTTTGGAGAAGAGAATCGGGAAGCAACGGCCACCAAGAAGCCATGGAGAAGGAGCCCCCTGCCAGCACCTTGGTGTTGGACATTGTCAATTTCAACTGAGTTCCCAGTCTGTGGTCCTTTGTCATGGCCTGAACAAACGACTACACCCAACCGGGGCAGGTGGGCTGGGCGAGCCAATGGCGGTACCCCAGTGGGTGCCTGGACCCCAAGGCTCTGGTCTGGGCTATCCCTTAGAGCCAGGTGGCTCTGGGCAAGCACAGTCCCCAGACCCAGGGCTTCCCCATGTTAAACGGGGCTGGCACAGCGTGTCCAGGGTATTGAGAGACAGGAGACCTGGGGCTTCCTCGAACCTAAATGGGGCTGACATGGGATCTCCAGGGGATCTAGAGAAAGGGGACCTAGGGCTTCCTTGTGCCTAAACGGGGCTGGCACGGCATCTCTGGGGGATCGAAGGGAGAAACGGCAGCAGGGCCTCCAGCTCTACCACTTGAGTGGGTCACCAGTCCCACATCTCCAAGCCGCCTTGTTTGATTGGCGTCACCCAAGTCCACCTAAGGACTCTGCACGTCTGAGAGTGCAAGGAGCCACTAAAACAGTCTGGCGGGGCCAGGTGCAGTGGCTCACACCTATAATCCCAGCGGTTTGGGAGGCCGAGGCAGGTGGATCACTTGAGGTCAGGAGTTCGAGACCAGCCTGGGGAACATGGCAAGACCCCATCTCTACAAAACCCACAATTAGTTAGGTGTGGTGGTGCATGCCTGTAGTCCCAGCTACTCAGAGGCTGAGGCGAGAGGATTGCCTTGAGCCTGGGAGGTTGAGGCTGCAGTGGGTCATGATTGCACCAGTCTACTCCAGCCTAGATGACAGTGAGACCCTGTCTCAAAAAACAAGAACAAACAAGCAGAGCAAAAGCCCAGCCTGGAGGGAGGTTTCAGGTGGATCACTGGCAAGGCCACTCAGACTGACCGCCTCAAATCCGCCAGAATGCTCTGTCAAGAATGCAAAAGAGGTTTGGAGAGGGCCTAACCAGGTCAAAAAGCACCCACAACCCTCCAAATTATGAAAACAGGTACGTTTTATCTTACATGCTTCCCCAAAACATTGTATCATTTTTGCAAAAGTGCACAAGGGCCTCCTTGGTTTGTCCTGGCCTCCCATCCTCTGGTGTAGGGGAAAGGAGGGATTCCCTGGACGCCTGTGTCCCCATCGTCATCTCGTCTCCTCTACCCCAGCCTCTTTGGTCCAGGGCTCCGTCTGTGAGTTCTCCAATGTGATGTTACTTAACATCCTGACACCTTTCTGGGTCTTAGGGGATTTGCAACTTCCGAGAGAATGGATCAGTGTAGGGCTATTGGGGGTCCCCAGGGAGGTCAGGGACGTGAGAGAAGGGAGGGATATGCTGGGCTGGAGCGGGTGGCTGGGGAGGCGGGCCGAGGGAGATGTGGTCACTGGTATGATCTGCTGGTGACCGTCTCGCTGAGGGGTGATGACGCCTTTTGCTGCCTGATGGCGCCTCCAGAGTGTGGGGTCCTTTGAGATGACCCCCAGGTGATGAGGACCCTGTGTGCTGGATCTGACGAGGTTGGGGGGATGGGGACCCAGATCACTCTCCTCCCCACAGTAGCTGATGGGTCCAGTGAACTGATCCCTGAGGATCTGCCCAAAATGCTGGAGGAAACACCCCATCTGAAGCTGGGGTCCCCCAGCCATTTGCCCTGCAGAGTTCTCTGTTCTAGAAACTTGGAGAGAGGGCAGCTCTGGATCCACACATCACCCCCTCCTGGGGGAGCCTGGGAGAACCTGCCACGACTGTCCTCGAAGGACCCCTGCCCAGCACTCGTTCCTTACCGCAGGGAGGCCAGCTCGCCACGCCACATTCCCGGCCCTGGCCCAGAGACACGCAGGGAAGGCCCATGGCTAGGCGGGCCAGGCAGCAGGGCTAGGGCCTCGGGTGTGTCCCCGCAAGGGAAGTGAGTGACCTGCCCATCCGCCCAGCTGCCTACCCGGCCTTTCCCTGCGTCATCTGGAAGATTCTCTAGGATGCACCAGGCCCCCTTACCTTGCCCTGGCTGTCGGTCTGGAACTCGGCCAGTTTCAAGGCGATCTTGGGATTCTTGCTGCCTGCAAAAACCGAAGTGAGGTGAACGCCAGGCAGGTGTCATCTGTGCGTGCCGAGAACCGGCGTGGGGGGCCTGGGCTGCAGGGTGACGTCCACAGAGAGGTGTACAATTGGTGTGGGGGAGGCAGGAGAAGTCGGGTGTCCCACGGTCTGTCTGCAGGCACACTGTCCCGCTGGTACAGGCATGATGCCCCTCAGGCGGGGACCTTCTAAGATTTTGGGCCTGGATCACATTCCCGACAGCGAGGTGACATTCGGCTTTCTCATTTAAGAACCCAGGCCACACCCTGTGCTGAGAGCTGGGGCTTGTGGGAGCCGCAGACACCAGGAAGATGCCATCCCTGCCTTGGGAGAGCTCCAGAGCAGACGGCGAGGCCCGAGCATCACAGTGAAACCAGTGACAACGTGACGAGTGGGGTGTGTCCCGTGCAAAACGAGGGAGCCGTGTGACAGCCAGACCTGCGCCCTTGGGAGGCCAATGGCGACAGAATAAGGGACCCAAGAGGCTTCTGAAGAGTGGGACTTAGTTTAGGCTCCAAAAGAGGGTGCAGGCCCTAGCAGAGCGGAGAATGCTTAATTTTTTTGGCCAGACCTACAAGAAACTCAACTCCAGCCCTCGTGGCTCTGGCCCCCAGGGCAGGTGACATCTCTGAGCCTCAGTTTTCTCATCTGTCAAACAAGGGGGAAGAGACTGACTTAGCTCATTTGCAGTGGGAGTTGGAAAGACCCCACAGGAAGCTTCCATCTAGCATGGCACAGAGCAGGCACTTGCGGGGTACGGGCAAGAACGATGATCTTATATAGTCCCACGGGGGTTGCAAACCCAAGGCCTGAATGTGGAATCTGGGCTGCATGTGTGTTCTGTTTGGCTCCAGAGATATTTTTAAATAATTGGAAAGAGGTTTAAGAATTGGGAGTGGCCGGGCATGGTGGCTCACGTCTGCAATCTCAGCACTTTGGGACACTGAGGCGAGAGGACCACTTGAGGCCAGGAGTTCGAAACCAGCCTGGGCAACATAGCAAGACTCTGTCTCTACAAAAAATTTAAATATTGGCTGGGCATGGTGGCACACACCTGTAGTCCCAGCTACCTGGGAGGCAGAGGTGGGAGGATCACTTGAGCCCAGGAATTTGAGGCTGCAGTGAGCTGTGATTGTACCACTGTACTCCTGCCTGAGCCACAAGGTGAAACCTTATCTCAAAAACAAACAAACAAACAAACACCACTACAGTGTGAGGGTCAAATCCAGCCTGCCTTCTGTTTTTGTATGGCTAAAAATCCTTCTTTCGCTCTGAGATGGTTAAGAAAATGAACAAATAAAACAAGAGGGACATTTTGGGCCCGGCGTGGTGGCTCAAGCCTGTAATCCCAGCACTTTGGGAGGCCGAGACGGGTGGATCACGAGGTCAGGAGATCAAGACCATCCTGGCGAACATGGTGAAACCCCGTCTCTACTAAAAAATACAAAAAACTAGCCGGGCGAGGTGGCGGGCGCCTGTAGTCCCAGCTACTCGGGAGGCTGAGGCAGGAGAATGGCGTGAACCCGGGAGGCGGAGCTTGCAGTGAGCTGCGATCCGGCCACTGCACTCCAGCCTGGGCGACAGAGCGAGACTCCGACTCAAAAAAAAAAAAAAAGAGGAACATTTTGGCTAATGTGAAAATCGTATGTATCTCAAGGTGAGTTATTTGCAATCCAAACTTCAGTCAAGTTTTCTTGGCATGCGGCCACACCCATTCCTGCACGTGCCGCTTTTGTGCTCCAGCAGCAGGGTGATACAGTTGCAAGAGAGCCTAGCCTGCCTTGGCCTGGCCCTAGAAGCCTGAGACACCTGTCCCCTTGCCCCTTCCAGAGACGGCTTGCTGACCTCTGAGCAATGTGATCAGGAGGCCATGGTAAGCCAGGAGAAAGGGGCGTCCCCTGCAGGGCAGAAGCCTTCCCCCTACATGGCCACAGATGCCCAGAGCACACTTGTGCAGCTCAGAGGGCCTGGGGGACAGTGCACCTCACCAGTCATGCCCCAGGGGCCTCAGATCCCCGGCCTGGCGGCCTGGCCCCTCACATGTACCGAGCACTCACCTGTCCTGGGGTACCGATACGAATCCGTCTTCCTTTCTTCTAGTGCAGGAGAAGGGACGTGAATGACCTCCACCTCGGACTCATCGACTTCCTCGTATAGGATTCGCAGCGTCTTGAGGCCCTCTGAACCTTGGTAGGGGTGGGCAAACTGAGGATGCCGGCGGCGGAGTCCCTGCCATCAGCCCACCCTCTTCTGCAGCACCAGGGCCTGACGCTGGGCACCGTGGGCTCTGAAACCAGAACCCCGGCTCTGCCATTCGCTAGATCGTATGCCAGTCCCAACTCTCTGGGCTTTGGTTTCCTCCCCTGTGCAGTGGGAAGCAGAGCAAGGCTATTCCCAGCATGAACTGGCATGGGAAGTGGCCACGTGGGGTGTAACGGGCTAAACTGTGTCCCCTTTTAGGGCAACGGCGATGTCTACAGTCATTAAGGAACTCTCTAGGTGTTGGTATTGACAGACCACGGAGGTGGTTTGAAGTAAAAGCAGTAAGGGGCAGGAAGGACACAGACTGTGACTCCAGGAGGAAAAGCACGCCTGGGAGCATGTTGAAAAATGGAAGGTACCTACCTTCCCAGGAGGCTGTGGGGCACCACCAGTACCCAGTGAAGCGGTCAAACTCTTCCTGTATGACGAAGGTGGCCACGCCCGCAGACTTGGGGTCGTCCAGGACGTTGGATAAACCTAGGGGGAGGGACGGAGAGCATCAACAAGGGGTGAGCAGCCTGCTAACATTGGGGATGGCCAGGGGCTCCAGGAGAGCATGAGAGAGAGGGAGAGAGAAGGAAGGAGAAGGAGGGAGGGAGGGAGACGTATGGAGAGGGAGGGAGAGCTCGAGCCGACTGTTTTCAAGCAGGGCTGCTCCACCTCACACTGCGGACACTGGGGTTCTCTTGGTCTCTAGGGTGGGGCCGTCCAGGGCACAGCAGGGTGCTGAGCAGTGTCCTGGCCTCCACTCACTCCATGGCAGGCCAGGGGCACCCCTGCCCAAGTGTGCCATCTAAAAACGTCTCTGGACATCGCTGAGCGCCCAGGTTTGGAAAAGTGGGGCCGGGCTTATGGGACGGAGAGGCAGCGATCAGTGACTTGAAACCAGGACAAGGAAGGATGGGGTCACTTCTGGTGAGCAGGGGAGTGGACAGAACACACAGGAAGCAGGTGAGATGTGGCCTTGCCTTGATGGGGCCGGACAGGCAGAGTGGAGGGGAAGGTGTGCAGGGGCAGAAATGCCCAGGAGCACCTGGCAGAGCACCGTGGCTAGGCCGATGCCTGCTGAAGAAAACCACAGAGCGGCCGGGCGCGGTGGCTCATGCCTGTAATCCCAGGACCTTGGGAGGCCGAGGCGGGTGGATCATTTGAGGTCAGGAGCTCAAGAGCCGCCTGGCCAACATGAGGAAACCCCATCACAACTAAAAAATACAAAAAAAAAAAAAATTAGCCAGGCGTGGTGGCGGGCACCTGTAATCCCAGCTACTTGGGAGGCTGAGGCAGGAGAATCGCTTGAACCCAAGAGGCAGAGGTTGCAGCGAGCCGAGATCACACCACTGCACTCTGCCTGGGCAAGAGCACTCCGCCTGAGACTCTCTCAAAAAAAAAAAAAAAAAGAAAACTACAGACCTCCTGGGAGACGTGGCAGGCCACAGAAGGTATGCACGGGAGGGTGGCTTGTGAGGGGTGCATGCAGGAAGACCCTGGCTGTGGGGACAACGGGGCCTTCTGGAAGCTGGTCAGGTAGCTATGGTGGCCATGCACAGGAGGGGCTGGCCCCACCTTGGTGGCAGAAGGTCAGCCGCCGCTCCTCGCCTGTCTCAATGTTGGCCACCCACAGGTCGCTGTTGTTGATGAAGGAGAAGAAGGCAGGGTCGGCAGGGCAGATTTTGGGGTCCATCCGGGGCCCTGAGCATTGGGTCTTGATTTCCAGCGGTTTCATAGGGGACACCTGAGGACAGAGACACCCAGCTCAGGGGGAGGGACCCGCCACACCGCCCCTGCACGCGGCCAGGGCCAGGGCTCACCATGAAGCCGTTCTTGCCGCCATCTCGGCAGTGGAAGAGGCTGTTGCTGGCCTGGAAGAGGAAGAGGCCGCTCTCGCTGTGGAAGTCGTAGGAGGTGATGCCGAAGACTCCCAGGCGCTTCCGCTCCCTCAGCAGCTCCTCCTCCCGAGAGTAGACCCCGTGGTGGGGTGTGGCCTGGAAACATACAGATGATGGGGGCAGCGTCAGCGGGCAAAGAGGATCCCCCACTGGTCAGGGCAGAGATCCTTGGGCTGGGGCATTCCCAAGGAATCTGGCTTTGGGCCTCGCCAGACAGAACTTCTTGCTGGAGCCCCTGACCCAGTGGGTAGCCAAAGATTGCCAGCAAACCTGGCCCTGCAGGACTGGCTGAGTGTCCTAGGAGGTGGCGGGGGAGACTCTGGGGCCAGAAGCCTCCTCACTTCCTAAGCTCCCTCCCCACAGACCCTCTGCACGGCAGATGGGGGCCCCTGGGATGGGCTGTCCCCTGCCTCACACCACCAGAGTGCTCTCTCTGGGTCCCTAGTGCCAATCTTACGGACTCCCCACCCTCCTACCCTGTTCACAATCCCTTCCCATCAAGAGCTTTCAATTTTGTAATCCCAGCACTTTGGGAAGCCAAGGTGGGCGGATCCAGAGGTCAGGAGTTCGAGACCAGCCTGGCCAATATGGTGAAACCCCATATCTACTAGAAATACAAAAATTAGCCAGGTGTGGGTGGCACGTGCCTGTAGTCTCAGCTACTCAGGAGGCTGAGGCAGAAGAATCGCTTGAACCTGGGAGGCAGAGGCTGCAGTGAGCCGAGATTGCACCACTGCACTACAGCCTGAGTGACAGAGCGAGACTTTGTCTCAAAAAACAAACAAACAAACAAAAAAGCAGAATCTAAAGCAAAATTACCCCCTACACTCTGTGGAAAGTAGTGTAAATATGAGGACATTGGCTTGGGGACGCAGAGACAGGCCAAAGTGAGGGCCAGTGAACCAGTGGTGGAGAAAGTGGGAGTGCCAGGATCTCAGAGAGACCGTTAGATATCATTATTGTTACACTGTTATGTTTATGTTGTTACTATGTTATAATGTTATATTATTTTATTGTTATATTGTTACTATTTTAGAGACTGGGATTCGCTGTCTCCCAGGCTGGAGTGCAATGGTGAGATCATGGCTCACTGTACCCTTGCACTCCCGGGTTCAAGCGATCCTCCCATCTCAGCCTGCCAATTAGCTGGAACTACAAGGCGAGTGCCATCAGGCCTGGCTAATTTTATTTTTTGTAGAGACAGGGTCTTGCTGTGTTTCCCAGTCTGGTCTCAAATTCTTGGGCTCAAGCAATCCTCTTGCCTCGGCCTCCCAATCATCAAACACAAAAACACGCCAATGCAAAAGGCATTTTTCCTCCCTCAACCATCCCCAGAGAGCCAACACTGGATGAGATTCATAATTAACCAGTCTCTCCAAAACGGCCTCAAGCCAGGTTAATTCCCAGTCTATGGTGATGCGGTTAAAAGGAACAGATGCTTTTGGTAAGAGTTTCTCTGTCGCTTGAGTACAGGTGGTCGTGGGAAGGAGGGAAGGCTCACCCGCCACAGTCCACAGGACGGAGGGTTTGCGAAAACCCACAGCTGGTGGGGAAGAGAGGTGACTGAAGGTGTGTATGGCCTGTGGGGCTGGCCTTTTGCCCACCTCCTCGCCCACGGTAGGGCCCACGCCCAACAGCACAGCTCACCTGGAAATGATCCAGCATCTGCTTCCAGGACAGGAGCAGCAGAGCCTCTTTCCGGACCTTCTTGGGAATCTCAGAGTAGAGGAGGGAGTTCTCTCGGCTGCCATATGGCATCCCTAAGGGGAGAAAGGAAACACCCAGAACGGGTACCCTGGCTCAGGATGGGGAGATGCCCTCAGCCACGATGCTGACTCCCTGCGCTGGGCCCAGCTGGTTCCCTCTGCTTCTAGAACATTCTGCCAGGCCGCTGGCAGGAAAGCCCTCCCGGGAAAGCTATGGATCCTGGGTTTGCGTATGTAGGCAGTAGGGTCTTCCACCTGAGATACGTCTGATGAATCTTATGGCCCAAATTACCAAAGAAACAGCACACAAGAGGCTGGGCACAGTAGCTCTCGTCTGTAATCTCAGCACTTTGGGAGGCCGAGGCAAGAGGACTGCCTGAGCCCAGGAGTTTGAGACCAGCCTGGGCAACACAGCAAGACCCCGTTTCCAAAAAAAGAATAAAATAAAATAAAACAGACAGAAGAAAAAAAGAAAAAGAAATTGCACACAAGAGAACAACAAGGGCAGTCAGGAACAAATATCCACCTCTCAACAGGTTGGGTTCAGCTCTCCAAGGCCCTTCTTTATCAAGGCTTTTGCAGACGACAAGAATTAAATTAATGTAGGATTAGAGGGAGGGCAAAACCATCAAAAAGGAATAAGGGCCAGGCAACATGGCTCACGCCTGTAATCCCAGCACTTTGGGAGGCCAAGTCAGGCAGATGACTTGAGGTCAGGAGTTCGAGACCAGCCTGGGCAACATGGTGAAACCTTGTCTCTACTAAAAACACAAAAATGCGCCAGGCATGGTGGCACATGCCTGTAGTCCCAGCTACTCAGGAGGCTGAGGCAGGAGAATCGCTTGAACCCGGGCGGCAGAGGTTACAGTGAGCCGAGATTGCGGCACTACAGTCCAGCCTGGGTGACAGAGCAAGATTGTCACAAAAAAAGGGAATGGGGAAGTGTGCACCTGGTCCAGTATTTCCCAACCTCACCCCTAATCACATTTGGGCCTGGACCATACTCTGGGGTGTGGCCGTCCTGGGCACTGCGGGGCTCTGAGCAGCATCCCCGTCCTCCACCCACTTCATGCCAGGGGCACCCCACAGTCGTGACAACCACACATATCCCCAGGTATCTCCCAGTGTCCCTTGCAAGGGCAGAATCACCCCCGACCTCAAACCACTGATTTAATCAAAGCTTCTGTAGAAAATGACGGTAGTGAGAGCTGCCAAGTGAGGGTTTTGGGTGGATTACATGAGTTAAGCAACGTAAAGCTCTTGGCACAATGCGCGTGACCCTCTGTGAAATCAGCGTATTTCGTCAGTAGGACATGGCTTTCCACGTACGCGTGTCTCTGCGCTTGGGACAGGTCTTACTGGGGAACGCGTGATCAGGTTCTTAGTGGCAAATAAAATAACTGTGTATTTTCCAAATGCTCACATCTTAGATTTGCTGGATGACGGGATCATTGTCATTAGAAAAGGGAATGGCAGAAGCAGGATGGTAATCCCTGGGAAGCTTCGGTTTCTCTCCATACAACGCCACTGAAAAACCAGGACAAGGCTCCTCCAAGCATAAAGCGGTCCAGTGGCCCACAAACATGACATGGCTAATGACGCGTCACAGACAGCATGGAGCCCTGGCCCCTCCTTGCTCTATTTTCAACCCTGAGTTTCTCCAGGAGGAAGCCTTGGATTGGTGCTGTCCTGTCCTCTTTTCAGGACCTCCTCATACTTGTCTTTGTTTTTTTTTTTTTTTTTTTTTTGAGACAGATTCTTGCTCTGTTGCCCAGGCTGGAGTGCAATGGCACGATCTTGGCTCACTGCAGCCTCTACCTCCCAGGTTCAAGCGATTCTCCTGCCTCAGCCTCCTGAGTAGCTGGGATTACAGGCATCCGCCACCACGCTGGCTTATTGTGTTTTTTTTTTTTTTTTTCAAGACAGAGTCTTGCTCTGTCACCCAGGCTGGAGTGCAGCGGCGTGATCTCAGCTCACTGCAACCTCTGCTTCCTGGGTTCACGCCATTCTCCTGCCTCAGCCTCCCGAGTAGCTGGGACTACAGTCGCCCACTGCCACGCCCGGCTAATTTTTTGTATCTTTTTTTTTTTTTTTTTTGAGATGGAGTCTGGCTCTGTCGCCCGGACTGGAGTGCAGTGGCCAGATCTCAGCTCACTGCAAGCTCCGCCTCCTGGGTTTACGCCATTCTCCTGCCTCAGCCTCCCAAGTAGCTGGGACTACAGGCGCCCGCCACCTCGCCCGGCTAGTTTTTTGTATTTTTTAGTAGAGACAGGGTTTCACCGTGTTAGCCAGGGGGGTCTCGATCTCCTGACCTCATGATCCGCCCGTCTCGGCCTCCCAAAGTGCTGGGATTACAGGCTTGAGCCACCGCGCCCGGCCGTATCTTTTTTTTTTAAGAGACGGGGTTTCACTGTGTTAGCCAGAATGGTCTCGATCTCCTGACCTTGTGATCCACCCGCCTCGGCCTCCCAAAGTGCTGGGATTACAGGCTTGAGCCACCCGGCCTATTTTTTGTATTTTTAGTAGAGATGGGGTTTCACCATGTTGGCCAGGCTGGTCTAAACTCCTGACCTCAGGTGATCCGCCTGCCTCGGCTTCCCAAAGTGCTGGGATAACAGGCGTGAGCCACCACACCCGACCCTCGCTTGCTTTTAAGAGAACAGGAAGGCCACAAGCTCACCGCCTCCAGGATTAGTGCTTAATAAATAATATCTGTGCCATTTTTATTTCTTGTTATAGGCAGCCGCAGGGTCCTCCAGTTTCCCCCTGCTTTCTTTCTGTGTCCTGACTGAAAAATCACAGAGTGCCCTGACCTCTGTGGCCCAGCCAGTTGCAGGTTTTTCCCTGCAGGCTTGAACCAGAGCCTAGAACATTCCCAGGCACCGATAAATACCGAAAGGCAGCCCCGGCCCTGAGCCAAAATCGTTAAACCCTCACATAAACTCTATACCCTGAGACCGCTGCCGAGGATACACCTGAATATAGAATGTACCTTTTCTCTGACGCCCACTGCAAGGACACTGAAGCCCACCCTGCACCGAAGGCCCCTAGGAAATGCTTTGGACTCATCCCCCTGGTATTTAGGGTTCCTTTCTTTGGAATCCCAACCAGCCCCATCTGGGGATGGCTCAGGGCACTTCCTTGTGGGAACTCCTCTGCCGCTGCCTTTGGGGTAACTGTAGCTGCGGGTTCAGTGGGATGAAATAGAACCTTCTCACTATTCACAACAGCAAAGACACAGAATCAGCCTAAATCCATCAACGGTAGACTGGATAAAGAAAATGTAGTACATGTGGCTGGGCGCGGTGGCTCACGCCTGTCATCCCAGCACTTTGGGAGGCCAAGGCGGGCCGATCACGAAGTCAGGAGATCGAGACCATCCTGGCTAACACGGTGAAACCCCGTCTCTACTAAAAATACAAAAAAATTAGCCGGGCGTGGTGGCGGATGCCTGTAGTCCCAGCTACTCCAGAGGCTGAGGCAGGAGAATGGTGTGAACCCAGGAGGCGGAGCTTGCAGTGAGCCAAGATCACGCCACTGCACTCCAGCCTGGGCAACAGAGTGAGACTCCATCTCAAAAAAAAAATAAATAAAAAAAAAAGAAAGAAAATGTAGTACATATATACCAGGGAGTATTATGCAGCCATAAAAAAGAATGAGATCATGTCCTTTGCAGGGACATAGATGGAGCAGGAGACAATTATCCTTAGAAAACTAATGCAGGAACAGGAAACCAATGCAGGAACAGAAAACCAAATACCACATGTTCTCACTTTAAAAGTGGGAGTTAAATGATGAGAACACATGGACACATGGAGCAGAACAGACACTGGGGCCTACTGGAGGGTGGAGGGTGGAGGGGGAGAAGCAGACAAAAGAACTATTGGGTACTAGGCTTAGTACCTGGGTGATGAAATAATCTGTACAATAAACCCCTGTGACACAAATTTACCTGTGTAACAAACCTGCACATGTACCCTTGAACCTAAAAGTTTGTTTTTTTGAGACAGAGTCTTGCACTGTCGCCCAGACTGGAGTGCAATGGCGCGATCTCGGCTCACTGCAACCTCCACCTTCTGGGTTCATGCGATTCTCCTGCCTCAGCCTCCCGAGCACCTGGGATTACAGGCACACACCACCATACCCGACTAATTTTTTGTATTTTTAGTAGAGACAGGGTTTCACTGTTAGCCAGACTGGTCTTGAAATCCTGACCTCGTGATCCACCTGCCTCGGCCTCCCAAAGTGCTGGGATTACAGGCGTGAACCACCGTGCCCAGCCAATTTTTATTTTTATTTGGTTTTTTGGGATGGAGTCTCACTGGAGTGCAGTGGCACGATCCCAGCTCACTGCAAGCTTCGCCTCCCGGGTTCACGCCCTTCTCCTGCCTCAGCCTCCCAAGTAGCTGGGACTACAAGCGCCTGCCACCATGCCCAGCTGATTTTTTGTATTTTTTAGTAGAGACGGGGTTTCACCATGTTAGCCAGGATGGGTTTTTTGGTTTTTTGTTTTTTTTAAAGAAAGAAACAGCAACTTCTAGTTGTGGCAAGGAACACAGGTTTCCCACACGTGATGAAGCATGCTTGTGAAGTACAGTAGTGACGGAAGGATATACTTAAAGAAAAAGATTAGATTAACAGGGTTCCTTTTAAAGTGTATTTATGAAAAATGCAAAGTTCAGTGAGATGTGTGTGGGAAGGAGAAAAATCGTGTGGAGAGTCAGAGGTGAGCAAAAGAACCCAAGTGCAGGAAACACGACTCAATCTCTCAGAGCCCTTGAGGCTGCTGGGACCCTGACCGTCCGGCCGCCCATGGGGATGAGAGTCGAGTGATGTGTGATTTCGTTCGTGTGAAATGTCTAGAATAGGCCAATCCACAGAGATAGGAAGTGGGTTCATGGTTGCCCAGGGCTGGGGAAAGATGGTTGACGGGGATGGGGTTGCTTTTTGGGGTGAGGGAATGTTCTGGAAGTAGACAATGGTGATGGCTGCACAACTCTGTGAATGCACAACTAAAAGCCACTGAGTTTCACACCTTCAAAAATGAAACTGTGTAATGTGAATTACATCTAAATTTTCAAAAAGCACCCTGGGCCAACAGGAGGGGTGGGAGGGATGGGAGGGCCTGGGCAACTGGTCCACAGGGACTCTGCGGGAGAGCGAGAGCTTTCCAAACAGGAAGTCAAACCCACAGACTTGCCAAGGACGCCAGGGCCACCTCCCTCCAGGCTGATTAATCAATGATCACCAAATGGCCCCTGCCAGCACATTCCTCGGGCGAGCTGCTGCTGGCCGCACCATGATGGTGACAACCGGCCTTTGAGGCAAGGCCTGGAGGTGACTGCCAAGAGCTGTGGATTTCTGATGCCCCATCCCTCCTCGGACCTCCCTCACCAGCTCTGCCCCTGCAAACACGCCTGCTGCCAACCTGTCACCCACCCACACCCCGGCGACCCAGGCCTGCGCAAACACCGTTTCCCGTCACTGCACGCTGTGGCCTCAGGTGGCTGGCCTGGTGGGGGATTGTGATCCACAAAGGGCTGGGCTGTCCCCTGGGTCTTGGCCTGGGACGCCGGGAGACAGGAATTCTTGCTTTCCCTTCCAAGGGAGTTCCAGAGCTGTCTGGAACCCTGCGGCCTCCTCTAGCCACAGAAGTCACCGTTTGCAGTGGGGAGAGGCCGGTCCGCATGGGGCAGGAGCGGGGTTGGGAGCGTTTCCCAATGCTGCAGCCTGAGGCCTGGAACCTGAGCCAGCCCCAGCCCTTCTTCCCGGCAGCAGGAACTGCATGTCCCCCTGCTGCTCCTGCTAGCCTGACGCTGGGGGCTTCATCATGTGGATCTGAAAGAGGCCTTCCGGAGGGGCCCAGTGATTAGCTCCACATGCCCCACAGCAAACATGGTGCCTGCTGAGGACACGGGTCCCCAGAGGGAGCAGAGGGGACAGGTCCCATGCTTTGAGCAGCAGGCCAGGCCTGGCCTTGGAGTCTGGATGCTGGGCTAGTGCTAAGAAGTGTTATTATTACTCAGAGGCTGTGGGGAGGCCTGCCCCGAGAACCTGGATGTGACGTGAGCTCAGCGCTGCCCATGACAGTGTTAAGTGACAGACTGGAGTAGGTGAAGGGTGAATGTCACCCAGAAACGGGCAGTCTGGTTTCTGAGCTGCTCTACGTACGTTCTGGGGTTTCTGCCAAGTTCATGCCCACTGGGGTGGGCCCCCAGTACCTCCCGGGTATTGTGAGGACCTGCCCGTCCGAGCCCCAGACACGCACAAGCCACAGGCGACCCGACGACCTCATCTATGCCGAGTCAATATGATTCTTTGTCCCGGAAATTTGGAGAAAGTTCCTCCGATTCTGCTGGTGGCTAGAACCTGAGGCACGGAATCCCAGGGGCCGTGGAGGGTTGTAGAAGACAGGTGGGCAGCCAGGTTGGGTGGACCCATGGAGACGCACACACGGGAGGATGCCTGGCTTCTGGAAGGCTCCGGTTCTAAGGTGCTGCTTCCTGAGGTCCAACAAGCTTTCTGCTCTTGGATTCCATGGGATGCCCCTCTACTTTTACTCCAGGGGTACTTCATGGCTTAGACGAGCTTGGAGAGTTTCTGTACCTTTTAGCAGCTCGGTGGAGATTTGAATGACGGCCCTGATAGAGAGGTGTCCGCACCCTGGGGCTTGGGTGTGGAGGCTACGTTACACAGAGAGACAAGCCTGTGCAGCTGGGATTAAGTGAAGGCTCTTGAGCTGAGGAGATGATCCTGGATTACCCAAGTGAGCCAGATGGCATCATGAGTCCTTATCAGAGGGAGGTAGGCCAGGCACGGTGGCTCACTCCTGTAATCTCAGCACTTTGGGAGGCTGAGGCAGGCGGATCACCTGAGGTCAGGAGTTTGAGATCAGCCTGGCCAACATGGAGAAACCCCGCTTCTACTAAAAATACAAAAATTAGCTAGGTGTGGTGGCAGGCACCTGTAATTCCAGCTACTCGTGAGGCTGAGGCAGGAGAATCACTTGAACCCAGGAGAGGTAGAAGTTGCAGTGAGCTGAGATCGCGCCATTGCACTCCAGCCTGGGTGACAGAGCGAGACTCCATCTCAAAAAAAAACAAAAAAAAAAAAAAAAAAAAGGCAGAGGGGAATTTCAGACAGAAGAGGAGTAGGAGAAGGAGGCTGTGTGACCATCAAGGCAAGAGGTTCCAATGTTGTGGCCACAAGCCAAGAGATGCCGGCTGCGACCAGAAGCTGGAAGAGGCCAGGACTGGTACGTTGATCTTGAATTTCTGCCCTCTAGAACTGTGAGAGAATCACTTTCACAATGGCAGCCACAGAAAACTCCTCCAAACACCCTGACCAGGAGAGCAACCCCAACGGGAGCAAGTGGCCATGGATGCCACGGGATAAAAAAGAGGCAATGGCCCATGGCAGCCTTGGTCTGGACACTTGCCGTCATAACAGCCAACCTCTCTCAGGTAACTGAAACTCAAGCCATTTCAGTCCGATTTCTCCCAGACTAGAGTTGGCCAGCATTCTTAAAGGCCCAGACAGCCTGGGTACAGAGGCTCACGCCTGAAACCCTAGCATTTTGGGAGGCTGAGGCAAAAGGATTGCTTGAGCCTAGGGGTTTGAGACCAGCCTGGGCAACATGGCAAAACCTCGTCTCTACAAAAAACTGTCTGGGCATGGTGGCACGTGCCTTTAGTCCCAGCTACCTGGAGGGCTGAGGTTGGGAGGATCATCTGAGCCAGGGAGTTCCAGGCTGCAGTGAGCTGTGATTACACCACTGCACTCCAGCCTAGGCAATGGAGTGAGACCTCATCTCTAAAAAAAATAAAAAATAAAAGACAGTAAATGTTTCTGGCCACGTGGGCCATATGATCTCTGCTGCGGTGACTCTCCCGCTGTAGCTTGAGAACAGCCAAAGTTGTCAGGAAACTAATGGGGACCAGGAAAACCTGACTTCTGAAGAAGGCTGTCGCCTGCCGACCCATTCTGGATGATTCTTCCTTTTAAATTCTTTGTTTGCCAAACCGCCATCTGACGCCCACACCGGCCTGTCTGTGGAGAGGGACTGCGCTGACAGGGGAAAGAGGACAGCCACCTGGTGTCCACCTCGGTCACTGTCGTTAGCACGTGGTCAGCCACAGGCAGAGGATGACAGCCGTTCACTGGTTCCAATGCTGGCTGGGGCCGCAGCACATGCGAGCCTGGGCTCAGAGGCTGAAGGCCCCACCCTGAGTCCCATGGATGAGCGCAGCAGCCTGGACAAGGATCCTAGTGCCACCCCACCCCCAAGGAACACTTGGCGATGTCTGAGGACGTGGCTGCTCCTGGCATGGAGTGGGTGGAGGTCAGGAACACTGCTCAGGACCCTGCAGTGGCCACACGGCCCCACCCCAGAGAACGATCTGGCTCCAGTGTCCGTGGTGCCAAGCGAGAGAGACGCTGCCTGTGGTGCCCAGCCATGTGTCACGCTGCTTTCAAAGACACAGGCCTGGCTGATCTCTCCAAGGTGTCCTTCCTCCCAGCTCTTAAGGCCTCTAGGTGCAGTGGGCACCATCTGGATATCCGCTGCCCAACTCATGGGAGCCGGGCCCACCGTGGCTGCAGAGGCTGCTGGAGAACATGCAGCCTAACCCGCGCCCTGAAGGCGTTTGTGGTGCAGAGGAGCCCAGTCCCATGAGGCACTGCAGACGCTGTAGAACGAGCTGCATGCAGGCACATGCCCAGAGGAGGAAGTGTTGATCCAGGGCCTGCAGCAGGGGCTGCAAGCGTGTGGCAAGTTGCCCCTGTGCTGTCACCAGCAGCAGACCAGCTTCCGCCATCCAGGAGGCTTTCCTGGAGCCTCAGGATCCTTCCTGATGCGCTTCCGTGGTAAGCTCCCACCGGAGTTACTCCCAACTCCCTCTAGGAATGGTTCAGTCCAGTCCTGTTTGTCATGAGCCCCACCCAGCCTGGACCAGGTGGCTGGGAAGTGACTCAGGGGGTGGACCCAGCTGACTAGCACTGGAAACAATCTCCGGGCTCGGAGCCACAGGGCCAGCTTAAGCCACGGCATCCTGGCCACACAGAGGAGCGGGGCTGCCCTGTGCATGGCTCCCTGCACGGCTGATCCTCCGGGGACCTCCCCACCCACCCTGGGCAGCCCTTCCCTGTAGTCAGAGCCGTCTGTGGCTGAGCCTTGAAGAACAGCACGCCCAGGGTCCGGCCATCCGAGCACATCTTCTGACTCCTGCAGACCTCTGGGAACAGAGAGGACCAGGGCACCGTGGTCCCAGATGCTGTCCCCGCCCAGGCGGCCTGCAGGGCCCAGCTTACCCAGATAGTAGAGGCGGTGGGAGTGGGGCCCAGACTCATCCGTCTTCTGCACAAACTGGAAGTCGTGGGGCGCCTTGTTAACAATGAGGCCTGAGTACTTGCGGCTGCCGTGGATGATGCTCCGGAGCCCGTCCCAAGAGTGCTTCTGCACCTGGAAGCGGGCGGCCGGGTCATCCGTGGCGGCTGCATCACCTCGGTCGGCTGTTGGGGTCCCGGTGGTGGCCATCCTCTCAGCTCCCTCGGAATTCAGCGAGAAGCTGTGGGGAGGAAGCAAAGACCCTGAGAAAGGAGAACTGCTTTACCTACGAGCTGCTCCAACACTGCCCCTTGTGAGGCACTCAGGCTCTTCCGGATGAGCCCACCCCTGCCGCTTCCCACTCCCTAAACCCTTCTTGGGTTGGTTCACCTCCACCTCTCTCCATGTCACCAATGCTGCTAAGATTCAAGCCACCATCACCTCTCCAATGAATGATTTTTAAAAACTTTCTTCTTTTTTGGAGATGGGGGTCTCAACTATGTTCCCCAGGCTGGTCTCAAACTCCTGGCCACAAGCAATCCTCCTGCGTCAGCCTCCCAAGTGGCTGGGATGACAGGTGTGAGCCACCATGCTGGGCTTCGGCTGAATGACTGAAACCACCTCCCACCAGGATGTTCCACATCCACTGCCAAGACCCCATGGCTTAAAACCCTTCCTGGTTTTCCACAGTCCCCGGGATAAGAAGCAGTCCTCGCCACACCTCAAGGCCCTCGCTGACCCCTGCCAAGCCCTTGAATCTCATCCTCCTTACTCCCGTGCCCCAGCCAAACCAGCCTTCACTCAGCTCCTCAAACAGGCCGAGTTCCTTTCCACCACAGGGCCTCTGCACATGCTGGCCCTCTTGCTCGGAGTGTATTTTTCCTCACTTTACTTAACTTCACATATATATATATGCTTTGTTTTTTTTTTTTTTTTGAGACAGAGTCTTACTCTGTTGCCTAGGCTGGAGTGCAGTGGCATGATCTCGGATCACTGCAGCCTCTGCCTCTCAGGTTCAAGTGATTCTCCTGCCTCAGCCTCCCAAGTAGCTGAGATTACAGGCGCCTGCCACCACGCCCAGCTGATATTTTTGTATTTTTAGTAGAGACGGGGTTTCACTATGTTGGTCAGGCTGCTCTCGAACTCCTGACCTCAAGTGATCCACCTCCCTCAGCTTCCCAAAGTGTTGGGATTACAGGCGTGAGCCACTGCACCCGGCCTGCTTGACCAACTTCTAATCAGACCTCAGCTTAAGTACTTGGCAGGCCCTCAGAAGCCTCGCACAACCATCCAGGCCGAAGCTGGTCCTCCTGCTCACCTTTCACACGCCACCTGGCTGCCCCCCTCCCTCCACCGTCATCATAGCAGTTATTTGTGGGACCCCTGTCTCCCCCACATCTGTCCCATTCACAGCTGTGCTCCCAGAACCTTAGCTGGTGGCTGGCACACGGCAGGCATCTCGCGGAGCACTGTGGAATGACTCTCTCTCACCGGGCCCGCGGGGAGACACGCTGGGTCTCGGGAGAGGCCCGGGCGTGAAGGAATGAAAAGCCATCCTGGTCACCTGTGCTGTTGGCTTGCTGTCCAGCCAGGGAGACGTCTGGCCTTCACTGGAATTTCCAGAGCCTCGCGATGGGGGAGGTGCAGGTGACAGGGTGAATGGCACACACTTCCCCAAAGAACATCCCACTCGCTCCTCCCACTCAGGACCCTCTGGATCTGCAAAGCAGCCACCACGAGCAGCCGCTGCAGTGTCACAGCTCCCGCCACCCCACTCCCGCCCTCACCTGACTGGACTGGCCAGGCAAATATTTGTTTTACAGAAGTCTAAACATGGCCGCAGTGACCCAGTTCTGCAAGAGCCAGTGGTCTGGAAGGGGTGGCACCGGGGCCGGTCTCACTTCCCTTTGTGGGCTCCGAATGACTGCCGACCGTGCCAGAAGCCCTGTCCTCTGGGACCAACAGCTTGGCTTGGGGAAGTCACTGCTCGCTCGGAGGAAGTGGGAAAACCCAAGGGAGTGGACAGCAGGGACCGGGTGTGAGAGAAGTAAAGGGCAGAGACGAGTGGGCCGCCTTGACTCTGCGGCGTGCCAGTTCCGGAAAGACTCTGCCTCATGCCAAGGGGAGTCCCCACAGGCTGACCAATCCAAGAGAAAGAGCCCCAGCCTGCTCTGAGAGGGAAGAGGAGAAAGAGCTGCAAGGACGTCAATGAGTGCCTTTGGAAGATCAGGACCTGCAATTGTCACCTCACTTGGGCTTGTGACAGCCCATTCTACAGGTGGGGAAACTGAGGCTGGGAGGGCATCGAAGCTTGCTCCCAATCAGAGCCGAGTGAATGAGCAAAGGGGGTTCGAAGGAGGCGGCCCGGCCCCCAGCCTCCCACTGAGATGCTGTGTGACAAGCCCAGCAAATGCAGCAGGAAAAGCCACAGTGCAGCCCCGAGAACTTCCCATGCCGTGCTGTGAGACACCCGTGTCTGTGGGAACCCAGAGAGCTTCCCATGCAGTGCTCTGCGAGACACCCGTGTCCTGTGGGAAGGTCCTGGAAGCCAAGGAGAGTAGAAGCCACCTCAGTATGGGACATATGAAAGGCTCATGGGGCGGGGGGCCCCTTGGGAAGGGGGCTTCTGGGTATCACGGCTGTGGGCTGATTTCTGGAGGCTCCTCTCCAACTCGACCCCAAAGAAATGACAGGGGAAAATGCTTCCCTTGTTTCCTCCTACTCCATCCAGGCAGGGCCAGCGTGTCCTGCCCTCCAGCCAGGAGGAGCACAGTTTGTTAGTTCAGCTCCTCCTGAGATGGAACTAAAGACACGAACCAAAGGATATCAGCACTTACAGGGCTCTCAGGTCACCAGGATGTCCTTGCCCACTGCAGAGCTGCAGTTCCCCTCTAGGGCAGTGGGGAGCCACGAGCGGTGTTAGGCAGGGGCTGGGACCAGGACCGCCTGAGCATTCAAGAACCCACTCTGTCCCGAGCACTGCTGGCAACAAGCCCAGAAAACTGAGCCCGGGGAGCTCCTCTGAGCGGCCTAAGCACCCCTCTAAGCTGCGCTGCCCCAATTCAAGCCTGGCTCATGGCAGCAAAGAAAAGATATGACCTTCAGAGCTCCCAAAGCGGCCACCCGTGAGCAGAAAGTCTGGAAGCACCTACAGAACCGTGTGGCTTATTTCCACGGCAAAGAACAATAAAAATGATCTTGCCTCTGATCACCACAGACAGCCCAAGAAGCAAAAATTCGATCCCGGAGATGAGAAACGAAATGAGACATCGTGAGAAACTTCCAGGAATCTTCTGGATGTGGCTAGACTCTTTAGCTTGAGCTTCCAGACAGGCCGAGGCTTGGTGCTGGAGCCTGGCCCTCTGCTCACCTCTCTTCTACCCGGAGGCACGGCCCGGACTGCAGAGAGGCTGGTGAAAGAGCGAGGCAGCGAGCGCGGGCGAGCCTGTGACTGGCTTTCTCCACCCAGCGCCACCCTGTGCTGCGGTTCAGGGGAGTCAAGAGTTTACACAGCTGCAGAGATGAAAGCGGATTCCAGGCCACTAACTCAAGTCTACCTACTCCTTTCTTCAGCCAATCAGCTGGGTGCCTCTGCGGCCTGTGACGCCACCAGCAAACAGCTCTAGACCTTCTGGCACGGTCTCTGTCAAGGCTGGGTGGCAGATCTGTGATCTGCTTTTTAAATTTTTCATTTTTTTTTTTTTAAGAGACGGGGTCTTGCTATGTTGCTCAGGCTGGTCTCAAACTCCTGGGCTCCAGCGATCCTGCCACCTCAGTCTAGCAAATAGCTGGGATGAGACGGGTGCAAGCCACCGTGCCCAGCTCCAAAGCTCTGTGATCTGTGTGTCTGAGACGGTGCTTTGGTGGCGAGCAGGGGCGCGGGAGTAGTCAGAGATGGGGGAAGTATTCGGACACCCAGAAGGAACTGTAGATTCAGTGCTGACTGCGGTTCTGAGTTCGGGCCGACCACAAGGTGATAAGGCAGAAAGAAAGGCGGGAGCCCCTGGCTGGCGTGGGGCAAGGGGCATATGGGGTGGTGAGGACAGGGTCCTACCCACGCACTAGATGGGGAAATGCCTCAAGGTGGACTTTAGGCAGTTGGCCTGGGCCAGGCAAGTGCTCCTGCAAGTGGGGGCTGCTGGGGAAACAGCATGTCATCCTCTGTTGTACCAAACTGCCCCCAGCACCGCCTGGGCCTTTAGCTTTGATGAGCAACCTTTACAGAGTCACCCAGCAGCCTGTGCCCAGGTGGGACATTAGTGTGTGCAGATAAGGGAAGGGACACAGATCCCCTTCAGTAACTGACCCCTAAGGCATGTGCCCACCAGACACTGGAACCGCCGGGTTTTAGAGCCCACAGCTGGGCCAATCACAGCCCTTCACACCGTCCCCGTCTTTCCCGGTCCATTCTTCAGTTCCCTTCCTGACTGAGCATGCTCCATTAAAGCAAACAAGCCTAAGAGTATTAGAAAATTGAGGCCAGGCACTTTGGGAGGCCGAGGAGGGTGGTCAGGTGATCGAGACCATCCTGGCTAATGTGGTGAAATCCCGTCTCTACTAAAAATACAGAAATTAGCTGGGTGTGGCAGCACACGCCTGTAGTCCCAGCTACTTGGGAGGCTGAGGCAGGAGAATCGCTTGAACCCAGGAGGTGGAGGTTGCAGTGCACCGAGACCACACCACTGCACTCCAGCCTGGGTGACAGAACGAGACTCCATCTCAAATAAATAAATAAATAAATAAATAAATAAATAAATAAATAAAAATGGGCTCAGTCAGGTTGAATGGCCTGTCCAACGTCACCCAGCGAGGAAGGGGAGTGGAACCCCAGTCTCTTGGAGCCCCAAACCCACATCCTTACAGTGAGATCAGTGGTTCTCACTCAGGAGTGAGTCTGCCCCCAGTAAAACTTGGCGATGTCTGGAGACATGTGTGGTTGTCTCAACTGAGGGGAGTGCCTGGCACGAAGTGGGTGGAGGCCAGGGACGCTGCTCAGCATCCTGAAGTGCCTGGGACGGCCCCACCCCAGAGAACATTCCAGCCCCAATGTCCACAGTGCTGAGGGGGAGACCCCACACTAGGCCATGCTGCCTCCTCGCTCGAAATAACCAGAACAGCCTTGGGGACCTGCTGGGAAATCCAGGGGAGAGGGAAAGAAGGGGCCTTCCAGATCTCAGACTGTTGGGGAATTCCGGAAGCTGGGCCACATCTCCACTGATCAGGGCCTCCAAAGCCAGCCTCACCTTCTCCAACTTCCGGTGTTCTCCTTGTCCAGGCGCAGCTTCTTAACCTTCCGCATTAACCGCTCAGCTGACCTCAGGAGGGCAGGGGTGCCTGCGGGCAAGCAGGAGGAGAGACCAAAGGGCTGCAACCCCAGCAGGTGGGGGGTGGGCGCTCCTGCCCCCCTTTGTCCCCTCCCCATTTCCCCAGGCAGTCCTCCAAGCCTCCGGGAGCACCCTGAGGCCAAGGGCATTCTGAAGAGACGATGCTTCAGGCTCTGCCCTGAAATGCAGGAGGTGCTGGGCATTTGCCAGAGACCGGCATCTTTCTCAACAGGAGGTTCCTTTCAAGGTGTGAAGTCCCTGGGAGTTTCAAGTGACTCCAGGGACAGCACACCAGGGCACTTGCTGGAAACAGAAGAATCCCAAATTCCTCACTGTGGCCGCTCCCTGATGGCCCTGGTGACCTTGCCTACTCGCTTCGTCCTTGACCGTGACCTTTGGCCGTACTTGCCTCCTTCCTGTCCCTCAACACATCCGCTTGCTCCTAGCACACGGCTTCTGCACGACGCACCCCTTGGCCTGAGATACCAGTTCCCTGCTTTTGATATGACTTGCTCCTTCTTGCCCTGCGGCTCCTGATACCACCTCTTCAGAGGTCATTCCTGAGCGCCCCATCTGAAGATGCTACCTAACTGTCCCCATCACCACACCCGGATGCTGACGCGATGGCCTGGACCATCATTCCGGTGGTCCCCTCCCCAGGGAGAGTGGCTCTCACCTGGGGGCGATTCGGCCCTCCAGGGGACACTGGACGATGTCTGGAGACATTTGTGGCTGTCACAACTTGGGGGTGCCCCTGGCATGGCGTGGGTGGAGCCCAGAGATGCTGCTTAGCACCCCACAGAGCCCAGGACGACCCACCCCAGAGAAGGATCCCACCTCAAATGTCACCAATACCAAACCGGAGACCCCTGCATCCATTACCTGGGGAGAAATTTGAGTTCAATGCCTACGTTCATATTAATACTGGAATAAACTTTCCATGGAACAAGCATTCTAAACGAGGGGGACCCCCCAGCTCCTGGGATTCACCTCCTCTCTCCTTCCCCACTCAGGGTGAGGATTTCAATGTCTGCAGCCTCCTGGGACCTTCGTAGGGCAGAGGATCATGGGACACAGTCTCTTGAGGATTCACGGAATCCCCTAACCCAGGGAGTCTCAACTGGGGATAACTGGCCCCCGCAGGGGACATTTTTGGTGATGGCGACTGGGACGGTGCGGGGAGGCATGTGGCTGGTGGAGGCCAGCGATGCTGCTCAACCCCTACAGTGCACAGGACAGCCCCCCTCCCACTCCTCTGCCAGGAAGGACCCAACCCTAAATATCAGTGGCAAGGCTGAGAAACCCTTCTGTGGGTGAGGGGCCACTCCTCACGGGAATGTCAGTTCCACAGGGCAGGTCACATCTATCCTGGTCCCAACAGATCGCCTGAGCCCAGACCATGCCTGGTCCCCGACAAACATTTCAGGTTGAATGAACAAGCTACTGTCCTTTCTTGGACGCTGTCTGAAGTCAAAGGGGCCCCTTGTTTGGCTGGTGCCCAACTACCTTCTCAGACAAGCCAGGTCCCATGATGGGCATTTGCCCAAAGGCGTAAAGAAGAGAGGGCCAGCTGGGTACAGGGGCTCACGCCTGGAATCCCAGCACGTTGGGGGGCTGAGGTGGGCAGATCACCTGAGGTCAGGAGTTCTAGGCCAGCCTGGCCAACATAGTGAAACCCCATCTCTACTAAAAATACAAAAATTATCCGGGTGTGGTGGTGCAAGCCTGTAATCCCAGCTACTCAGGAGGCTGACACAGAAGAATTACTTGAACTCAGAAGGTGGAAGTTGCAGTGAGCTGAGATTGCGCTACTGCACTCAAGCCTGGGTGACACAGCGAGGTTCTGTCTCAAAAACAAAAGAAGAGAGGGAAGCACATGGGGACAGGACTGAGATTGTAAGGGAAGAGGTTAAGCATAAAGTTACCATGAAAAATCACTGGCTGCAATCTCACTCCAGTGGTGAAAAGTGTGGGCTCTGGTCTCAGAGAGAAGGGTTCAAATCCCAGCTCTGCCACTTCTGGGGAAGTCCCGAACCTCTCTGAGCTTCCACTTCCCCAGCAAGAACATGGTACCACAGTATCTACGCCTGGGGCCACAGAAGGAATTAAATGAGACTGCACACATACAGCTTTTAAAACAGTGTCTGATGTAGCACAAACTAAATGACAGCTAGCACTGTCAACTAAACAAGCTACTCAAAACCACAGGAAAGGGCAAGACTCAAACTAAAGTCCTTTCAAAGGCAGAATCCACACCATTTACTGACCAGGTCAGGCAGTATAGGGGGATACAGGCACCCCTCCACCAAATCCTGCCGAAATCAGCACTCTCCCCTTCTCTCCTCAAAGCCTTCAGAAAGCTCCTTCCAGGGGCAGCTAGAGGGGGACAGGGGTGGAAAGAAAAGCCTCCAGCAGGCACACAAAAAGCTGCAGCCACTGCCCTGCGGAGGACAACCACCCAGGCCCATAAAAATCCATTTCCTGACAATCTCCACGTTCTAGAGCAGGCAAAGGAATCCCACCAGCCCACACCCCAGCTTTCCTGGCTGCCAAACCCCAGCACAACTGACCTTCTAAAGGGTCCAGAGAGCCTCCATTCCAGCTGCAGGCGTGGGACACAGACCTTTATAGGAGAAATGTGTCATGAAGGTGGCAGGTTAATGGAAGCACCGGTCAGCCATTCAGCCTCCCCCACTCCGGAGCTGCAGACTGCCAGGCCCGATTCTACCTGGCTACATTTTCTGCAGCATCCTCTGCATGCCCTGGACAGAATCTGGGAGAAAAGCCATCCCACGGGCCCCGATTCCCCCGGGACCCAGCAGAGGAATGCAGGGATTGGTGCCTACAGTCCACACCTCCTGGGCTTTAGTCCCAGCTCCTCGAAAGCAGGTTGGTTCTTGCCGGGGAGGCAAGTGACTTCCTCCTGGGGCCCCTGGGGAAGACTAGGTGGGGGCCAAGGGAATAGACCGCTTTTGATGGCTCAGAGGAGGTGTGCACAGGGAAGTGTCAGGGCTGGCCTAAGGCTGTGTGGGAAGAAGGTGGACGGCTGGATAGGCCTGAGAAGGGAGGCTGAGAGAAGGGGAATGGACCCTGTAGGCTGGACCCTTGGAAGACAGCTACGCTAACCACTACACCACCAACGCCTCGGCAGGAAAAAGAGTCTCTGGATGTCCTTAATAAAGGGATCAAGTAGGGTTGAGGATCAGGACTGGGTCGGGGGAGACCAAGCCTTGGGGAGAAGGTTGGGGGAAGGAGTAAAGGGGTGAGGACAGGATGCAGGTCGAGGGGGGTGGCCTCTGTGCACACACAGCATTTGCATGGTGAGAGGGAGGAGATCGGGACCTCCAGAGCCTGCATGGAAGGGGAGAGGGTGTCAAGGTCTGCAGCAGCGAGGTCGTTCTTGGGTGCGGTCACCTCCGGAAGGGGTCAGAGCCTGGAGGCCTGGGCAGCAACGGGATGGGTGGGGAAGCCCGACAGGGAAAGGGAGAAACTGGGAGGTGGCCTGGCCAGCGCAGGAATCGGGAAGGGAAACAAGGTGGAAGGGGGCCTGGGGCGGAGGGGAAACGAGGCAGGGGGCTGGAGGGACCCGCAGACGGGTGCATGGAGGCCCCGGGGTGCGGGGACGCCAGGCGATGGCGAGGGCAGGGTCAGGGCCGAGGCGGGACCGGTCAATGGCGGGTTCAGGGTCGCGGCCGGGACGGGACGAGGTGCGCGAGCGCTACTCACCGGGACGTGGGGCGGCGGCCGGGCTGGGCAGGTCGTCCCGGGGCCAGCGGCGCCTCACGGTCGCGGCTCCATGCCCGGGACTGCGGCCCCGGAAGTGGCGGGCGCGGGGGACGACAGCGGCGGCGGACACCGGGGACCCGCCGGCTCAGGCACCTTTGACCCGGAAGTTGAGCGGCCCAGGCGGCGGCCTGGGATTGGACGCCACCAGGCACGTACCAAGGCGTCCGTGGCGCTTGGGGGGGAACCCCGCGGCCCGGCGCCGTTGGCCTAAGGTGCAGAACGCCCCATGAACGACATCTTCCGGTGGGGTAAAGAGAGACACCCCCGTGTGACTTGGTATCGTTCAGTCAAGCGCATGACCCTACTATTAAGGATATCCGGAGAAGCTGTTTGTTACCGTGGCGTTGGTGGTATAGTGGTTAGCATAGCTGCCTTCCAAGCAGTTGACCCGGGTTCGATTCCCGGCCAACGCAAAGCGTGCTGTTTTGCCACTTTGAAACTTTCATTTCACTTATTTTTGAGACCGAGTCTTGCACTGTCGCCCAGACTGGAGTGCAGTGGCGCGATCTCCGCTCACTGCAACCTCCACCTCCCAGGTTCAAGCGATTTTTCCTGCTGCAGCCTCCCAAGTAGCTGGGATTACAAACGTGCGTTACCACGCCCAGCTAATTTTTGTATTTTTAGTAGAGATGGGGTGGGGGGAGGGGCGGTTCACCATTTTGGCCAGGCTGGTCTCGAACTCCTGACCTCAGATGGTCCGCCCTCTTCGGCCTCCCAAAGCGCTGGAATTACAGGCGTGAGCCATCGCGCACGGAAAATTTTTTTAAATCCCATAAAAATTTCTAAAAGGCAGGAGGAAGGCGGAAGAGAAAGAATGGGATCACAATCCAGAACTTCTGTTTCGGTGTATTTCAAATAATATTACTTATCCGGTTAGGGAAAAGAGCTGATTTGTTTCCGCCCGGGATCGAACCGGGGACCTTTCGCGTGTGAGGCGAACGTGATGACCGCTACACTACAGAAACTGACAAGGGTTATGCTTCTTTGAACTCTCATATAGAGATGATGATGCAGAGCTAGTTACACTGTACCACTCCAAAGAAATACTGGCTGTGGTCAGCTAAAGCAATATCCATTCTTCCTGAATACCTGTTATTCCACTTGATACAGTAGAGATCCAAAGAAGGAAAATACGGAAGACAAAAAGAAATCCAATAAACACCCTTTCCAACACACACACACACACACACACACACACACACACGTTTATTACTTTATCATAAATCCACCTTGCATTAAAACAATGAAAGTCAAATGGCCCACAAAACCATCCGGGGTCAAATGAACCTTTTCTTGATTCATCTCATAGATAAAATCTATACTTCACATCACATTAGTTTCTGCAGATAGTCACCATTTTGCTTTAGATCAAACTACTTTTTCGTTTTGTTTTGTTTTTTAAGAGAGAGTCTCATTCTGTCCCCAGACTGGAGTGCAGTGGTACGTAGGATCATCCCTCCCTGCAGCCTCCACCTCCTGGGCTCAAGCGATCCTCCCACCTCAGCCTCCTGGGTAGCTTGGATCACAGGTGTGGACCACCACGCCTGGGTAAATTTTTTAAAATGCGTTTGGTAGAGACGGTGCCTTATAGCTGGGACTACAGGCATGTGCAATCACGCCCAGCTAAATTTTTTTTTTTTTTTTTTTTTTTTTTTGAGACGGAGTCTTGCTCTGTCGCCCAGGCTGGAGCGCAGTGGCCGGATCTCGGCTCACTGCAAGCTCCGCCTCCCAGGTCTACGCCATTCTCCTGCCTCAGCCTCCCAAGTAGCTGGGACTACAGGCGCCCGCCACCTCGCCCGGCTAGTTTTTTGTATTGTTTTTTGGTAGAGACGGGGTTTCAGCGTGTTAGCCAGGCTGGTCTCGATCTCCTGACCTCGTGATCCGCCCGTCTCGGCCTCCCAAAGTGCTGGGATTACAGGCTTGAGCCACCGCGCCCGGCCAATTTTGTATTTTTTTAATGGAGACTAGAGGGCCTACACTATGTGGCCCAGGCTGGTCTCCAACTCCTGACCTCAACGTGATTCGCCTGCCTGCAGCCTCCCAAAGTGCAGGGATTACAGGCATGAGCCACCGCGCCCGACCCCAGCTACGCTGTAAAAGAGCTTTCTGAAAAAGAAAAACTGCGTGCATGTGTTTACACGCTAAATGCAGGAAATTTAGGAGGGAAAACAAAAAACAAGCCAGATACAGAAGATAATTTAAATGTAATTAAAATGGCTTTTCATCTCACCACCCAGAGCGTATTACACGTTAAAGCAATCGGGTTTCTCTTTCTTGCCTTTCTCTCTCTCTTTTTTTTTTTTTTTCTTTTCTTTTCTTTTCTTTTTTTTTTTTTTTCTGAGACGAAGTCTGGCTCTGTCGCCCAGGCTGGAGTGCAGTGGCGCGATCTCGGCTCACTGCAAGCTCCGCCTCCCGGGTTCACGCCATTCTCCTGCCTCAGCCTCCCGAGTAGCTGGGACTACAGGCGCCTTCCACCATGCCTGGCTAATTTTTTGTATTTTTAGTAGAGACGGGGTTTCACCGTGTTAGCCAGGATGGTCTCGATCTCCCGACCTCGTGATCCGCCTGCCTCGGCCTCCCAAAGTGCTGAGATTACAGGCGTTAGCCACCGTGCCTAGCGTCCTTTCTCTCTTTCTTTCTCTCTTTTTCTTTACTTTTCTTTCTTTCTTTCTCTTTCTTTTTTCTATCTTTTTTTTTTTTTTTTTGAGATAGAGTTTGCTCCTGTTGCCCAGGCTGGAGTGCAGTGGCACAATCTCAGCTCACTACAACCTCCGCCTCCCGGGTTCAAGCGATTCTCCTGCCTCAGCCTACCAAGTACCTGGGATTACAGGCACCCGCCACCACGCCCACCTAATTTTCTATTTTAACTAAAGACGGGGTTTCGCCATGTTGGTGAGGCTGGTCTCGAACTCCTGACCTCAAGAGATCCGCCCGCCTCAGTCTCCCGGACTGCTGGGATTACAAGTGTGAGCCACCGCTCCCGGCCTCTTTATTTTCTTAAAGAGACAGTAGAAGGGGTAGGGAGATGAAGGCAAGAATTTAGGATCAGACTGTTGTAAAATTCCACACACCCCCACTCCTGCGGGACTGGGATTAGGATGAGGAGGTGCAAAAATTAAGGAGGTGCCAAAAAACTCAATAATCAAGATAAATAATATTTCAATACATTTTTTTTTCTTTCTCTCTCTCTGTGTTATCTAGGCTGGAGTACAGTGGCACAGTCTTGACTTACTGCAACCTCCACCTCCCAGGTTCAAGTTATTCTCGTGCCTCAGCCTCCCTAGTAGCTGGGATCACAGACATGAGCCACTTGCCAGGCTAATTTTTGTATTTTTCGTAGAGACGGGATTCCACCATATTGGCCAGGCTGGTCTTGAACTTCCGAGCTCAAGTGATCCGCCCGCCTTGGCCTCCGAAAGTGCTGGGATTACAGGTGTGAGCCACTGCGCCGAGCTCATGTTCCCTTTTAATAAGGACATCCATGATATTAGACTACAGCCCACCCTAATGATCTCATTTTAACTTCGTTGCCTTTGCAAAGACCTTATTTCTAAATAGGGTCATGTTCTTAGGTGTTCCGGGGGTTAGAATTCTGACTTACCTTTTGGGGGAGTGGGACACAAGAGAGGGATTAGCCATTGTTTGATGAATTGCAACTAATTAACCAATCCCCTATTGTCGGACTTTCAATTCTTCCCTCTTAACTAAGCAGCCAGGAAATCCTGGTTGCTACAATTTATCATAATGTTGCCTATTTACGTGTCTGTTTCTCCTTAGAGCAAAACCCACTGAATCTAATGAGATGTCCTCATTCTCCAGTTTCACTTTCTCTTCTCCAATTATTTTTTGTTTTGTTTTGAGACAGTCTCGCTCTGTCACCCAGGCTGGAGTGCAATGGGGCGATCTCGGCTCACTGCAACCTCTGCCTCCTGTGTTCAATGAATTCTGGTGCCTCAGCCTCCCGAGTAGCTGGGATTCCAGGCGTGCCACCATGCCCGGCTAATTTGTGTGTTTTTAGTAGAGATGGGTTTTTGCCATGTTGGCAAGGCAGGTCTCAAATTCATGACCTCAGGTGATCCACTGCCCTGGCCTCCCAAAGTACTGGGATTACAGGCATGAGCCACTGTCCCTGGCCTCCAGTTCTATTTTGAGCTAAGGTGACCATACAGCTGACTTTGGCTAGGATGGTCCCATCGTATGCCCCCACCCCTCAGTGCCCCCTTTCTTGCTCAAAAGTGTCTTGATTGACCAGGCATGGCGGCTCACGCCTGTAATCCCAACACTTTGGGAGGCCAAGGTCAGCGGATCACCTGAGGTCTGGAGTTTGAGACCTGCCTGACCAACAGGGCGAAAACCCATCTCTACAAAAATTGGCCCTGCATGGTGGTGTGTGCCTGTAATCCCAGCTATTTTGGAGGCTGAGGCTGGAGAATCTCTTGAACCCGGGAGGCAGAGGTTGCAGTGAGCCAAGATCACGCCATTGCACTCCAGCCTGGGCGACAGGGCGAGACACCATCTCAAAAAAAAAAAGTGTCCTAATTTTGACTATAAATTATAGGGTCACTCTGTCTTGAGCTTCAACATAGTCAGACTCCCGCATCCACCACTCCCCCAAAACTCTTCTCATTGATGACCCTTCTGCATCCGGTTCCAAGGTCGGTCTCTCCGTCCCAGTCCTCTCCATGGCATCTGATCCGCTTGATCCCTCCTGCCCCGGGGACCTCTGTCCTCAGACCATGCACTTCCCTCCCACCTGCCTGGGACATCCCTCCGTCTTCCCTCCTCTCCATTGCTGGCCAAGGGCTGGGTCCTCCAGCCTCCTCCCTCCTTCACCCACACCCCTCCCCAGCGGGCTCCAAACCTGGTCTACACCCAGCATTGCCCACAGTCCCGTCTCCAGCCCGAGTTTCCCTTGAAGTCCAGACTCTGTGTTCAGCAGCCCCTGATGTCTCCACGTGGGGGTCTCATGGGGTCTCACATTTATTGCAGTCACGTTGGTCCCAACTGGACCCCAAACCGTTCCTCCCATGTCCACCACCTAGGCTGAGGGCAGGTCCATCCTTCCAGGGACTCAGCCAGAACCTGGGAGTCACCCTGGGCCCCTACTCTCCCACCCATATCCAATCACTGAGCAAATTTGATTAACACAGCTTTCAAAATGCACCTAGATAGGCCAGGCGCAGTGGCTCACACCTGTAATCCCAGCACTATGGGAGGCCGAGGTGGGCAGATCACCTGAGGTCAGGAGCTCGAGACCAGCCTGACCAACATGGAGAAACCCCATCTCCACTAAAAATACATAGCTGGCCATGGTGGCACGTGCCTGTAATCCCAGCTACTCGGGAGGCTGACACAGGAGAACTGATTGAACTCAGGAGGCGGAGGTTGCGGTGAGCCAAGATTGCGCCATTGCACTCCAGACTGGGCAACAAGAGTGAAACTCTGTCTCAAAAAAACCCAAAAATGCACCTAGAACCTGATCACTGTTTTCCCACTCAGTGGCTGTTCCCTGGTCCAGCCTCCAGCATCGCTCACCTGGGCCAACAGTCATCCCTACCTGGACCCCAGTTCCCGCTCTCACCCTCCAGAGACTGTCTCCCCACCAGCAGCTACCAGAGGGTGCTTTTGAGCACCTGAGTCACGTCCCATCCCTCCTCTGCCCACAACCCTCCATGGCTCCTACCTCTCTCAGGGTCAAAGCCCAAGTCTTCTCCATGTCTCGCCAGGCCTGGCATGACCTGCCCCATCCCCTCCCTGCCCTCTCCTCTTCCCTTTCTCCCCCTTGCTCACTCTGCTCCTCCTCGCTGTTCCTCCAACACACCAGGTGCAGTCCTGCCACAGGGCCTTTGCACGGGCTATGCCCTCTGGTGGACCCAGGTATTTCCAAGGCTCACTCCATCTCTTCCTTCAAGGTTACCTCCTCAGAGGGCCCTTCCTGCCTGAGCCTGGCTAAGTGGTAGCCTGTCCTATCTGACCTTGGAACCCACAAACTTGGTTACCTATCATTTAAACATGTCCTTCCCGGCTGGTGCAGTGGCTCGCATCTGCAGTCCCAGTACTTTGGGAGACCGAGGGTGGCAGATAGCTTGAGGCCAGGAGTTCAAGACCAGCCTAACCAACACACTGAAACTCTGTCTCTACAAAAAAAAACAAAAAAAAAAAAAAAAAAAAAAAAAAAAATTGGCCGGGCATGGCGGTGCATGCCTGTAACCCCAGCTTCTTGGGAGGCTGAGGCAGAGAATCGCTTGAACCTGGGAGTGGGAGGTTGCAGTGAGCTGAGATCACACCAATACACTCCAGCCTGGGTGACAGAGCAAGACTCTGTCTCAAAAAAATAAAAATAGAGATGTGCTTCCAATGGCTTTTTAGTCTCTGAAATAATCACATTTGTAAATCTGTTTGCTAATTTCTCCTCCATTTCCCTAGCCAGGCTATGAGCTTCACTAACAGCATTTTTTGTTATTTGTTTTAGTCTATTTTGTTTCCTGTTGTGTCAGTAAGTCTCAGTAAACATTTGTTGAAATTATGAACAAATGCACAGCCAGAGGAGAGAAAAGGCCTGGGAGTTGGAGATGGTGATGGTAGGGGGCGAACCTGGGAGAACGCGTTACCTCCCCCAGAAACGCCACCAAGGCCTGAGAACTCACTAACCTGCCAAAAACCAACCAACCAACCAACCAAACCAAACACTCCTTTAAAACTGTCTCTTGGGGCCAGCCGCTGCAGCTCACGCCTATAATCCCAGCACTTTGGGAAGCCAAGGTGGGCGGATCACTTGAGGTGAGGAATTTGAAACCCACCTGGCCAACCTGGTAAAACCCCCTCGTCTATCAAAAATATGCAAATTAGTTACGCGTGGTGGCGCACGCCTGTAGTCCCAGCTACTTGGGAGGCTGAGGCAGGAGAACTGCTTGAACCGGGGAGGCGGAGGTTGCAGTGAGCCTAGATGGCGCCGCCCACACTGCAGCGTGGACTACAGTGTGAGACTCTGTCTCAAAATAAAATAAATCAAATAAAATGGTTTCTTGAGTCCTTCAAGCCCCCTCAGGGCAGCCAGCATGCTAGGTGACTCCTGGCAAGTTGCACCACTCCGAGTGCATATTTGCCTGCCTGAAGTCAGGTAGATGTTACAGGGGTGGCTATAACGTCACAGAGATGGCTTGCTTAAAAGGAGCAACAGGCCGGGCGCGGTGGCTCACGCCTGTAATCCCAGCACTTTGGGAGGCCGAGGCGGGTGGATCACCTGAGGTCGGGAGTTCAAGACCAGCCTGACCAACATGGAGAAACGCCGTCTCTACTAGAAATACAAAATTAGCCAGGGTGGTGGCGCATGCCTGTAATCCCAGCTACTCGGGAGGCTGAGGCAGGAGAATCGCTTGAACCCAGGAGGCGGAGGTTGCGGTGAGCTGAGATGGCGCCATTGCACTCCAGCCTGGGCAAAAAGAGCGAAACTCCGTCTCAAGAAAAAAAAAAGAAAAAAAAAGGAGCAATAGTGCAATAGTTCCATCTTTCCACTAGGTGTCAGCAGAAGCACAGCTGGCCTCACTCGGTGTCTCTCCACCCCTACCCCGCTAGCCGCCCCCACCCCACCACCCCATCCTCTCCATCTCCACTCCTGGCCCCAGACCTCAGCATCTCAAAGTCAGGCACTTCCCTCGCTCAGTACACACGTTTGTATTTGCAGACAAATTCCTGTCCCCAGGCAGGCCGTCGCAGCTGGCACGGTTGGTGGCCTGTCCTGCCTGGTGTCCGACCACACTAGGAAACTTCAGCAAGGACTGCAGAGAAGAGGAAAAAGGAATAAAAAAAAGCAAAGTACCTAGATCCTGGGTGCGGTGGCTCACGCCTGTAATCCTAACACTTTGGGAAGCTGAGGCGGGTGGATCGCTTGAAGTCAAGAGTTCGAGACCAGCCTGGCTAATACGGCGAAACCCTGTCTCCATTAAATTACAAAATTAGCTGGGTGTGGTGGCACGCGCCTATAGTCCCAGCTACTTGGGAGGCTGAGGCAGGAGAATCACTTGAACCTGGGAGGCTGAAGTTACAGTGAGCCAAGATCGTGCCACTGCACTCCAGCCTGGGTGACAAGAGTGAGACTCCATCTCAAAAAAGAAGGAAAGTACGTAGGGATTCAACGTTTCCAGCCAGGAAACGTTTCATACAAATGTTTATGTTCAAGAATAACTTTGCATGGAATAGTGGAAATCTGTGTTGAAAATTGTTCTAAGAAAATGTCACTTTTTGCCTGGGTATAGTGGCTTTGGGAAGCTGAGAAGGGAGGACCGCTTGAGCCCAGGAGTTCAAGACCAGCCTGCATAACATAGTGAGACCCCCGGCCGGGCGCGGTGGCTCAAGCCTGTAATCCCAGCACTTTGGGAGGCCGAGACGGGCGGATCACGAGGTCAGGAGATCGAGACCATCCTGGTTAATACAGTGAAACCTCGTCTCTACTAAAAAATACAAAAAAATAGCCGGGTGAGGTGGCGGGCGCCTGTAGTCCCAGCTATAGGGAGGCTGAGGCAGGAGAATGGCACAAACCCGGGAGACGGAGCTTGCAGTGAGCTGCGATCCGGCCACTGCACTCCAGCCTGGGTGAAAGCGCGAGACTCCCTCTCAAAAAAAAAAAAAAAAAAAAAAAAACATAGTGAGACCCCCATCTCAGCAAAAAAAAAAAAAAAAAAAAAAAAACTTAGCAGGACACGGTGGTGGTAAGTGTCTATAGTTCCCGCTACACAGGAGGCTTAGGCGGGAGGATTGAGTCTGGGAGTTTGAGGCTGAAATGAGCCGTAAGTGTACCACTGCTTTCCAGCCTGGGCAACAGAGTTAGATCCTATAGAAGGAAAGAAAGAAAAAGAGAAGGAGAGAGAGAGAGAGAAAGGGAAAGAAAGGGAGAGAAAGGGAAAGAAAGAGAGAGAGAGAAAGAAAGAGAGAGAAAGAGAAAGAGAGAAAGGGAAAGAAAGGGAGAGAGAAGGCCGGGCGCAATGGCTCACGCCTGTAATCCCAGCACTTTAGGAGGCCAAGACGGGCGGATCACAAGGTCAGGAGATCGAGACCATCCTAACTAACATGGTGAAACCCCGTCTCTACTAAAAATACAAAAAATTAGCCGAGCGTGGTGGCAGGCGCCTGTAGTCCCAGCTACTTGGGAGGCTGAGGCAGGAGAATGGTGTGAACCTGGGAGGCGGAGCTTGCAGTAAGCCAAGATCAGGCCACTGCACTGCAGTCTGGGCAACAGAGCGAGACTCCGTCTCAAAAAAAAAAAAAAAATAGAGAGAAAGGGAAAGAAAGAGAGAGAAAGGGAAAGAGAGGGAGAGGAAGGAAGGAAGGAAGGAAAGAATGGTCACACTTTAAACTCATTTAGTTCCCCCAACAACCCCATTATACAGGGGCTATCCAGAATCATCCTTGCCCTTTGAATGGGTGAGAAGACGGAGGGACAGGGAGGTTTATTTAACCTGCTTAAGGAGTGACAGAGAGGTTAAGTAACTCACCAAAGGTCACCCACATCACCAGTAGCAGAACTGGGATTCAAAGCCAAGTGGTCTGGCTCCAAAGTCCATGGTACGAGATGAGACTGCATTCAATGTAGATGAATTTCAAGGTAATCAAAGTAATTAAAAATAAAATAAGATATAGGCCGGGTGCGGTGGCTCAAGCCTGTAATCCCAGCACTTTGGGAGGCCAAGACAGGCGGATCACGAGGTCAGGAGATTAAGACCATCCTGGTTAACACGGTGAAACCCCGTCTCTACTAAAAAATACAAAAAAAAAAAAAAAAAAAAAAAAAAACTAGCCGGGCAAGGTGGCGGGCGCCTGTAGTCCCAGCTACTCAGGAGGCTGAGGCAGGAGAATGGTGTAAACCCGGAAGGTGGAGCTTGCAGTGAGCTGAGATCCAGCCATTGCACTCCAGCCTGGGTGACAGAGCGAGACTCCATCTCAAAAAATAAAATAAAATAAAAAAGTAAGACATAATAAAAGACCATTGAATTGAACCAGCCAGTAGAAGAACCAGCCTGGACCTTAAAGTGTCATGGGGCTGGGCACGGTGGCTCATACCTGTAATCCTGGTACTTTGGGAGGCTGAGGAGGGAGGATCGCTTGAGGCCAGGAGTTTAAGACCAGCCTGGGCAACAGGGTAAGACCCTGTCACTACCAAAAATACAAAAATTAGCCGGGCATCGGGGTATGTACCTGTAGTCCCAGCTACTCAGGAGGCTGAGGTGGGAGGACCGCTTAAGTCCAGGCGGCCGAGACTGCAGTGAGCTGTGATTGCACACTACTGCACTCCAGCCTGGGTGACAGAGTGAGACCCTATCTCAAAAAAATAAAGTGAGGGACTAGTTGCCCGTCATTGGTGGCTCACACCTGTAATCCCAGCACTTTGGGAGGCTGAGGCAGGCGGATCACCTGAGGCCAAGAGTTCAAGACCAGCCTGGTCAACATGGTGAAACTCCATCTCTAAATACAAAAATTAGGCGGACGTGGTAGCGCACGCCTGTAGTCCCAGCTACTCAGGAGGCTGAGGTAGGAGAATCGCTTGAACCTGGGACGTGGAGGTTGCAGTGAGCCAAGATCACACCACTGCACTCCAGCCTGGGTAACAGAGCGAGATGCTGTCTCAAAAATAAATAAATAAATAAATAAATAAATAAATAAATAAATGAAACAAAGAAAGAGAGAGAGAAACAGAGAGAGAGAGAGAGAAAGAGAACGAAAGGGAGGAGAGAGGGAGAGAAAGAAATAGAGAGAAAGAGAGTGATTCCAGAAACCATCTCACTCACTTCTCCACCTCCCTGACCCCTTCAACAGTAGTGTTTCAACTGAGTGGAATGTTTGCCTTTGGGAAAAAAAAACAACTTTTAAATTAAATTAGCCGGGCAAGGTGGCTCACACCTGTAATCCCAGCACTTTGGGAGGCCAAGGCGGGCGGATCACCTGAGGTTGGGAGTTCAAGACCAGCCTGACCAACATGGAGAAAGCCCGTCTCTACTAAAAACACAAAATTAGCTGGGCCTGGTGGTGCACGCCTGTAATTCCAGCTACTCAGGAGGCTGAGGCAGGAGAATCACTTGAACCCAGGAGGTGGAGGTTGCAGTGAGCCAAGATCGCACCATTGCACTCCAGCCTGGGCAACAAGAGCAAAACTCCGTCTCAAAAAAAAAAAAAAAAATTAAATATTTATATTTCTTCCCTCCGCATTATAGCTACAATAATCTCATTTATTCTCAATGCCACAGTGGCAATTCTTCAATGGATCAGCCAGGGAGGTCTGAAGTACCTGGGAACCCTTTATTGTACGACATCTTTGCAATTTTCATTGATTTCTGAAATGATGCCTTTTGTCTGCAGCCCCTGCCAACACAGTCCCCTAAGATTACTGCCATTTGAGGGTCTTTAAATCTATCATTAATGGCATTATAACAACTACACTTAACAGCAGATGACATTTCTCAAAGCCCCCCAAGCACTAAAGAATTTAATCTGGCCAGGCACGGTGGCTCACGCCTGTAATCCCAGCATTTTGGGAGGCTGAAGCAGGCGGATCATGAGGTCAGGAGATCAAGACCATCCTGGCTAACACGGTGAAACCCCGTCTCTACTGAAAATACAAAAATTAACCGGGTGTGGTGGCGAGCACCTGTAGTCCCAGCTACTCAGGAGGCTGAGGCAGGAGAATGGCGTGAACCCAGGAGGCAGAGCTTGCAGTGAGCTGAGATCGCGCCACTGCACTCCAGCCTAGGTGACAGAGCAAGACTCCGTCTCAAAAAAGAAAAATTGGCGGGTGCAGTGGCCAGTGCCTGTAATCCCAGCTACTCGGGAAGCCAAGGCAGGAGAATCGCTTGAACCCAGGAGGCAGAGGTTGCGGTGATCTGAGATCATGCTACTGCTCTCCAGCCTGGGCGACAGAGCTAGACTCTATCTATGGTGAAGTGGGCTTGTTATTTTTGTCATGGGGATGAAAGCAGCAGAGACTTTAGAAGCTGAAGGGGCATGAAAGGAGGCTGGGATTTTCCTCCCTCCCTCCCTCCTTCTCTCCTTCCTTCTCTCTGTACCTCTCACCAGCCTGCAGTTCAAGCCCACTTCACATCGTTCAGGGATATTCTTAGCTCTGCAAAATCAAACAGCCACCCACCTGAAGGCTACATGGAGGGAGAGATGGGACATGGAAGGTGGAGGTACATGAAGATGCTCTCCTATCCCCCTGTGTCTATCCCCCACCAACACACAGACAGAGAATCTGCTGGAATTTCCCCTGCACTGGATCTCTCTCTTGGGTGGGGTGAACTCACCTGGACAGCGACGTGAGATCCCTCTACAAAAAGTATAAAGATTAGCTGGGTATGGTGGTGTGTGCCTGGCAGGGTTCAATGCTATGCCCATTTCCTAGAAGGCAAAACTGAGACTCAGAGGGCAGGGCTGTTCTATTCTTTCCTTCCTTCCCCTGGCTGGGGGAAGGGAGGGCTCCCCAGAGGAGAGGGGAGCTGGGTGGCAGGGGTGGGAGTGGGAGAGATAGCTGATTAGGGGTCGTTTATTAGCTGTAATTGCTGTCTCCTGGGCTGAATTAAACGAAATTACAGCCCCTGGCCCTTCAGAACGATGAGCTCTCCGCATTGTCTGTGAAAGCAATCCAACGGCAGAGGGGAGTGGAGAGGGGGATGGGGTGGTGCCTCTTGACAATAGAGCCCCCGAATTAGCCAGGCAGGGAGGCGGGGAAGCTGCAGCCTGACCTCCCCCCACCGTAAAGGGCTGTCAGAGTCTCAATGAATTCAGTTCCACAAAGGCTAATTAAAGATAACAGGGGGCCCAGTGGGCTGGGACAGGGGATGAGAGGAGAGGGGGGAGGGGGACCACGTGAACCAGGGTAGGGTGGTGCCAGCTAGGGGTGCCCAGGTCTACAGAGATCTGTGTGGAGAGACATGCTGTGGGGGCATCGTGGACCCCCCAAATATCAAAGGCAGTGGGGTTCTATTCCTCCTCACACCTGCCACCTGCCCCCCATGCCTAAGTAGAAAGATGGGGTTGCTCTGGAAGAGCAAGAGCGCCCCCCAGGAGAAGAAGAGAGTGGGACCCACCCAGCAAGCACTCCTCCTACCCCTCCCGTGGCCTTTGGCTGGTGCTCCTTGGTCAACAAGCATCAGCTGTTCTGTCCCTCTCTTAGCCACTGCTCTCGGGGGCCACTTCCAGCAGCATCCTGAGGGAGGGCCAGCCACGCCTCTTGGAAGTCCTCCAGGATTGCCTAAGGCCTCACCACGGAGATTCTCCAATTCCCAGGCACCCTCCCTTCCCAATCTCCTCTCTAACCCCATCCCCATCTTCCAGGAACTCCCCCTCCTCTTTGAGCCCCACCTCCAGACCTCCTCCCTTTCTTATCCCTCCCTCCCTCCCTCCCTTCCTTCCTTCCTTCCTTCCTTCCTTCCTTCCTTCCTTCCTTCCTTCCTTCCTTCCTTCCTTCCTTCTTCCTTCCTTCCTTCCTTCCTTTCTTTCCTTTCTTTCCTTTCTTTTGAGACGAAGTCCCACTCTGTCTCCGGGCTGATGTGCAGTGGTACGGTTTTGGCTCACTGCAACCTCTGCCTACCGGGTTCAAGTGATTCTCCTACCTCAGCCTCCTGAGTAGCTGCAATTACAGGCACCTGCCACCACCACCACACCTGGCTAATTTTTACATTTTTAGTACAGAAGACGGTTTCACAATGTTGGCCAGGCTGGTCTCAAACTCCTGACCTCAAGTGATCCACCTGCCTCGGCCTCCCAAGGTGCTGGGATTACAGGCATGAGCCACCGTGCCCAGCATGCCCAGATAATTTTTAAACTTTTAGTAGAGACTGGCCGGGCACGGTGGCTCACGCCTGTAATCCCAGCACTTTGGGAGGCCGAGATGGGTGGATCGCGAGGTCAGGAGATCGAGACCATCTGGCTAACACGGTGAAACCCCGTCTCTACTAAAAATACAAAAAATTAGCCAGGCGTGGTGGCGGGCGCCTGTAGTCCCAGCTACTCGGGAGGCTGAGGCAGGAGAATGGCGTGAACCCGGGAGGTAGAGCTTGCACTGAGCCAAGATCGCGCCACTGCACTCCAGCCTGGGCGACAGAGTGAGACTCTGTCTCAAAAATAAATAAATAAATAAATAAATAAATTTTTAGTAGCGACTGGTGTCTCACTTTGTTGCCCAGGCTGAGCTAGAACTCCTGGCCTCAAGCAATCCTCCTGCCTCACCTCTCAAAGCATGGGGATTACAGGCATGAGCCATCTTGCCTGGCCCGTTTAACATTTTTAAAACACATTTTTAACTGTCATCCTTACCATTGACAATCACTAGAAATTAGCAGCCACTCGTAATTCCACTCCCCACTGGAAACTTTTTGTTGGAAATCCTTTTAGATTAGAAAAAGAAAAGAGAAGAAAAGTGTGTTGCATCTCTGTGTGTGGGATGTTCGAGTCCTGATTTGAATGAATGAACCAATTTTATAAAAAATGTCTATGGGCCCTGTCAGGCTATTTGATCCTATTAGAGGATTACTGCAAATGTGGTGATGATATTGGGATTACATATTTGTAGAAGAGTCCTTCTCTGGGCCAGGTGCGGTGGCTCATGCCTGTAATCCCACCACTTTGGGAGGCCGAGGCAGGAGGATCACTTGAGGTCAGAAATTCGAGACCAGGCTGGCCATCATGGTGAAACTCAATAATTTTTTTTTTTTTTTTTTGAGACAGAGATTAACTCTTGTTGCCCAGGCTGGAATGCAATGACTCGATCTCGACTCACTGCAACCTCCGCCTCCTGGGTTCAAGGGATTCTCTTGCCTCAGCCTCCCGAGTAGCTGGGATGACAGGCATGCGCCACCACGCCCGGCTAATTTTGTATTTTTAAGAGAGATGGGCTTTCACCATGTTGGCCAGGCTGGTCTTGAACTCCTGACCTCAAATGATCCACCCATCTCGGCTTCCCAAAGTGCTGGGATTACAGGCGTGAGCCACTGCACCCGGCCATGAAACCCCATTTCTACTAAAAATACAAAAATTAGCTGGGCATGGTGGTACGCGCCTGCAATTCCAGCTACTCAGGAGGCTGAGGCAGGAGAATCACTTGAACCCAGGAGGCAGAGGTTGCAGTGAGCCGAGATTGCGACACTGCACTCCAGCCTGGGTGATAGAGCAAGATCTGCCCCCCCCCCCAAAAAAAATAGCTGGGCATACAGGTGGCCTATGCCTGTAGTCTTAGCTACTCAGGAGGCTGAGGCAGGAGAATCACTTGAACCCAGGAGGCAGAGGTTGCAGTGAGCCGAGGTCACACCACTGCACTCTAGCCTGGGTGACAGAGTGAGACTCCATCACAAACAAACAAACAAACAAACAAAACCTCTGAACCCCAAAGCTTGGTGGAGCTTCCTGATTGGTGAACATACTGATGTTCTTTTAGGAGAAGGGGCACACCCTAATGCCACAAGAAGAGGACATGGGGCCGGGCACGGTGGCTCACACCTATAATCCCAGCACTTTGGGAGGCTGAGGCGGGAGGATCACTTGAGCTCAGGTGTTCAAGACCAGCCTGACCAACATGGCGAAACCCTGTCTCTACTAAAAATACAAAAATTAGCTAGGTGTGATGGCGGGCGCCTGTAGTCCAAGCTACTCTGGAGGCTGAGGCAGGAGAACCCCTTGAACCTGTGAGGCGGAGGCTGCTATGAGTCAAAATCACGCCTCTGCACTCCAGCCTGGGCAACAGAGAGAGACTCCATCTCAAAAAAGTAAAAATAATAATAATAAAAAGGCATAGAAGCTCTTCTGGGGACCCTCTCAGATTTTGTCCTGTGTGTCTCTTTGTTTGGCTTTCTGACTTGTTTTCTCACTTTTTAAAATGATTTTAGAGACATGATCTCACTCTGTTGCCCAGGCTGGAGTGAAGTGGTGAGATCATAACTCACTCTAGTCTTGACCTCCTGGGCTCAAGAGATCCTCCTGCCTCACACTCCTGAGTAGCTGCGGCTACAGGTGCATGCTACCATCGCTGGCTAATGTTTTTATTTTATTTTATTTTTTTGAGATGGAGTCTCGCTCTGTTGCCCAGGCTGGAGTGCAGTGGCTGGATCTCAGCTCACTGCAAGCTCCGCCTCCCGGGTTTACACCATTCTCCTGCCTCAGCCTCCCGAGTAGCTGGGACTACAGGCGCCCGCCACCTCGCCTGGCTAGTTTTTTTGTGTTTTTTAGTAGAGACGGGGTTTCACCGTGTTCGCCAGGATGGCCTCGATCTCCTGACCTCGTGATCCATGCGTCTTGGCCTCCCAAAGTGCTGGGATTACAGGCTTGAGCCACCGCGCCCGGCCAATTTTTTTATTTTTTGCAGAGATGGGGTCTCACTATGTTGCCCAGGGTGGTCTTGAACTCCTGAGCTCAAGGTATCTTCATTTTTCAGCCTCCCAAAGTGCTAGGATTGCAGGCGGGAACCACTGTGCCTGGCCTCTGACTTGAGGAGTTTTTTATTTGTTTTTTGTTTTTGAGACAGAGTCTCACTCTGTCACCCGGGCTGGAGTGCAGTGGTGCGATCTCGGCTCACTGCAACCTCCGCCTCCCAGGTTCAAGTGATTCTCCTGCCTCAGCCTCCTGAGTAGCTGGGATTACAGGCACGTGCCACCACGCCCAGCTAATTTTTTGTATTTTTAGAAGAGACAGGGTTTCACCGTGTTAGCCAGAATGGTCTCAATCTCCTGACCTTGTGATCTGCCCGCATCGGCCTCCCAAAGTGCTGGGGTTACAGGCATGAGCCACCGTGCCCGGCCTGACTTGTGTTTTGAATTAGAAAAATCCTTTCTGAGACAGGGTCTTACTCTGTTGCCCAAGCTGGAGTGCAGTGATGCAATCATGGTTCACTGCAGCCTCAACCTCCCAGGTTCAAGTGATCCTCCTGCCTCAACCTCCCAAGTACCTGGGACTACAGGTGCCCATTACCACAGACAGCTAAGTTTCTTTTTTCTTTTTCTTGTTTTTTGAGACGGAGTCCCACTTTGTCACCCAGGCTGGAGTGCAGTGGTGCAATCTCAGCTCACTGCAAACTCTGCCTCCCGGGTTCACGCCATTCTCCTGCCTCAGCCTCCCGAGTAGCTGGGACTACAGGCACCTGCCACCACGCCCGGCTAATTTTTTGTATTTTTAGTAGAGACTGGGTTTCACCATGTTAGCCAGGATGGTCTCGATCTCCTCACCTTGAGATCCTCCTGCCTCAACCTCCCAAAGTGCTGGGATTACAGGCGTGAGCCACCGCGCCTGGCCAGTTTCATATTTTTTTAAGAGGCGGAGTTTCGCTACATTGCCCAGGCTGGTCTCAAATTCCTGAGTTCAGTCCTCCTGCCTCGGCCTCCCAAAGTCCTGGGATTACAGGCATGACCCATTGCTCCTGGTGACGATGACAGTCTTGTTAGGGACTATGCCCATAACTTGGGTCTGCCATAACCCCAGGAGGTTAATGTCAGAATTGCATTGTAGAGCCTGGGCAATGTGGCAAAATTCTGTCTTTAGAAAACATCAAAAAATTGGCCGGGCACAGGGGCTCATGCCTGTAACACCAACACTCTGAGAGGCCGAGGTGGACAGATCACCTGAGGGCACGAGTTTGAGACCAGCCTGGCCAACATGGTGAAACCCCGTCTCTACTAAATATACAAAAATTAGCCGGGTGTGGTGGTAAGCATCTGTAGTTCCAGCTACTCTGGAGGCTGATTCAGGAGAATCGCTTGAACCTGAGAGGTAGAGGTTGCAGTGAGCCAAGACCATGCCATTGTGCTCCAGCTTGGGCAACAGAGCAAGACTCTGTCTCAAAAATAAATAAATAAGTAAATAAAATAAAAAAGGAAAAGAAAAGAATGTATTTTATCCCCCAGGCTGGAGTGCAGTGGCGTGATCTCAGCTCACTGCAACCTCCCCCTCCGAGTTCAAGTCATTCTCCTGCCTCAGCCTCCAGAGTAGCTGGGATTACAGACACCCACCACCATGCCCGGCTAATTTTTTTTTTTTTTTTTGAGACGGAGTCTTGCTCTGCCGCCCAGGCTGGAGTGCAGTGGCCGGATCTCAGCTCACTGCAAGCTCCGCCTCCCGGGTTCCCGCCATTCTCCTGTCTCAGCCTCCCGAGTAGCTGGGACTACAGGCGCCGCCACCTCGCCCGGCTGGTGTTTTGTATTTTTTAGTAGAGACGGGGTTTCACTGTGTTAGCCAGGATGGTCTCGATCTCCTGACCTCGTGATCCGCCCGTCTCGGCCTCCCAAAGTGCTGGGATTACAGGCTTGAGCCACCGCGCCCGGCCGATGCCCGGCTAATTTTTGTATTGTTAGTAGAGACAGGGTTTCGCCACGTTGGCCAGGCTGATCAAGAATATATTCCATTTGTTATATATTATATATAACATATATACTATGTAGAATATTAGCTATTCTATAATGTATAGTAATATGTATCTAGTGTCTATCATATAATACATATATATCCACACCAAGAGTGTATCTTGGGCTGAGCGCAGTGGCTCGTGCCCTTAATCCCAGCACTTTGGGAGGCCGAGGTGGGCGGATCATGAGGTCAGGAGATCGAGACCATCCTGGCTAACACGGTGAAACCCCGTCTCTACTAAAAAATATATAAAAAATTAGCTGGGTGTGGTGGCGGGCGCCTGTAGTCCCAGCTACTTGGGAGGCTGAGGCAGGAGAATGGCGTGAGCTTGGGAAGCGGAGCTTGCAGTGAGCAGAGATCATGACACTGCACTCCAGCCTGGGCGACAGAGTGAGACTCCGTCTCAAAAAAAAAAAAAAAAAAAAAAAGAGAGTGTATCTTTTATTTTTTATTTTTGTGACAGGGTCTTGCTCTGTTGCCCAGGCTAGATTGCAGTGGCACAATCATAGCTCACTACAACCTTGACCTCCTGAGCTCACACCATCCTCCTGCCTCAGCCTCCTGAGTAACTGGGACCGCAGGTGTAGGCCACCACACCAGGCTAATTTTTATATATTTTGTAGAGACAGAGTCTTGCTGTGTTGCCCAGGCTGGCCTTGAACTCCTGGGCTCAAGCAATCTGCCTCCCTTGGCCTCCCAAAGGGCTGGGATGACAGGCGTGAGCCACCACGCCGGGCCTCTGTGTGCCTCTGTGTTGTGTGTGAAGCCCGGTTTGCTGGAATGTTCTGGAGTTACAACTGTTCCAGCCTGACCGTGTGTGGGAGTGGGAGCTTGTATTATGATCTGCGCCTCTGTGACTGTGTTTCATGGCTACATCAGTGTGCATGTGGAAGCATGTGTGTGGGTGTGTTCGTGGGCATGTGAAGGTCCGTCTGTGTCCCGTGTATGGTTGTACTTGTAACCCTGTGTGTGTGTCTGTGTGTGTGTGGACCCGTGACCATCTGAAAGTGTTCAGCCGAGCTTGTGGCTGGGGTGTGTCGGATCTCTGTGCTCTGAATCCTGTCCTGAGGCTGTTGCACGTGGCCTTGGGAGTCCTCCAGAGAGACAGTCATGCTCCACGGCCACGTGTGTGTGTGTGTGTGTGTGTGTGTGTGTGTGTGTGTGACTCTGGGCACATGCCCGTGTGACCCTGCAGGGCTGTGTCCAGGGGACCTAGGGGGACAGGAGAGAGCTTGGGGGCTGTCTGAGCAGTAGGGGGTGTTTGTGATTTTCAGTGTGTGTGGCCGTAGGGTGACTCCAAGTGGCAGGTGCATGTGCATTTCGAAGAAGCCCCTGGGGTCCAGCCTCCCCCAGCCCCCAGCCAGCCCAGCGCATGTTCCCAGGACACACCCAGGCCTGAAGAGCTCATAAGTGGAGATGAGCCCCCGCCAGCCTTGCAGTCCTCCATTCCCTCTCCTCCTCTCCTTTCCTCCCTCTTTCTCCCCCCCTCTCCTTCCCCTTTCTCCCCTCCTCTCCCCCTTGGTCCCTTCTCCCTGCCGAGTACATGGGGAGAAGCAGCCTCTGCCATCAGCTGGAACAGGCTTAAGTGGCCCATTTCCTGGGAGGCTGGGCGGCCTCACCAGCCATTAGGGTAATGAGCCACATGCTGTCCCCCATCCAGCACCCTGGTAACCAAGGAGGGGGGCATCGCTGCCTCCGCAGGGCTATGTTTTCCTCCTCCTGGCAAGGATAGGGATGGGGAGCGGGCAGGGAGGGCCCTGCAGACACAGACCAAGGCCAGAGGGGAGGGGTACAGCAGAGATTCACATACAGGTCGGTTGGAGGCAGGAAGGGAACAAGGGACAGAGAGGAGAGGGAGAGACAGAGCCAGAGATAGACTGAGAGCTAAAAGGGGGTGGAGACAGAGGTAGACAGACCAATGGCCAGGCAAGCAGGAAGACAGGGAAAAGATGTTTGGAGGGTGAGGGAGAGAAACGGGCAGAGAGACAGACAGGAAAAGAACCAGACAGGTGCAGACTCACTGATCACCAGGGAGATGGCCAGGGACAACCGAGGCAGGGAGAGAGACAGGGAGGTGGCAGGGGCAGGCAGGAGGGAGACAGAGACAGAGAGAGAATCCAAAAGAGAGACAGAGAGAGAGATAAAAAAGAGACAGAGGTATGGTGACTCATGTCTACAATCCCACACTTTGGGAGGCCAAGGAGGATGGACCATTTGAGCCTAGGAGTTTGAGACCAGCCTGGGCAACACAGGGAGACCCTGCTTCTACAAAAAATTTTAAAAAGTAGTCAGGGCCGGGCATGGTGGCTCACACCTGTAGTCCCAGCACCTTGGGAGGCCAAGGCAGGAGGATTACCTGAGATCGGGAGTTTGAGACCAGCCTGGCCAACATGGTGAAACCCTGTCTCTACTAAAAACACAAAAAGTAGCCGGGCATGGTGGTGCGTGCCTGTAATCCCACCTACTTGGGAGGCTGAGGCAGGAGAATTGTTTGAATCTGGGAGGCAGAGGTTGCAGTGAGCCGAGATCACACCACTGCACTCCAGCCTGTGCGACAGAGCGAGACTCCATCTCAAAAAAACAAAGCAGTCAGGCGTGGTGGTGCGCGCCTGTAGTCCCAGCTACTCGGGAGGCTGAGGCTGTAGGATTGCTGGAGTCTGAGAGTTTGAGGCTGCAGTGAGCTGTGATAACACCACTGCACTCCAGTCCTAAACGCAGCCTTCCCTAACGGATACATCTTTGGTTTCTGCGATCTCACTGTTTCTACCACAAACAAGCAGAGATTTTGCATCATCTGATACAATATGCTATATCATGACTGTAGGTATATCTACATCTGGGAGAATTGGGGTAATTTTTGTGCCCCAGCACTCTGTCTAGATCAGCCACTAGGTACCCTCCACCCAGAAATTCAGAGTGTGAGTTAAGGGCTTGACAGAGTCATGATCCGGCTAGGTACAGTGGCTCACACCTGTAATCCCAGCATTTGGGAGGCTGAGGTGGGCAGATCACCTGAGGTCAAGCATTCAAGACCAGCCTGCAGCCAGGTGCGGTGGCTCATGCCTATAATCTCAGCACTTTGGGAGGCCGAGGCAGGTGGATCATGGGGTCAAGAGATCACAACCATCCTGGCCAACATGGTGAAACCCTGTGTCTACTAAAAATACAAAAAAAAAAAAAAAAAATTAGCTGGGCGTGGTGGTGCATGCCTGTAGTCCCAGCTACTCAGGAGGCTGAGGCAGAAGAATCACTTGAACCCAGGAGGCGGAGGTTGTAGTGAGCCGAGATCACACCACTGCACTTCAGCCTGGCGACAGAGCGAGACTCTGTCTCAAAAAAAAAAAAAAGGTCGGGCGTGGTGGCTCACGTCTATAATCCCAGCACTTTGGGAGGCCGAGGCAGGCAGATCACGAGGTCAGGAGATCGAGACCATCCTAACTCGTTGAAACCCCGTCTCTACAAAAAATTAGCCGGGTGTGATGGTGGGTGCCTGAAGTCCCAGCTACTCAGGAGGCTGAGGCAGGAGAATGGCGTGAACCCAGGAGGTGGAGCTTGCAGTGAACCGAGACCGTGTCACTGAACTCCAGCCTGGGCGACAGAGCGAGACTCCGTCTCAAAAAAAAAGAAAAAAAAAGAAAAGAAAAAGAAACCAGCCTGGCCAGCATCGTGAAACCCCATCTCTACTAAAAATACAAAAATCAGCTGGGCGTGGTGGCAGGCGCCTGTAATCTCAGCTACTTGGGAGGCTAAGACAGGACAATTGCTTGAACCCAGGAGGCGGAGGTTGCAGTGAACCAAGGTCGTGCCACTGCTCTCCAGCCTAGGCAACAAAAGCAGGACTCTGAAAGAAAAGAAGAAGAAAAAAAAAAAGAGTCACGGTCCATGTTACAGTGGGTCTGGTATGTTTATACGTCAGCACAGCAAAGCCACACTGTGACCGACATATTTGGATACAAATGCCATCCTCCTTGCAGGGAAGTACAACATTGCACCCCTCCTTTTCTCTCCAACCCTTCTCACAGCTTGGTCTTCCCAGGCCCAGTGACATCTCAAGGCTCTGTCTCTCGACGATCTCGCAGATGACTCATTTTTTTGTTCCTGTTCTAGCAGCAATCCTGCACACAGAGAAATAGCCTCCCATTCCCTCCCACGCCTGTCCCTCCTCTCTGCCCTCACTCCAGCCTCCTGATTTCAGTTTTCTTTGGATATATTCCCAGAAGTGAGACTGCCGGATCATATGGTAATTACAGTTTTAACTTCTTGAGGGAGAAATCTCCTTACCATTTCCCATAATGGCTATCACAATTTCCATTTCACCAACAGAGCAAAAGTGTTCCCTTTTCTCCACATCCTCACCAATGTTTGTGATGTCTTGTCTTTTTGATAATAGCACTCTAACGGGTATAAGGTGGTGTGACCTTGAGACTTTTTTTTTTTTTTGAGATGGAGTCTCACTCTGTCACCGAGGCTGGAGTGCAGTGGCATGATCTCAACTCACTGCAACCTCCACCTCCTGGGTTCAAGCGATTCTCCCGCCTCAGCCTCCCCAGTAGCTGGGACTATAGGCACGAGACACCATGCCCAGCTAATTTTTGTATTTTTAGTAGAGATGGGGTTTCACCATCTTGGCCAGGCTGGTCTTGAACTCCTGACCTTGTTATCCACCCACCTCGGCCTCCCAAAGTGCTGGGATTACAGGTGTGAGACACCGTGCCTGGCCTAATTTTTGTATTTTTAGTAGAAATGGGGTTTCACCATGTTGGCCAGGCTGGTCTCAAACTCCTGACCTCAAGTGATCTGCTGCATCAGCCTCCCAAAGCAGGGAGATTACAAGTGTGAGCCATTGCGTGCCTGCCTCGACCCCCTTTTTTGAGACAGGGTCTCACTCTGACACTCAGGCTGGAGTACAATGGCATGATCTTAGCTCATTGCAACGTCGAACTCCCAGGCTCAGGTGATCCTCCCCACTCAGCGTCCCAGTTTGCTGGGACTGCAGGCACGTGCCACCACGCCTAGCTACTTTTTTTGTTTTTGTTTTTTTTTTTTTTTTTAGAGATGAGGTTTCGCCATGTTGCCCAGGCTGGTCTCAAACTCCTGGGCTCAAGCAATCCTTCTCCCTTGGCCCCCGAGAGTGCCGGGATTACAGGCATGAGCTACTGCACCTGGCCAAATGACCACCCCTTTGAAGTAATTTGTTTCTAAAAATGGTTGCAATTGTTTCCATCCTTTTTTTTTTTTTTTTTTTTTTTTTGGAGACAGAGTCTCGCTGTGTCACCCAGGCTGGAGTGCAGCGGTATGATCTCGGGTCACCGCAACCTCCGCCTCCCAGGGTCAAGTGATTCTTCTGCCTCAGCCTCCCAAGTAGCTGGGACAATTGGCGTCTGCCACTACACCTGGCTAATGTTTGTATTTTTACTAGCCTTAAAGCATAAGCAGGCTTGGATGGCTTCAACCAACTGGATATCGTGGAAGTGGTGCTGTGGGATTTCCAAGGCTAGATCGGAAAAGATCAGCAGCTTCTTGTTTACTGGACACTGGTTTTCAGAGCTCAGAGGCACCCGGCGTGGTGGCTCACGCCTGTAATCCTAACACTTTGGGAGGCTGAGGTGGGTGGATCATGAGGTCAGGAGTTCAAGACCAGCCTGGCCAAATTGGTGACATCCCATCTCTACTAAAAATACAAAAATTAGCTGGGCATTTGGCCGGGCGCAGTGTTTCATGCCTATAATCCCAACACTGTGGGAGTCCGAGGCAGGCAGATCACGAGGTCAGGAGATCGAGACCATCCTGGCTATCACAGTGAAACTCATCTCTACTAAAAATACAAAAAATTAGCCAGGCGTGGTGGTGGGCACCTGTAGTCCCAGCTACCCGGGAGGCTGAGGCAGGAGAATGGAGTGAACCTGGGAGGCGGAGCTTGCAGTGAGCCGAGATTGCACCACTGCACTGCGGTCTGGGCAACAGAGCAAGACTCCGTCTAAAAAAAAAAAAAAATTAGTTGGGCATGGTGGCAGGTGCCTGTAATCCCAGCTACTTGGGAGGGTGAGGCAGAGAATTGCTTGAACCTGGGAAGTGGAGGTTGCAGTGAGCTGAGATGGTGCCACTGCACTCCAGCCTGGGCAACAGAGCAAGACTCCATCTCAAAACAAAAACAACAAAAACAAAACAAACGAACAAAATGCAGAGCTCAGAGGCTCAGACCTCCTCAGACCCTTTTCCCTACAGCCTCTCCACCTCCTGGCCAGCCTGACTACTGTCTCTCCTCTCCTTGTCCTCATGTCTCTGTCTCTGGTGGGATTTTGGACTCGTTTCTCTCTGAGGTGGATTTCCGTGGTTCTTCTGGTGCCTTCTGTCTGGGGGTCAGGCTCAAGCTCTCTCTGGGTCTTTCCCTGTCTCTGTCTCTGCGTTTCTCTGTGTCTCTGGTTGTTTCTGTTTGCTTTGGGGTCTTTTGCTCTGTGTCTCTGACTCTCTCTGTCTCCGTCTCTCTCTGTTTCTTTGTTGTTGTTCTTTTGAGATGGAGTCTCGCTCTGTCGCCCAGGCTGGAGTGCAGTGGTACGATCTTGGTTCACTGCAACCTCTGCCTCCCAGGTTCAAGCGATTCTACTGCCTCAGCCTCCCGAGTAGCTATGATTACAGGCATGCACCACCACATCCAGCTAATTTTTGTGTTTTTAGTAGAGGTGGGGTTTCACCATGTTGGCCAGGCTGTTCTTGAACTCCTGGCCTTAAGTGATCCTCCCATCTCAGCCTTTCAAAGTGCTGGGACTACAGGAGTGAGCCACTACTCCTGGCCTGGGGTCTCTTACTCTGTGTCTCTGACTCTCTGTCTCTGTCTCTCTCTGCATCTTTGTATCTCTGTTCCATCTCTCTCTCTAGATCTCTCCATCTCTGTCCCTGTCTCTCTCCATCTCTCTGTCTCTCTGCATCTCTCTGTTTCTGTCTCCATCTCTCTACATTTTTTGTCTCTGCCTCTGTCCATCTCTGTTTCTGTCTTTCTGAGTGTTTAGTGTTGCCTCTGTCTCTCTCTGTGTTTTCGTTTCTCTTTTTCTCTCTATCTCTCTGTGGGTGTCTCTCTGTGTCTCTCTCTGTATCTCTAACTTTCTGTATGTTCAGTCTTGCCTCTGTCTGCCCTCTGCTCCACCTGGCGCTCTCTCTGCATCTCTGAGCATCTGTCTCCCTCCTCACTCCCACACTCCTTCAAACTCTGGACCCCTGGGCCTTGAGGAGAACCCCCGACGGTGGCAGATATTCAGACAACCAGACACCCATGAGCTACTCTGCCCCTAACTCCCCAGACTGCCCCAAGAGATTCGATGCCACTGACTTTTTTGCTGCACCTCGGTTAAATTTCCTCCCTTCCACCGGTGAAGCCCACACGTTTCCCAATGCAGCCTGAATCCTGGGCTGCACTACACATTCCCAGCCTACTCCTGGGTCACCAGACGCCCAACTGCACAATGCACCCCTGCACCTGCCTGGGTCTGCCGGCCCGAGTCCCGCCCCTCCCCAACACAGCGCTGGGGTGGCCATCTCCACCTGGGACACTTGGGGGCATCGATCCGAGTTCTCAGTGAAAGTCTTATTTTAAAAACCCTCAGTGATTTGTCTAGATTCTTCCGTTTTCTCCTGCTTGTTTTGAGAACACACACACACACACACACAATGTGTGAAATTCGTATTTCTTTTTCTCATCTCCAGATTTTTAAAAACTTTCTATTTTAAAAATAATGATAGGCTCTACAGGAAGTTGCAAAAATAGCATAGCCAGCCCCTGTACCCTTCACCCCGCTTCCCCCCGGAGTAGCGTCTTACGTAACTCAAATAATTCTCAAAGCCAGAAGCGGCTGTGGGCACCACACCTACTCCCTGAATGGCAGAGCTCCGTTTCCAGATTTTTCACATTAAGCTTCCCTCTTGCACACAGCCCTGAGTACGTTAAGCTTCCCTCTTGCACACACCCCTGAGTATGTGTACACACACTTTTGGAGTCACACACCGCACCTGACCCACACTCACAGAGTCACACGCCTACATCCAAGCACACGAGTTGCTCACACACAGTGACACACACCACATGGGTACAGGCAGATTCACATACCTACAGAGGCCAGGTACAGTAGCTCATGCCTGTAATCCCAGCATTTTGGGAGGCCAAGGTAGGAGGATCACTTGAGCCAGGAGTTTGAAACCAGCCTGGGCAACATGGAAAGACCCCATCTCTAAAAAAAAAAAGAAAAGAAAGAAAAAAATAAAAAGAAAGCCGGTAGAGTGATGGTGGCTCACACCTATAATCCCAGCACTTTGGGAGGCTGAGGCTGATATGGGTGGATCACTGGAGGTCAGGAGTTTGAGACCAGCCTGGATAACATAGGGAGACTCCATGTCTACAAAAAAAATTAAAAATTAGCTGGGCATGGTGGTGCATATCTATAGTCCTAGCTCCCCAGGAGGCTGAGGTGAGAGGATCTATTGAACCCAGGAGGTTGAGGCTGCAGTCTGCAGTGAGCCATGATCATGCCACTGTACTCCAGCCTGGGTGACAGAGTGAGACCCTGTCTTTTTTAAAAAAAAAAAAAAAAAAAGGCCGGGCACGGTGGCTCACGCCTGTAATCCCAACACTTTGAGAGGCCGAGGCAGGCGGATTGCCTGAGCTCAGGAGTTCGCGACCAGCCTGGGTAACAAGGTGAAACCCTGTCTCTACTAAAATACAAAAAAAAAAAAAAAAAAAAGAAAAGAAAAACATTAGCCAGGCGTGGCAGCATGTGCCTATAGTCCCAGTTACTTGGGAGGCTGAAGCAGGAGAATCACTTGAATCTGGGAGGCAGAGGTTGCAGTGAGCCGAGATTGCACCGCTGCACTCCAGCCTAGGCAGCGACAGAGTGAGACGCCGTCTCAAGGTTAAAAAAAAAAGAAAAAGGTGGAGTGTCGTGCTTCACACCTGTCATCTCAGCACTTTGGGAGGCTGTGGTGGGTAGATCACTGGAGGAGGCCAGGAGTTCGAGACCAGCCTGGCCAACATAGAGAAACCCTGTCTCTACTAAAAATACAAAAAAATTAGCCAGGCATGGTGGTGCATACATGTGGTCCCAGCTACTCGGGAGGCTGAGGCAGGAGGATCACTTGAATCCGGGAGGCAGAGGCTGCAGTGAGCCGAGATGGCACCACTGCACTCTAGCCCGGTGGCAGAGCTGGACCCTGTCTCAAAAAACCCCACAAAAGCAAAAAAAAAACCAAAAACAAAACAAAACAAAACAAAAAAACTATAGTAAAGGGCAGGACACGGTCACCCCACGGATGCACACACACACAGCTAATCATATGGTGCATGGAAATGAACACTGTCGTGCACACACACGCATCACATCCATGCACAGAAGCACACATGGGGTTGCAATGCAGATTCAAACAGCTACACAAATATGCATGCACACACAGTCACACTCATGCACGCACACACACAAACACATGCGCCCCCCACATCTACACTCACAGTCACTCACACGCGCACGGGCGCGCGCGCACACACACACACACACACACACACTGCCTTGCTAGTACCATAACCTGTGCTGGAAAATCTGCACAGAGAATTACAAATGTCATCTGTGCCCCCGCCCCCAAGCCGTGTTAGTCACCATGGTTTCTGGAGGATGCTGTCTGTATTTGGCAGTCTCTGTCTCTCTCTCTCTCTCTCTCTCTCTCTCTCTCTGTGTGTGTGTGTGTGCGCGTGTGTGTGTAGAAAAAATTTGCTGCCTTGGTATAAGTTTGTCCAGCTTTGGATCTAACAGACATAGAATATACTCAATGTTCTGGAAGGGAAGATTAATGCAGCTGTACCACAGCCTGCAGTGGTCAGTTGTACAATGCCCTCCCCAGCTCTGTCCTTATTCTAGTGTAAGAGAAATAAGATGGGGGAAGATGGGGCTCAGCACTGGTCTCCCAGGCTCCAAAGCTTGTGCTGGGGCCATGAGGCCACCCTGCCCCCTCACCCCTGCCTGTCCCTCTGAAGAACCCTGGACACTGAGTTCTTTCTTGGGTCCAGCCTCTCACCTGTCCCCCCCCCCCTTTTTTTTTTTTTTTTTTTTTGAGACAGGGACTTGCTCTGTCGCCCAGGCTGGAGTGCAATGGCATGATCACAGCTCACTGCAGCCTCCACCTCCCAGCTTCAAGCGATTGTCCTGCCTCAGCCTCCCGAGTAGCTGGGATTACAGGTGTGCGCCACCATGCCTGGCTAATTTTTGTAATTTTAGTAGAGACAGGGTTTTGCTATGTTGGCCAGGCTGGACTCGAACTCCTGACCTCAGGTGATCCACCCACTTTGGCCTCCCAAAGTGCTGGGATTACAGGCATGAACCACTGCATCTGGCCTCAACACATAATTTTACTTCTTGTCTTTTTCGTATTACATGAGTACACATTCCCGGTAAATAATTTATTTTATTTTATTTTATTTTTTGAGACGGAGTCTGGCTCTGTCGCCCAGGGTGGAGTACAGTGGCCAGATCTCGGCTCACTGCAAGCTCCGCCTCCTGGGTTTACGCCATTCTCCTGCCTCAGCCTCCCAGTAGCTGGGACTACAGGCGCCCGCCACCTTGCCCGGCTAGTTTTTTGTATTTTTTAGTAGAGACGGGGTTTCACCGTGTTAGCCAGGATGGTCTCGATCTGCTGACCTTGTGATCCGCCCGTCTCGGCCTCCCAAAGTGCTGGGATTACAGGCTTGAGCCACCATGCCCAGCCCAATAATTTTTTTAAATTTAAATTTATATAGTTTTTTGAGATAAGTCTTGCTCTGTCTCTGGGAGCCACCTTGCCCAGCCTCAAAAAGTGGGTTTAAATTTTTTTTTTTTTTTCCATTTTCAGAAATAAGGCCTCACTCTGTCACCCTGGCTGGACTGCAGTGGCATGATCATAGCTTACTGCAGCCTCGGACTCCTGGGTTTAAGTGATCCTTCTGCCTCAGCCTCCCAAAATGCTGTGATTACCAGGCTCAGCAATAACTATTTGTTGAATGAAAACGAATTAGACTGCTGGGCGAGGCAGCTCACGCCTGTAATCTCAGCATGGTGGGAGGCCAAGGCGGGTGGATCACCTGAGGTCAGGAGTTTGAGACCAGCCTGGCCAACATGGTGAAACCCCTTCTCTACTAAAATCATAAAAATTAGCTGGGCATGATGGTATGTGTCTGTAATTCCAGCTACTCAGGAGTCTGAGGTGGGAGAATTGCTTGAACCCGGAAAGCAGAGGCTGCTGTGAGCTGAGATCATACCACCGTACTCTGCCTGGGCCACAAACCAAGACTCTGAAAAAAAAAGAAAAAAAAAGAAAGGAAAGAAAGAACGGATGGAAGGAAGGAAGGAAGGAGAAGAAAGAAAGAAAGGAAAGAAAGAAAAAGAAAGGAAGGAAGGAAGGAAGGAAGGAAGGAAGGAAGGAAGGAAGGAGGAAAGAAAGAAAGAAAGAAAGGAAGGAAGGGAGGAAATGAGTGAGGCCAGGCACGGTGGCTAATGCCTGTAATCCCAGTACTTTGGGAGGCTGTGGTGGGTGGATCACTTGAGGTTGGGAGTTCAAGACCAGCCTGACCAACGTGGAGAAACCTCGTCTCTACTAAAAATACAAAATTAGCTGGGTGTGGTGGCTCATGTTTGTAATACCAGCTACTCAGGAGGCTGAGGCAGGAGAATCGCTTGAACCCAGGAGGCGGAGCTTGCAGTGAGCCAAGATCGTGTCACTACACTCCAGCCTGGGCGACAGAGCAAGACTCTGTCCAAAAAAAAAAAGAAAAGAAATAAAATGAATTAGACCACTGAACAAACCCAAACCAAAAGATCATCTACAAACCCTGTCTCCTGACAAACGATCCTGGGGAGGGCACAGTCTCTACCCACCCACCAGTTGACTACCCCTGGTGCAGACACCTTGAACCAAACTCCTGTTTTTCAGCCCACGAATTGGCATCACAGGTGAGCTGCCAGACTCGGTAAGGGCCATGAGGGACACAGGGCTTATCAGGCTCCATCCTGATCAACCAGGCCCCGTCCTGATCAACCAGGCCTCGTCCTGATCAACCAGGCCTCATTTCCAGGCCCCACACCTGCTCAGGGCCGGCAGCAGCTGAGCAGAGCTGAAACCTGAGCCCTTGTTCTCACAGCTGGTAACAGAGGTACCCAGAGGCCGGGCGCGGTGGCTCAAGCCTGTAATCCCAGCACTTTGGGAGGCCGAGACGGGTGGATCACGAGGTCAGGAGATCGAGACCATCCTGGCTAATACGGTGAAACCCTGTCTCTACTAAAAATACAAAAAACTAGCCGGGTGAGTTGGCGGGCGCCTGTAATCCCAGCTACTCGGGAGGCTGAGGCAGGAGAATGGCATGAACCCGGGAGGCAGAGCTTGCAGTGAGCTGAGATCCGGCCACTGCACTCCAGCCTGGGCGACAGAGCGAGACTCCGTCTCAAAAAAAAAAAAAAAAAAAAAAAAAACAACAGAGGTACCCAGACCTGTGCAGACACAGCTGATGAACCAGGAACAGTCCCCGGGAAGCCCCAGCAGCCCCAGAGGCTGGTGGCGTGTCTGGCCACAATTTGGGAAATATTACACTTGTGGGACCAGAGACCTTGAGCTCAAAGGGGCTTAGGATTGCAGCTTGAGACGGGGCATGGTGGCTCACACCTGTAATCCACTTTGGGAGGCCGAGGCAGGCAGATCACTTGAGGTCAAGAGTACGAGACCAGCTTGGCCAACATGGTGAAACCCCATCTCTACTAAAAATACAAAAACTAGTCTGGCATGGTGGCATGTGCCTATAATCCCCCTACTTGGGAGGCTGAAGCAGGGGAGTCACTTATACTCAGGAGGTAGAGGTTTCAGTGAGCTGTGATCCCGCCACTGCACTCCAGCCTGGGTGGTAGAGTGAGATTTTGTCTCAAAAAGAAAAAAGGCCAGGCGTGCTGGCTCACGCCTGGAATCCTAGCACTTTGGGAGGTCAAGGCGGGTGGATCACGAGGTCAGGAGATCAAGGCCATTCTGGCTAACGTGGTGAAACTCTGCCTCTACTAAAAATACAAAAAATTTGCCAGGTGTGGTGGCGCGTGCCTGTAGTCCCAGCTACTTGGGAGGCTGAGGCAGAAGAATCACTTGAACTCAGGAGGTGGAGGCTGCGGTGAGCCGACATTGAACCACTGCACTCCAGTCTGGGTGGCAGAGCGAGACACCGTCTCAAAAAAAATGGTTGGGCATGGTGGCTCATGCCTGTGGTCCCAGTACTTTGGGAGGCTGAGGCAGGTGGATCACCTGAGGTCAGGAGTTCGAGACTTAGGGGAGGTTAAGTCCCCAAATTGGGCCTTAGCAGGGGAGGGCTTTTTACTTTGCCCAGGAGAGAATTCAGGGCAAGCTGGTGTTAGCAACCATATATATTTTTTGAAACGGATTCTCATTCTGTCTCCCAGGCTGGAGTGCAGTGGCGTGATCTTGGCTCACTGCAACCTCCGCCTCCCGGGTTCAAGCAATTCTCCTGCCTCAGCCTGTTGAGTAGCTGGGATTACAGGCACACACTGCCATGCCCGGCTACTTTTTTTTGTTTGTTTGAGATGGAGTTTTGCTCTTGTCGCCCAGGCTGGAGTGCAACGGTGAGCTCTCGGCTCACCGCAACCTCCGCCTCCCAGGGTCAAGCGATTATCTTGCCTTAGCCTCCCGAGGAGCTGGGATTACAGACACATGCCACCACGCCCAGCTAATTTTGTATTTTTAGTAGAGACAAGGTTTCTCCATGTTGGTCAGGCAGGTCTTGAACTCCCAACCTCAGGTGAGCCGCCTGCCGCAGCCTCCCAAAGTTCAGGGATTACAGGCATGAGCCACAGTGCCTGGCCTCATTTTTGTATTTCTAGTAGAGATGGGTTTTTGTCATGCTGGTCAGACTGGTCTCGAACTCCTGATTTCAAGTAATCTACTCACCTTGACCTCCCAAAGTGCTGGGATTACAGGCGTGAACCGCCGTACCTGACTGTGGTGTTAGCAATCTTAATTGCAGCGGCAGTATAAGCAGCTGCAGAAGTCCTGCTCCTTGCAGAACAGGGCTACTCCATAGGCAGTAAACTCAGAGCAGCAGCCCAGAGGCAGTTCTGCAGGCATATTGAGATCCACTTTTAATTATATGCAAATTAAGGGGCAGATTATGCAGACATTTCTAGAAGAAGGGCGGTAACTTTTGGGTTGATGGGTTGTTGCAATGGAAAGGGATGATAACGTCTGGGTGTTGCCATGGCAATGGTAAACTGATATTGGTACACAGGTGGGGAAGTACTTTCTGCCTGTGACTGTGTTAAGCACAGACACCAGACCTCAATCAGGTCCAGTGTCTGAGCCCACCTATGGAGTCAAGAGCCTTGCCTCCTATTTCAATAGTCTTTAATGCTTATGGAGGTTGTGAGAATTCAGTGAGTCAACAAATGGTGAGATTGGTGAATACTGAACGCACAATAAATAAAGTTAACTCTTTTTTTTTTTTTTTTTTGAGATGGAGTATCGCTGTCTCCCAGGCTGGAGTGCAGTGAGAGGTGCGATCTCTGCTCACTGCAAGCTCCGCCTCCCAGGTTCACGCCATTCTCCTGCCTCAGTCTCCCGAGCTGGGACTACAGGCACTCGCCACCATGCCCAGGTGCTTTTTTGTACTTTTAGTAGAGACAGGGTTTCACCGTGTTAGCCAGGATGGTCTCAATCTCCTGACCTCATGATCCGCCCTCCTCGGCCTCCCAAAGTGCTGGGATTACAGGCGTGAGCCACCACGCCCAGCCAACTGTGTGTTTTAAAAAATTGCTTAGGCCGGGCATGGTGGCTCACACTTGTAATCCCAGCACCCTGGGAGGTCGAGGTGGGCAGATCACCTAAGGTCAAGAGTTCGAGACCAGCCTGGCCAACATGGTGAGACCCCCCCCCCACTGTCTCTCATAAAAATACAAAAATTAGCCGGGTGTGGTGGTGCGTGCCTGTAGTCCCAGCTACTGGGGAGGCTGAGGCAGGAGAATTGAGTGAACCCAGGAGGTAGAGGTACCCAAACCAGAGTGCAGGGTCATGATCATAGCTCAATGCAGCCCCGAATTCATGGGCTCAAGTGATCCTCCTGAGTAGCTAGGACTACAGGTGAACACCACCACGCCTGGCTCATTTTAAAATGTTTTGTAGAGACAGGGTCTCACTATGTTGCCCAGGTTGGTCTTGAACTCCTGGGCTCAAGGGATCCGCCCTCCTCAGCCTCCCAAAGCACTGAGATCACAGGCCGGAGCCACTGTGCCCAGCCTCAGTATGCAATTCTTTTTTTTTTTTTTTTTTTTTGAGACAGTCTCAATCTGTCTCAATCTGCCCAGGCTGGAGTGCAGTGGCACTATCTTGGCTCAATGCAGCTTCCACCTTCCAGGTTCAAGCTATTCTTCTGCCTCAGCCTCCCAAGTAGCTGGGACTACAGGTGCATGTCACCATATCTGGCTAATTTTTATATTTTTACTAGAGACGGGGTTTCACCATGTTGGCCAGGCTGGTCTCGGACTCCTGACCTCAGGTGATCCACCTGCCTTGGCCTCCCAAAGTACTGGGATTACAGGTGTGAGTCACTGGAATGAGACCTGGCTGAGACTTCCTCCCTCCCTCCCTCCCTCCCTCCCTCCCTTCCTTCCTTCCCTCCCTCCCTCCGTCCCTCCCTCCTTCCTTCCCTCCCTCCCTCCCTCCTTCTTTCCTTCCTTCCTTTCTTCCTTCCTTCCTTCCTTCCCTCCCTCCCTCCCTCCCTCCTTCCTTCCTTCCCTCCTTTGCAGTTTCTCTCTTGTTGCCCAGGCTGGAGTGCAATGGCATGATCTCAGCTCACAACAACCCCCGCCTCCCGGGTTCAAGTGATTCTCCAGCCTCAGCCTCCTGAGGAGCTGGGATTACAGGCATGTGCCACCACACTTGGCTAATTTTGCATCTTTAGTAGAGATGTGGTTTCTTCATGTTGGTTAGGCTGGTCTCGAACTCCTGACCTCAGGTGATCCACCCACCTCGGCCTCCCAAAGTGCTGGGATTACAGGCATGAGCCACCATGCCCAGCCGACCACTGTTTCTTCTTTTTTTTGAGACAGAGTCTTGCTCTGTCGCCCAGGCTGGAGTGCAGTGGCACAATCTCGGCTCACTGCAACCTCCGCCTCCTGGATGCACGCCATTCTACTGCCTCAGCCTCCCAAGTAGCTGGGACTATAGGCGCTCACCACTACGCCCGGCTAATTTTTTGTATTCTTTAGTAGAGATGGTGTTTCACTGTGTTAGCCAGGATGGTCTCAATCTCCTGCCCTCATGATCCACCCGCCTTGGCCTCCCAAAGTGCTGGGATTACAGGTGTGAGCCACTGCACCCGGCCGACCCTGTTTCTTAAAAAGCAAAACAAAACAACAACAACAACAACAAAACTGGGACCATTGGCTCATGCTTGTAATCCCGGCACTTTGGGTAGCTGAGGCAGGCGGATCAGTTGAGGTCAGGAGTTTGAGACCAGGCTGGACAACGTGGTGAAATCCTGTCTCTACTAAAAATACAAAAATTAGCCAGGCGTGGTAGCACACACTTGTAGTCCCAGCTCCTTGGGGGACTGAGGCAGGAGAATTGGTTGAACCCCGTAGGCAGAGGTTGCGGTTAGCCTAGATTGTGCCACTGCACTCCAGCATGGGCAACAGAGTGAGACTCTGTCTCAAAAAAAAAAAAAATAATAATAATAATTTTTTTTTTGTTTTTTTTGTTTTTGTTTTTGTTTTTTTTTTTTTTTGAGACGGAGTCTCGCTTTGTCGCCCAGGCTGGAGTGCAGTGGCGCGATCTCGGCTCACTGCAAGCTCCGCCTCCCGGGTTTACGCCATTCTCCGGCCTCAGCCTCCGAGTAGCTGGGACTACAGGAGCCCGCCACCTCGCCCGGCTAATTTTTTGTATTTCTTAGTAGAGACGGGGTTTCACCATGTTAGCCAGGATGATCTCCATCTCCTGACCTCGTGATCCACCCGTCTCGGCCTCCCAAAGTGCTGGGATTACAGGCTTGAGCCACCGCGCCCGGCAAAAAAAAAAAAAATTTTACAAAAGAATCTCTTCAAATGTCACACAGGCACACTGAAGGCAACACATGTTCCCAGACCACAAAGGAAAAGAGCTGTAAAGAACGTGATGGTGACAGGTGGTGAAGTGTGCATATGGATTATATATTGGATAATAACATCAAGTCAACGTGAAATTTCATGAATTCATTGTATCTTCGTTATTATGTAAGGGAACAGACTTGTTCTGAGAGGTGCCCAGTCCCTTCCGGGCTCATTAACAATAAACAGGTGTACATATTAAAATGTTCACAATGGCTGATGTGAGGAAAGACGGTACCTGAGAGGTCATCGTAGTCTTCTTGCAACTTTTGATATTCTTTCCAAAATAAAAAGTTTTAAAAAAATACATCTGAGTAGGGATGAAAAAATTAGAAAATAGGGCCGGGTGCAGTGGCTCACGCCTGTAATCCCAGCACTTTGGGAGGGTGAGGTAGGCGGATCACTTGAGGTCAGGAGTTCAAGACCAGCCTGACCAACACGGCAAAACCCTGTCTCTACTAAAAATACAAAAATTGGCTAGGCGTTGTGGTTCATGCCTGTAATCCCAGCACTTTGGGAGGTCGAGGCTGGCAGATCGCTTGAGGTCAGGAGTTTGAGACCAGCCTGGCCAATGCAGTGAAACCCTGTGTCTACTAAAAATACAAAAATTAGCGGGGTGTGGTGGTGAGCACTTGAAATCTCAGCTAGTCGGGAAACTGAGGCAGGAGAATCGCTTGAACCGGGGAGGCGAAGTTTGCATTAAGTCAAGATTGCATCACTGCACTCCAGCCTGGGCGACAGAGCAAGACTCCGTTTCAAAAAAAAAAAAGTAAAAAAAAGTGTGGTGGAGGAGAATAAATTCTGATTCACACTACAACATGGATGAACCTTGAGGACATCATGCTAAGAGAAAGAAACCAGTGTTAGGAGACAAATGCATCATTCCAGTTGCATGAGTTCCCTAGAACCGGCAAATTTATAAAGACAGAAAGTAGGTTGGAGGTTAGCAGGGGCTGGGGAAATGGGGAGTTTTTGCATAATGGCTACAGAGTTTCGTTTAGGAGGCTGGAAAGATTCTGGAGATGATGATGGTGATGGTGGCAACGGTGAATGCACTTAATGCCACTGAGCTGTTCACCTAAAAAGGATTAAAGTCAGGTGTGGTGGTATGTGCCTGTAGCCCCAGCTACTCGGGAAGCTGAGGTGGGACCACTGCTTGAACCTGAAAGTTTGAGGCTGCAGGGAGCTGTGATCAAGCCACTGCACTCCAGCATGGGGGACAGAATGAGACCATATCTCAAAGAAACCCAAAAAGTTAAAATGGCAAATTTCATGTGATACAATCATGCATTAATCATTAATGGAAATACATGGGAATCTGAGGCGGGAGAATCGCTTGAACCCGCGAGGTGGAGGTTGCAGTGAGCCAAGATCGCGCCACTGCGCTCTAGCCTGGGTGATGGAGTGACACACTGTTTAAAAAAAAAAAAAAAAAAAGGAAATACATTCAGCGAGATGTGTCATTAGGCAATTTCATCGTTGTGTGAACATCATAGAGTGTGCCCACACACACCTAGATGGCACAGCCTACCGCACACCTAGGCTGTATGATACAGTCTATTGCTCCCAGCTTACAAACCTGCACAGCATGGAGCTGCGCTGAACCCTGCAGGCAACTGTAACCCGATGGTAAGTACTTGTGTATCTAAACATATCTAAGCATAGAAAAGGTGCAGGAAAAATATTGTATAAACGATTAAAAAGTTTATTAAAAAGCATGAGTGGTGGCTCACGCTTGTGATCCCAGCACTTAGGGAGTCTGAAGTGGGTGGATCCCTGAGGTCAGGAGCTCGAGACCAGCCTGGCCAACATGGTGAAACCCCATCTCTACTAAAAATACAAAAATTCACCAGGCGTGGTGGTGGGTGCCTGTAATCCCAGCTACTTGGCAGGCTGAGGCAGGAGAATTGCTTGAACCCGGGAGGTGGCGATCATAGTGAGCCAAGATGGTGCCACTGCACTCCAGCCTGGGCCAGAACAAGACTCCGTCTAAAAAGAAAAAAAAAATGTTATTGAACAACCATCATGATTGCAGTCTGTCATTGACTGAAATGTTGTTATGTAATGCTTAATGGTACATGTTTTATTACAATGAACACACATAGAGTAATGAGATGTCATTTTCATGCTCAGGTTGTAAGACACTGTAACTTCTATCTTGTTAGCAGGATGTATTACCCTCCCAGTTTTCAGACTTTAACAAAGCAATCCATCATGTTGAAGAGACCCCTATGTGAGTCAGCAAGTGACTCTTTTCCCTTTCCAATCTTTTTTTCTTTTCTTTTAGAGATGGGATCTTGCTATGTTGCCCTGGCTGGGCTGAAGTGGCTATTCACAAGCGCAATCACAGTGCACTACAGCCTCAAATTCCTAGCCTCAAGCAATCCTCATGCCTCAGCCTCCAGAGTAGCTGGGCCTACAGGCACTTAACACCTCATCTGGCATCCCCCAGGTCAGATCTTTGGATGAGACCCCAGCCTTGGCTAACACCTTGATGAAAACCTGTGGAAGGTTCTAAGGCAGGTAAGAGACAGAAACAGTGAGATAATGAATATGATTATTTTAAGCCATTAAGAGTTGAGGGGCCAGGTAAGGTGGCTCATGCCTGTAATCTGAGCACTCTGGGAGGCCGAAATGTGTGGATCACTTGAGCCCAAAGGTTCGAGACCAGCCTGGGCAACATAGGAAAACCCCATCTCTACAAAAGTTTTAAAAACTAGCTGGGCATGGTGATGCACACCTTTAGTCCCAGCTAGTCTGGAGGCTGAGGTGGGAGGATCGCTAAGCCCAGGACACAGAGTTTGCAGTGGGCCCTCATCTTGCCACTGCACTCCACGCTGGGTGACAGAGGGAGACCCTGTCTCAACAACAACAACAACAAAAGATTTGGGGCTATTTGTTACACAGCAATAGATAACTAATACACTTGTGTGTGTGTGTATGTGTGTGTGGTTTTTTGTTGTTGTTGTTTGGTTGGTTGGTTTTGAGACCAAGTCTTGCTCTATCACCCAGTCTCTGGAGTACGGTGGCACGATCTAGGCTCACTGAAACCTCCCCCAACCGGGTTCAAGAAACTCTTCTGCCTCAGCCTCCCGAGTAGCTAGGACTACAGGTGCACCCCACCATGCCTGGCTAATTTTTGTTTTGGTTTGTTTGTTTTTTTGAGACAGAGTCTCACTCTATCACCCAGGCGGGAGTGCAGTGGTGCAATCTCAGCTCTCTGCAAGCTCTGCCTCCCAGGTTCATGCCATTCTCCTGCCTCAGCCTCCTGAGTAGCTGGGACTACAGGCGCCCACCACTATGCCCGGATAATTTTTTTTTTTTTTTTTTTTTTTTAGTAGAGATGGGGTTTCACCATGTTAGCCAGGATGGTCTCGATCTCCTGACCTTGTGATCCACCTGCCTCGGCCTCCTAAAGCGCTGGGATTACAGACATGAGCCATCGTGCCCAGCCTAATTTTTGTATTTTTAATAGAGACGGGGTTTCACCATATTGGCCAGGCTGGTCTCAAACTCCTGACCTCGTGATCTGCATGCCTTGGCCTCCCAAACTGTTGGGGTTACAGGCGTGAGCCACTGCACCCCGCCCACTATTGTTTTTTATCATTATTATTAGAGGAAGTTTCATAAAGTGAATGAATATATGGGCTTTTGTAGCCAATCCTAGAGGGTGGGAGTCCCTCCCTACCTCCTAGCTTGTACTGGCCCCATTGGGAGCCTCAGTTTTCTCATCTGTAAAAGGGAAATAACAATGCCTGCTTCTGGGGTATAAAAAGGATGAGATGCAAATAAAACGTTTAGCTCAGGCTCTGCTCGTAGGGAGTGGTCAGGTACAGGGGCCGTGGTGATGATGATAGCTGGGGGGACACGGACTGTCTCCTGTCTTGTCTGGTGACATCCCCTTCCGAACAGAGACTTGGAGCCTGCAGGAGTTTCAGCAACTGTTTGTTGATGCTGCAAGATCTCTGTGCCCCTGTCGTGTTTGTCAGTCTGTCCTTCAGCGTGCCTTGCTCTCTGTGCTCCATGGCCCTGTTCGTGATCATCGGTGTCCTGTCCACCCACGTGGATGTCCTGTCACGTCCGTGGGGGGCTCGGAGCGACTGAGCTGTGGGGGCCGGGGACTGGGAGCGGGAGCTGAGGGAGGGAGGGAAGGAGGGAGGCAGGGAGGCAGCGCTTGCCTGGCCCTCGTGATCCCCCCTCCTCGTCTCTTACCGAGGACCCTCAGAGCAGCCACTTCTCCAGGCACTCGGCAGACAGAACGCGCGTAGGCGTTGCCCTGGCAACGCCGCGATGCCCAGCAACAAGTCCGCGGCGTGTGTCACGTGCTCGGCGCGGACCAATCCGAGGGCCCGCCGGGAAGCAGGTCAGCCTGGGCCAAAGTCCGCCTCCTCCCTCTCGGCGAGAGGCTCCCAGCTAATTACCGTAATTGCAGTGGGAGAGCTGCCGGGTGTGCGGAGGCTGGGGCTGGGGGCTGGGCAGACCCTGAGGAGCTGAGCGGGGAGGGCTGGAAAACAGGACTCTCTCCTCCAACAGCCTTGCCGCTGCCTCCAACGCCACCATCGAAGCGCTCATTAGGCGCCTACTGTGTGCACCTGCTGTTGGAGGGGGTGGGGTTGGAGTGTTTCCAGTGGGGTGGGGAACCCTAGCCTCCAGCCTGGGTAAACCTAGATTTGGGGGCTCGGGGAACAGATTTGACTCTTAAGACTCGGGGTCTCATAGAAACTGTCCAATCGCCGTTGGCTGTATTGAACCAACCCCTCCCTCCCCCATCCCGATGGGTCATGGTTTCCTCCTGCACAAAAATACAAAAAGTTTAACTCTTGAAGGGAGTGTATTAAAATATTTGTCTCTGGGTGGACAGAGTTCACATCCCGTCTCTGCCATTTACTGCTGTGTGACTCCAGGTGAGTCCCTTAACCTCTCTGAGCCCTCCACTCCTCATCAGTTAAAAATAACAAATAGGAACGGGCACGGTGGCTCACGCCTGTAATCTCAGCACTTTGGGAGGCCGAGGTGGGCAGATCACCTGAGGTCGGGAGTTGGAGACCAGCCTGGCCAACATGGTGAAACCCCATCTCTACTAAAAGTACAAAAATTACCCGGGCCCTGTGGCAGGCACCTGTCGTCCCAGCTACTCGGGAGGCTGAGGCAGGAGAATCGCTTGAACCTGGGAGGTGGAGGTTGCAGTGAGCTGTGATTGCATCATTGTGCTCCAGCCTGGGTGACAGAGCCAGACTCCCTCTTGTATTATTGAGAGAATGTGTGTGAAGTGTACAGCAAGTATTTAATAAACAGCAGCTAATGATCAACGTGGTCCCAGCTCTCAGTTAGGAGCTGTGAGGCCTTCCAAGTGTCATTGAATGGCACTGAGCCCCCATCGTTTCCATAGATAAGGTGAAGGAGTGGGAGAAGTGGCCTCGTGTCAGATTCCCTGCCACTATACTTTGTTTCCTACACAATGTTCTCTGGGTTGTTTTTGTTTCTAATTATTAATAGCTCAAGGCCAGGTACAGTGACTCTCACCTGTAATCCCAGCACTTTGGGAGACCTGACGGAGGCAGGAGGATCTCTTGAGGTCAGGAGTTCAACACCACCCTGGGTTTCAGAGTGAGGTTCAAGCGATTCCCCTGACTCAACCTCCTGAGTAGCTTGGATTACAGGCGCGTGCCACCTGTATTTTGTATTTTTAGTAGAGACGGGGTTTCACCATGTTTGCCAGGCTGGTCTCAAACTCCTGACCTCAGGTGATCCTCCCACCTTGGCCTCTCAAAGTGCTGAGATTACAGGCTTGAGCCACCGCACCCGGCCTAGCTGATCTCTTAACCCCTTTCCAGTTCTTTGCTTTGTTTTTTCTTTTGTCAACAAACATTAATTGAGCACCTAGTGTGTACCAGGCTCTACTGTGCGTCTGAGTCCTCAGTCTCGCTGTGCTGAAATCAGGGTCCAGCTGAGCCGGACTGCAGGGCAGCTTCGAGGAATAAATGAGATCCTTCGGTCATTCAATGAATTTCAGGCATTGGGAAATACAGTGCCAATAGTGGTGACTATGGCATTGACCATAGGAAGTGGCCCAGGACCTCAGGGGACAGTAGGGCACATCTGGTCATCGTTCAGTTTCGCCAGTGCTGGTCTCCTCCTCCAGGTCTTTCCTCCTGCTCGCTGTTCCATCTTTCCCAGAAGACTTTCCCCTGAGCAGGCCTTCTCCTCACCTGCTCCAGGAACAGCAGGAGCAAAGATACAAATGAGAGAGCCTCTGAGAGGCTCCCCTGGGTGCACCCCCCTCCACCACCATGGCTGCCAGGTATTGTCTTCCTATCTGCTCCCCTCTTAGGAGGGCAGTCACCAGAAGGCAGTTGCAGAGGAGGACTGTACTTGGAAGTTGTTTTTGTTGTTGTAGTAGTTGTTGTTTTTGAGACAGGGTCTTGCTCTGTTGCCCAGTCTGGGATGCAGTGGCACGATAATAGCTCACTGCAGCCTCGACCTCCTGAGCTTAAGCCATCCTCCTGCCTCAGCCTCCAGGGTAGCTCGGACCACAGGCGCATGCCACTATGCCCAGCTAATTTTTGCATTTTTTTGTAGAGGCAGGGTCTCGCTATGTTGCTTAGGCTGGTCTCAAACTCCTGGCCTCAAATGATCCTCCAGTCTTGGCCTCCCAGATTGCTGAGATTACAGGTGTAATCCACCATGCCTGGCCCAGAATTTTGTTCATATGCATTTTTCAGGAGCCTCTGCAAACTAAGAAGGGAGAATACAGCTTTCATGCGAGGGCCTCCCAGGACTCAGGGCTGGAGAACAAACCAGGTCTGCAGGAACTTGGCTTGACTCTGCAGCCCAAGAGCCACCTTTTTGGAGGCTGGGGGTCTGGTCCCACTTCAGACAGGAACCAACCACAGAATCCAGCTGAAAGTGGGGACTCTGGTCTCAAAAGGCAGCTCTCTGCGTCTCTGCTGTGTGAACTGGGGCAAGTGTCTCAACTCTCCGCTTGCTTCTGCTCCTGGGAAATGGTGCGAATAAGCACCAGGCTTGGAAAGCTAATGTGAGGATGAGATGAAGAGAAGAGCCAGTTTTTAATAAATGGTAGCTGGCACTATCATTTACATAGACTGGGGACTGATTGGAAGGAAGCCGTGACGGCCACGGAACCAACAGAAAGCTAGAAAATCGCTTTTAAGAACAGGCAGATGCCAAGAGAAGAGCCATAGAAGGGAGCAGCAAGACGGCGGAGAAATATCAAACCTAGCCCCAGACAGCCTCCGTCTTTCAGTATGACTACGGGCTAGCAATCCGACCTCTGTCTTCTTCCCTTTTCCCTATCTTTCAAACAGGAACAAAACAACAGGTCCTGGCTCCCTGGAGGATGAGGGTGTGAGTTGGAACAGATACTTTGGAAAGGTTTCAGAAGGTTCCAGAAGGTTCTGGAAGGTCCAGATCTGGAACTCATCATATCATTGACAAATACCTATTGGGAATCAATATTTTCAGGACATTGTGCTTCACGTTAGGGCTGCCAGAAAGTATTAAGCCAAGAAAAGAAACATTAAAGAAGGGGATAGGAAAGCTGGATTCTAGTCCTGCCTGGGCCTCTGACGTGCTGCTTGAGCTCTCTGGGCCTCAAGGAATTGAAAAGTAGAGGGGCTCTATAATAGGAAGGCCACCCTTCAGAGCCCTTCTCTGCCCCCTGCTTGCTGGGTGTCCCTGGGGAAAATGTCTCCACCTCTCTGGGACTCAGTTTCCACATCAGAACACTGAGATTCAGTGACTGTACTGCAGGGCAGCTTTAAGGAGTAACTTAGATCATTCAGTCACTCAATGAATTTCAGGCATTGGGAAATACAGTGCCAATTAAAATGCACGACCTGGCTCTCTATGGTCTATAAAGTGCTTAGTACATAGTGAGTGACAGACAATGAGCACCAACATTGGGCCATCATCATCACCCGTAAAGTGCTCGGCACAAAATAGGTGCTCAATAAACCCTAGTTCATAATACTGCAGTAGTTCCAGGACCGACATTGCAAGATTCTCTCCTCTCCCACTGTGTTCGAAGCATTAACGTGCCAGGAAGCGGGAACTGAGACCTTCATTAGGGATTCCCTGGGTGGCCTCAGGTGGGGAGGGTGACCTGCGTGTGGTCCTGTTTTCGTGCCCTGCCTCTTCTGGGTAAACGCCTCTGCTAATCTCCCCTTGCCCGGGCTGCGGGTCAGGTTTCGGGGCCCCAGGCAGATGTTGTCCAGAGTAGCCCTGTTTCCTTAATCCTCAGGGCTCCAGAAATTGTCCTTAGAAGAAAGAACAACAGACCCGCTGAGGTCACCATCTGTGCAGTCTTGATTTGTAAATGCTCATGAGGGTGGCAGAAAACAGGTCTCTATAGTAACGGCTGAGGAAGGGGCTGCCTGTGCTTGCGTGTGTGCATGTGTCTGTGTGTGCACACGCACACACGGGGAGGAGGAATCGTCCAAGACCCTTATTCCTAGACTTTTCTTTTCTACCCTGATGAGCTATTAATTAATACTCATTGCTGGCTTGTTATTCCAGAGATAATTAGCTACTGTTCCTAACTGGAGTCGTGGGGACATTTTCTAAAGAGATTCGTTTGCCTCTGCCCACCCACACCTGTCTATCTCCTGGGACACAAGGAAATGTTACAGAACACAGAGACCCAGAGAGGAGAAAAACTGAACAAAGGGGTCTCTCCGGGAAGCTCAGATTCTCAGCGAATAGACAAGGGCAGAGCCTGAATGACCAAGGACCCAGTGCACAGAAAGTTATTATAAAAACGTCAGCTATAGCTGGGCACGGTGGCTCATGCCTGTAATCCCAACGCTTTGGGAGGCCAAGGCAGGAGGATCACTTGAGGTCAGGAGTTCGAGACCAGCCTGGCCAATGTGGTGAAACCCCACCTCTACTAAAATACAATCGCTCTGGAAAAGTTTGACGGTTTCTTATAAAGTTAAATATACACTTCCCATATGACCCAGCCGTCGCACTCCTAGGTGTTACCCTAGAGATGTGAAAATTTATCACCCACATGAAAGCCTGCATGAAAATATTTATAGCAGCTTTATTCCTAATAATCTCCAAACACAGATGTTCCAGAACCTAATGTCCTTGGACTGATGAATGGCTAAACAGGCCATAGTTCATCCACATGGTGGAATACTACTTAATAATAAAAAGGAGCTAACTCCAGGTTCACACAGTAGCATGAATGGATCTCCAGTGTGTTCTACTGAGGGAAGGAAGCCAGGCTGGGCACGGTGGCTTACGCCTGTAATCCCAGCAATTTGGGAGGCCAAGGTGGGCAGATTGCTTGAGGTCAGGTTGACCAGCCTGGCCAACATAGTGAAAATCCATCTCTACTAAAAATACAAAATTTAGCCAAGTGTGGTGGCGGGTGCCTGTAATCCCAGCTACTTGGGAGGCTGAGGCAGGAGAATCACTTGAAACCGGAAGACAGAGGTTGCAGTGAGTTGAGATCGTGCCACTGCACTCCAGCGTGGGTGACAGAGTGAGATTCCAACTCAAAAATAAAATAAAATAAAATAAAACAAAATAGTAAGATAAAAAATAAAAATAAAAAGTAGCAAATGTACATGTGGGCAGAGAATGTACACACTTATATATGCGTGTGCTTCTGGAAGGGCACAGGAAATGGAATGAACAATTGATAAGAGATTAAACCTTGGGGTTAACAGACGGGGGTCCCCATCCCAACTCCCACACCCTCTCCCTGTGGTCCTTCCGCAAGCCCCTTCCCCTCTCTAGCCATCTATAAAACGTGCATATCAGCCAGGCATGATAGCTCATGCCTGGAATTTCAGCACTTTGGGAGGCCGAGGTGGGAGGATCACAGAACCCAGGAGTTCAAGACCAACCTGGGCAACATAGGGCAACCCTATCTCTACAAATAACTTTTAAAATTAGCTGGGCATGGTGGTACACACCTGTAGCCCCAGCTATTCAGGAAGCTGAAGTAGGAGGATTGCCTGAGCCAGGAGGCAGAGACTGCAGTGAACCATGATTGCACTACTGCACTCCAGCCTGGGTCACAGAGTGAGACCTTGTCTCAAAAAAAAAAAAAAAAAAAAAAAAAAGAAGTCTTTCTTTCTTTTTTATTTTTTAATTTTTTTTTTGAGATGAAGTCTCGCTCTGTTGCCCAGGCTGGAGTGCAGTGGCGCGATCTCGGCTCACTGCAACCTCCTTCTTCCAGGTTCAGCCATTCTCCTGCCTTAGCCTCCCAAGTAGCTGGGATTACAAGCATCTGCCACCACATCCAGCTAATTTTTTGTATTTTTAGTAGAGACGGGGTTTCACCATGTTGGCCAGGCTGGTCTTGATATCCTGACCTTGTGATTTGCCCACCTCAGCCTCCCAAAGTGCTGGGATTACAGGCATGAGCCACCACACCCAGCCAAAAAGCCTGCCTTCCTCTCTCTCTCTCTCTCTCTCTCTCTCTCTCTCTCTCTCTCTCTCTCTCTCACTCAGTGTGTATTTTGAGATGGAGTTTTGTTCTTGTCGCCCAGGCTGGAGTGCAATGGCACAATCTCGGCTCATTGCAACCTCCAACTCCTGGGTTCAAGTGATTCTCCTGCCTCAGCCTCCTGAGTAGCTGGGACTACAGGCATGCACCACCATGCCCAACTAATTTTTGTATTTTTAGTAGAGATGGGGTTTCAACATGTTGCCCAGTCTGGTCTCAAACTCCTGACCTCAGGTCATCCACTTGCCTGGGCCTCCGAAAGTGCTGGGATTACCGGCACCCTGCTAAAAAGAACTGACTTTCTTTCTTTCCTTCTTTCTTTCCTTCCTTCTTTTTTTTTTCTTTTCTTTTTTTTTTTTTTTTTGAGACAGAGTCTCGCTCTGTCACCCGGGCTGGAGTGCAGTGGCCAGATCTCAGCGCACTGCAAGCTCCGCCTCCCGGGTTCCCGCCATTCTCCTGCCTCAGCCTCCCGAGTAGCTGGGACTACAGGCGCCCACCACCTCGCCCGGCTAGTTTTTGTATTTTTTTTTTAGTAGAGACGGGGTTTCACCGTGTTAGCCAGGATGGTCTCGATCTCCTGACCTCATGATCCACCCGTCTCGGCCTCCCAAAGTGCTGGGATTACAGGCTTGAGCCACCATGCCCGGCCTTTTTTTTCTTTTCTTTCTTTTTTTTTTTTTTTTTTTGGAGACAGAGTCTTGCTCTGTCGCCCAGGCTGGAGTGCAGTGGCATGATCTCCCCTCACTGCAAGCTCCGCTTCCCGGGTTCACGCCATTCTCCTGCCTCAGCCTCCCGTGTAGCTGGGACTACAGGCGCCCGCCACCGCACCCAGCTAATTTTTTTTGTATTTTTAGTAGAGACGGGGTTTCACCATGTTAGCCAGCATGGTCTTGATCTCCTGACCTTGTGATCTGCCCGTCTCGGCCTCCCAAAGTGCTGGGATTAGAGGCTTGAGCCACTGCTCCTGGCCCTCTTCCTTCCTTCCTTCCTTCCTTCCTTCCTTCCTTCCTTCCTTCCTTCCTTCCTTCCTTCCTTTCTTCCTTCCTTCCTTCCTTCCTTCCTCTCCTTCCTCTCCTTCTTCTTCTTCTTCTTCCTCCTCCTCTTCCTCTTCTTCTTCTTCTTTTTTTTTTTTTTTTTTTTACAGAGTTTTGCTCTTGTTGCCTAGGCTGGAGTATAGTGGCACAACCTTGGCTCACCGCAACCCCCGCCTCTGGGGTTCAGGCAATTATCCTGCCTCAGCTTCCCAAATAGCTGGGATTAGAGGCATGTGCCACCACGCCAGCTGATTTTGTATTTTTAGTAGTCGGGGTTTCTCCATGTTGGTCACACTGGTCTCAAACTCCCAACTTCAGGTGATCCACCCGCCTCTACCTCCCAAAGTGCTGGAATTATAGGCAGGAGCCACCATTTCTGGCCCTTTTTAAAAAATTAATTAATTAATTAATTTTTATACAAGATCTCACTCTGTCACCCAGGCTAGAGTGCAGTGGCACGATCTCGGCTTACTGTAACCTCTGCCTCCCGGGTTCAAGCGATTCTCCTGCCTCAGCCTCCATAGTAGCTAGGACCACAGGCGCCCACCACCGCACTCAGCTGATTTATATACATACGTATATATATATATATATATATTTTTTTTTGAAACGGAGTCTTGCTCTGTCGCCTAGGCTGGAGTGCAGTGGCCGGATCTCAGCTCACTGCAAGCTCTGCCTCCTGGATTTATGCCATTCTCCTGCCTCAGCCTCCCGAGTAGCTGGGACTACAGGTGCCCGCCACCTCGCCCGGCTAGTTTTTTGTATTTTTTTTTTTTAAGTAGAGATAGGTTTTCACCGTGTTAGCCAGGATGGTCTCGATCTCCTGACCTCGTGATCCGCCCGTCTCGGCCTCCCAAAGTGCTGGGATTACAGGCTTGAGCCACTGTGCCCGGCCAATATTTTTAATAGAGACAGGGTTTCACCATTTGGCCAGGCTGGTCTCAAACTCCTGACCTCAGGTCATCCACCTGCTTCGGCCTCCCAAAGTGCTGGAATTACAGGGGTGAGCCAACGTGCCTGGCCAGGATCTATCTTATCGGGCTGCCCTGAGGTCTTCAGAACACACATCAGGTGAAATGTTTGGCACTGACCCTGGCACAGAGTAAAAGCTTAGGGATGGGGGGAGAGAGAGGGTGGCAGGTTTTCCTGTGCAACCTAAGGAACTTCACTTTGGTCCTGGCCTGAATGATCAGGTCCTGTCCAGCTGTCCCCAGATTTATATCCTAACTGTCCCCTCTACGCTTGCTCACCCTCCAGGGCCTGTTCTTTCCCCCACCCCCAGCAGGGCCTTTACACTAACTGTTCCTTCAGCCCAATACCCATACCAGCATGTGAGCAGAGTTTTCGTATCTTTACCCTCCGTTAAGACAAGGTTGTTTGCTGAATTCATGTATGTATCTCCAGTGCCTAGTACAACAAAAGTTTGTTGAGCAAATACATGGGTGGAATAGATCAGGAAAGAATAACAGTTGTGTCATTACAAAACTTACCATAAACAGACACGATTGCTAGTGCCATGCCAAGCCATGTTGGGACCTTAGGCAAAAGGAAAAGTCAGAAAGGCTGGTTCTGCCTTTATTGACATTTTTGATATTTTGTTCATTGTGGATTTTGGCATACATTTTGATTTCTGAAAACATAGCACTGATTTTTTTGTTTTTTTGAGACAGAGTCTTGCTCTGTCACCTAGGCTGGAGTGCAGTGGTGCAATCATAGCTCACTGCAGCCTCGACCTCCTGGCCTCAAGTGATCCTCTCACCTCAGCCTCCCAAGTAGCTGGAACCACAGGTGCCATTCTCTCTCTCTCTCTCTCTCTCTCTCTCTCTCTCTCTCTCTCTCCCCCCCCTCTGACCCCCCTCTCTCTCTCCTCCCCCTCTCTCTCAGAAACGGGGTCTCACTGTGTTGCCCAGGCTCATCTTGAACTCCTCAAGTGATCCTCCCACCTTGGCCTCCCGAAGTGCTCAATGGCATGAGCCGTTGCACCTGGTCTGAAATACTATTTATCTTGATTATTGAGTTTTTTGGTGTTCCTTTAAATTTTGCACCTGAGGCCAGTGCCTCACTCAAGTCATTAGCGCCTGCCCTGATTGTTTCCAACATGCAATCCACACCATATCATTAATTCCTCATCAAACACTCTACTATTACCACTTTACAGTTGCAAAAAGTGAGGCACAACTGTGCCCAATGTCCCAAATGAAAGAGAAGAAAAATCTGAATTTGAACCCCAGCTTCTTCGTTTTTTGGTTCAGAGCCTGCCCAGTATAGCACTACAATAAGCTGAATTTTGTAAGTTGGGTTTTGAGTCAAGGAATCAAAAGCTTCAGGCTTAAGTCCCATCTCTGCCCCAGAGTCTTCTGAGTCCTCCATTTTCACAGACGTCAGTTGCCCTAGGTGGAACTGGACTTTAATATTCTCAACATCCCTTATTTTTCCCAAAACAGTTTACCAGCTTTTTCTTTCCTGAACCAGGAGCAATCGCAAAAATTGGGAATGCGAAGAAACAGGTACCAGCCAGGACACCTGAACCAACTTGGAGCTCAGGAACCCAGGAGGGGATTGGAGAGAGTGCGGAGACTCCGTGGTCCACAATGAATGCTCCTTCCCCATCCAAAAAAAAAAAAAAAAAAAAAAAAAAAAAAAAAAATCCCCTAGCCCAGTTTTTGGGCAGATGCCAGACTTTTATTCTGAAGCGTGGGCCACAACCTATGAGGTAATCTTTGGAGCTTCATTCTGAGGTGGAATCCCATTGGCCAGTTGTGGGAAGCCCCTCCCAGGATTCCTGGCGCTCCGCCTTCCCAGAAGCCTATAAAAGCGCAGGTCCCCGCCTCGGCAGCCACGGGACACCTGAATCTGCCAACAAGACTGGAAGCAGGTGAGGCACACAGAGGGGGAAGCCCGCAGCTGCGTGGGAGGAGGGGTGGTCTGAGGGACATGGGATGCCGGGAATTAGACTGGTTTGCAGGTCGGCGCATGGACATTTTCCCAGGAACGGACAGAGACGGCGAAGTTTGACGGTCTGGAAAGCAGGATCAGTGGGGCTGACTGCTTGGGAGGTAAGTTCTGGGGACGTGGTACAGGGTGAGGAGCAGGTATCAGTGTTAGTTGCGACCTCTCCGTGTCTCCCCCTCCCAATGCCATTCTGAAGCGCCCCAGGAAGAAGCTAGGAGGGGAAATAAATTGAATGGGGGTGGGGTTTCCCAAGAATCGGAGGAACCGAGAACGAAGAGGGGTGGGGGAACCGGGAAAGAGAGAGAGGAAAATTAAGTTTTCTTCAGCACGAGGGACAGCTCTCCCCCGACCGAAGGAGGAGAATGCTATTTATTTCAGCACCACGTATCCGGACAGCGCCTCTCGGGGGTTCCAAGGAGAGAACCGCGATCTGTTTCAGCACCGGGGCTCAGGACAGTTCCCAGCGGGCTCCGTTTCGGCGCCAGAATCCTGGACAGCTCCCCCAGGTAACGGGAGAGCCCTTTGACCCTGATTTTGCAGGAGGAGGACGAGAGAGGGTGGTGTGAGGTGCCTGGCATTTCTGGAGACGTGCCCCTCACGTAATGGATCTCTAAACAAAGTACTTTCCAGATAAGCACACACAGAAGTCTGCAATTTTCTTTTTTTTTTTTTTTCGAGACGGAGTCTTGCTCTGTCGCCCAGGCTGGAATGCAGTGGCACGATCTCGGCTCACTGCAACCTCTGCCTCCCGGGTTCAAGGAATTCTCCTGCCTCGCACTCCTGAGTATCTGGGATTACAGGTACCGCCACCACTCCTGGCTAATTTTTGTATTCTTAGTAGAGACGGGGTTTCACCATATTGGCCAGGCTGATCTCAAACTCTTGACCTCGTGATCTGCCCGCCTCAGCCTCCCAAAGTGTTGGGATTATAGAAGTGAGTCACCGCACCTGACTCAAGTCCAGAATTTTCAACTGGTAAGATGCCTCACTGGGGTAACAGGTGCCTGCTAAGATGACATTATGGTGTCCCTTCCAGACTTCAGTGAGGAATCTTGTGCCAAGCATTGTACATACAGCATATCATGCCATCTTCAACCCTAGGATATGGCTGTTACTGTGCCCACGTGACACTTGGGGAACCCAAGGCCCTGAAAAAGGCAGAAAAATAACCCACGCAGGGACTCTCAGCCCACAAGTGAAGCTGTAAGTCAACCCCATCCGTCCAACTCTAAATCCCACATCTCTGACGTGCCTGGGTGGGAGTTGGGCCCTTGGAGATCAGACCCTGCCTCTCTCCAGGAGAACCGGGAATGGAAAACAGGGAGGCAGCACAGAGGCAGGAAGCCCAGGTGTCACAGCTTGGCTCAGGTGAGAAGGAGGAGCTGGGCAGGGATGTCAGACATGGGGAAGGGGGTGGTGAAGAAGATTAGAGTGGCTCTGGTCTAGTGCTGTGTGGAAGACTAGTGATTTTGTTGTTCTGATGTGCTACGACAACAAGTCACAGCCGGCCTCATAGCGCAGACTCCCTTCGACCTTCACCTTAAATGGGCTGGCCCGTGGGGGAGAACCGGGGAGGTCGGGGAGGAATCGCTTCCACTTGGAGTGGGGGCTGGCTCACTCCAGGGGATACAGACACAGGCAAGGGAGGGAAGCAAACAAGGACATACATCCTGTGCTCATACAGCCATGCACCATGTATGGAGTTGGTCACATCACTCGAACGCCCCCATAAGCCTGGAGATAGAAAATACCTGACTCTAAACCCAAGACCTCTAACCACCTCATGGCGCTTTCCTGGGGGACTCAATGAGGGAATGGCATTTAAAGCCCTCCATAGACCAGGGTTCTCAGGGTACTTTTCTATTAAAAAAAAATTTTGTTTTGGCTGGTCGTGGTGGCTCATGCCTGTAATCCCAGCACTTTGGGAGGCTGAGGCAGGTGAACCACTTGAGGCCAGGAATTCAAGACCAGCCTGGACAACATGGTGAAACTCCATTTCTCCTAAAAATATAAAAATTGAGCGTTGTGGATCACACCTGTAGTCCCAGCTACTCGGGAGGCTGAGGCATAAGAATCCCTTGAACTCAGGAGGCAGAGGCTGCATGACCAAGTTTGCACCACTACACTCCAGCCTGGGCAACAGAGAGAGATTCTGTCTCAAAAAACTTTTTTTTTTTTTTTTTTTTGTGAAGACATGGTCTCCTGCCTCAGCCTCTCAAAGCGCCAGGATTACAGGTGTGAGCCACCGAACCCAGCCTAAGGGTACTTTTCAATAAAAGTTCCAGAAGCGGGCTGGGTGTGGGAGCTCACACCTGTAATCCTAACATTCTGGGAGGATGAGATGGGAGGATTGTTTGAGCACAGGAGTTTGAGACCAGCCTTGGCAATATATTGAGACCCCGTCTCTACAAAAAATGTTTTGTTTTTTTTGTTTTGTTTTGTTTTTGTTTTGTTTTTAATTGGCTGGGTGAGGTGACACACACCTGTAGTCCCAGCTACTTGGGAGGTGGGAGGAACACTTGAGCCTGGGAGGTCAAGGCTGCAGTGAGCCGTGACTGCACCGCTGCACTCCAGACTGGGCAACAGAACCACACTCTCTATCAAAAAAAATAATAACAAAGTTTCAGAAAAGATTATTTTCCTGTCTGCTACCCATCAGTGTCATGGGCCAATCATAGGACAAGTGTGAACTTGTGCCCGGTGGTGACTTATGACATCATAAAGGCTCACCTCTTTTGCCAGGTGTGATGGCTCACACTTGTAATCCCAGCACTTTGGGAGGCCAAGGTGGGAGAATAGCTTGAGCTCAGGAGTTCGAGACCAGCCTGGGCAACATAGCAAGACCTCATCTCAATAAAAAGTAAATAATAAATAAATAAAAAAGACTCACCCCCAATTCTCTGCAACACCCTAATCGAGTGACAAACTCCACATGGTACCTGTTCTCCAGCCTCAGGGCTTTTGCCTTTGCTGTTCCTGCAGCTTGGAATGTACTCTCCCCACCTCCACCCAGAGCTCCCCACAACTGACCCTGCCTTCTTCTGCAAGCTCCGTTTCATTAAGGGAAATGATCCTTATTGCCTCACCACTGCCCACGTGAAGTCTGTGTTGACATTCTCATAGACCTAGGATATTGTGTCTGCAGCACATAGTCCAGTTATTTTCATGTTATCTACTGACAGGTCTATTTGTCTCTCTGTTACACCGTGAGCTCCGTGAGGACAGAAACAATGTTTGTATTTTCACTGCTGTGTCCCCAGTGCCTGGTCCAGGGCCCGGCACACAGCAGGCGTACAATAAGCATGTGTTGAATCAATAAAGGCATCAAAGAATAAACCAATACATCCATCAATAAATGAATGAATGGCCTCAGCAAACCCAGGAAGATCCTTCTTCTAGGTCTCCCCCAGAGAGATACCAGAGAGCGACGGTTGCTGCAGGTGTTTATTGGGGAAGCATAATTGAATTTGTGGACACTTAAGGGCCGGCCAGCCAACTCATAGCCCCAAGAGAGAGAGCCAGGCTCATTTAATTAGCAATTACAAGGCATTGATTCCTTATTCGCTCTGGCAACCCTTGTCTCCTTCCTCAGCCCCAAACAAATGAAATCTTTCTCTCTCTCCCAGGAGTACTGCCTCAGTGGGTCTATTAACAAGCAGAGAAAATGAGATTAGAAGACACCTAAATGCCAGAGGCACTTTATGAATGGGCTGAGCAGAGGGAGGTTCAATGTCTGGGTTAGGTCTAATTGTGGGAGTTTTCCTGGTCTATTTAGAATTGCCCCCTGGGAATGCAAGGTCTTTCAGAAAGGAAAAGGCACACAGATATTGCCTTTTGGGGTCCTCAGTGGAGGAGGGCATTCTACTATGGGTGTCTCCCAATCACCACAAATTAATCATTTCAAACTGAACACTCAATCTTCTCAGCCCCGAGCTTCCTCCCCCAATATGCCCATGAATATGACAAAATCCTCCTACATGCCCAAGACCCTCCTCTCCTCATCCACTCCCCGTGGTCCCCAAGATGAGTCACTGTGCTCAAATCCATCCTCTCTCCTCCAGCCCTCTGCCTCCATGACTTCCACCTCCCTGCACGTCCCCATCTCCTCACTGTCTCCCCTCCCAGCATACACACACATGCAGCCTGTTCATTCTCTACATGCAGCGAGAGGACTTTCCAGAACACACATCTGACCAAGTTCCACTCCTGCCTGTCACACTTCCAAGAGCCCTACTGACTGCAGAATAACATTCAAATATCTGGTCGGGAGTGGTGACCACTTTGGGAGGCCAAGGCGGGTGGATCACTTGCACAGGACCACAGACGTGGGCCACCACACCCAGCTAATTTTTATATTTTTTATTTTTAATTTTATATTTTTAGTAGAGATGGAGTTTCAGCATGTTGGCCAGGCTGGTCTTGAACTCCTGACCTCAAGTGATCCACCCGCCTCAGCCTCCCAAAGTGCTGGGATTACAGGCATGAGTCACCGCACCGGCCTAATTTTTTTTCAGAGTCTCCCTCTGTTGCCGAGGCTGGAGTACAGTGGCACCATCTCGGTTCACTGCAACCTCTGCCTCCTGGTTTCAAGCGATTCTCTTGGCTCAGCCTCTCGAGCAGCTGGGATTATAGGCATGCACCACCACACCCAGCTAATTTTTGTATTTTTAGTAGAGGTGGGGGTCCTGCCGTTTTGGCACAGTTGGTCTTGAACTCCTAACCTCAAGTGATCCGCCCACCTCGGCTTCCCAAAGTGCTGGGATTACAGGCATGAGCCACTGTGCCTGGCCCTTATCCTTCTTCCTTCCTTCCTTCCTTCCTTCCTTCCTTCCTTCCTTCCTTCCTTCCTTCCTTCCTTCCTTCCTTCCTTCCTTCTCTCTCTCTCTCTCTCTCTCTCTCTCTCTCTCTCTCTCTCTCTCTCTCTCTCTCTTTCTTTCTTTCTTTCTGACAGAGTTTTGCTCTTGGTAGCCCAGGCTGGAGTGCAATGGCATGATCTCAGCTCACCACAACCTCCACCTCCCGGGTTCAAGTGATTCTCCTGCCCCAGCCTCCCGAGTAGCTGGGATTAAAGGTATGCACCACCACGCCCGGTTAATTTTGTATTTTTAGTAGAGACAGGGTTTCTCTATGTTGGTCAGGCTGCTCGTGAACTCCTGACCTCAGGTGATCTGCTCACCTCGGCCTCCCAAAGGGCTGGGATTATAGACGTGAGCCACCGCAGCCGGTCGGCCCTTATTGATTCTTATTAAAGCCACACTCACCTTTTATTTCCCCCAAAAGACCCCTGGGAGCCCTCAGTTTTTCCTGGCAGTTTCATCTTCGTACCCTCCTCCTCCTCACACACATGCCTAGCTCAGTGCTGGCATCCAGTATTCACTTTGGGTATAAATGCTTGTGCCTGAACCCATCACCTTCATCAGACACAGAATCCTGGAGGCCACACACCCCTGTAAAGATGAGCCATCGGCCGGGCGCGGTGGCTCACGCCTGTAATCCCAGCACTTTGGGAGGCCGAGACGGGCGGATCACGAGGTCAGGAGATCGAGACCATCTTGGCTAACACGGTGAAACCCCGTCTCTACTAAAAAAATACAAAAAAACTAGCCAGGCGAGGTGGCGGGCGCCTGTAGTCCCAGCTACTCGGGAGGCTGAGGCAGGAGAATGGCGTGAACCCGGGAGGCAGAGCTTGCAGTGAGCTGAGATCCAGCCACTGCGCTCCAGCCTGGGCGACAGAGAGAGACTCAGTCTCAAAAAAAAAAAAAAAAAAAGAAGATGATCCATCACCCATGGAGGCCTCACCAACTTACCACCTTCTCCCAGCCACCCCCAAGGACCCAACTTGCAGCTGCCTACCCAATGGCTTTAGAAACTAAAAAAGGTGAATGAGTTTCCATCCCTGACCTCCTGGGCTTTGCTGTTATGGCTGGTTAACTTGACGGAAGAACACATTATACTTCATTTTGTGCCGTTGTCTTGTTGGAAAAAAAAGTGGCAGCTGGGTGCAGTGGTGCACATTGTAGTCACAGCCACTTAGGAAGAGAATTGCTTGAGCACAGGAGTCAGAGGCTACACTGAGCTATGATCGCCCCCCGACACTCGAACCTGAGCAACAGAGCAAGACTCTCTTAAAAAAAATATGAGAGCCCGCGTGCAGTGGCTCACGCCTGTAATCCCAGCACTTTGGGAGGCCGAGGCAGGCAGATCACGATGTCAGGAGATCAAGACCATCCTGGCTAACACGATGAAACCCTGTCTCTACTAAAAATACAAAAAATAGCCGGGCATGGTAGCGGGCGTCTGTAGTCCCAGCTACTCTAGAGGCTGAGGCAGGAGAATGGCGTGAACCCAGGAGGTGGAGCTTGCAGTGAGCCGAGATCGCACCACGGCACTCCAGCCTGGGCGACAGAGCAAGATTCTTGTCTCAAAAAAAAATAAAAATAAAAATATGTGAGAGAGGCTGGGCACGATGGCTCATGCCTGTAATCCCAGCACTTTGGAAGGCCAAGGCAGGTGGATTGCTTGAGCTCAGGAGTCAGGACCAACCTGGCCAACATGGTGAAACCCTGTCTTTACCAAACATACAAAAACAAAACAAAACAAAACAAAAATTGTCAAACATGGTGTCACAAGCCTGTAGTCCCAGCTTCTAAGGAGGCTGAGGTGAGAGGATCGCCTGAGCTTGGGAGGCAGAGGTTGCAGTGAGCCAAGATTGCACCACTGCACTCCAGCCTGGGTGACAGAGTGAGACCCCAACTCAAAAAAAAAAAAAATTAAAAAGCCGGGTGTGTTGGCTCATGCCTATAATCCCAGCACACTTTGGGAGGCCGAGGCAGGCAGATCACTAGGTCAAGAGATTGAGACCATCCTGGCTAACACGGTGAAACCCCATCTCTACTAAAAATGCAAAAAAAAAAAAAAAAAAAAAAAAAAAATTAGCTGGCTGTGGTGGTGTGAGCCTGTAGTCCCAGCTACTCGGGAGGCTGAGGCGGGAGAATTGCTTGAACCCAGGAGGCAGAGGTTGCACTGAGCTGAGATCGCACCACTGTACTCCAGCCTGGGCGATAGAGCAAGACTCCGTCTCGAAAAAAAAAAAAAGTGAGAGAGATCCCCTTCTACTCCGGCCATAGAGCAATTAAATTATGATTGTAATCACCCAGAGTTAAGTGTCAGATTCCACAGGTTAGCCAGGTGCAATGTCTCATGTCCTGTCATCCCAGTTGCCCAGGAGGCTGAGGTGGGAAGATGGCTTGAGGCCAGGAGTTTGAGACCAGTTTGAGTCTTACTATGTTGCTCACAACCCTCTCTTAAAAAAGAAAGAGGAGGCTGGGTATGGTGGCTCATGCCTGTAATCCCAGCACTTTGGGAGGCCAAGGCGGGTGGATCACCTGAGGTTGGGAGTTTGAGACCAGCCTGGCCAACATAGTGAAACCTGGATCTATTAAAAATACAAAAATAAAGGCCGGGTGCGGTGGCTCATGCCCGTTATCCTAGCACTTTGGGAGGCCGATGAAACCTTGTCTCTACTAAAAATATAAAAAATTAGCCGGGCATGGTGGCAGGCGCCTGTGGTCCCAGCTGCTGTGGAGACTGAGGCAGAAGAATGGCGTAAACCCAGGAGATGGAGCTTGCAGTGAGCTGAGACGGCGCCACTGCACTCCAGCCTGGGCGACAGAGCGAGACTCCGTCTCAAAAAAAAAAAAAAAAAAAAAAAAAAAAAAATATATATATATATATATATATATATATATACACAAAAATTAGCCAAGCATGGTGGCACACACCTGTAATCCCAGCTACTTGAGAGGCTGCGGTGGGAGGATTGCTTGAACCAGGAAGGCAGAAGTTACAGTGAGCCAAGATTGTGCCCCTGCACCCCGGCCTGAGCAACAGCGAGACTCCGCTTCAAAAAAAAAAAAAAAGCAGTTACTCCTCATTCTTCTTCCCACACTCCAGCCCCTGGCAATTATTTATCTGATTTCTGTCTCTCTGGATTGGCCTGTTCCGGACATGTTATAGAAATGGGATCACACATTGTGTAGCCTTTTGTGTCTGGCTTCTCTCACCTGAGCCTGACGTCCTCAAGGTTCTTGCTGTAGCCTGTGTTAGAGCCTCATTGTTTTTCATGGCTGAGTCATATTTCTGTTGCATGGATATACCACATTTTCCTTATTCAGACGCTGTTTTCATGGCTTTAGACACATGATCTCCTGCGAGGTTGGTAGTCTTATTGCACCCTGTTTTGCAGGAGAGGAAACTGAGGCCCAGAGAGGTCAAGCAAGCTGCTTGAGGTTGCACAGCTGCTGGTGGTGTAGCCAGGATTCCAATCCAGGCAGTTTCATCTAGGGTCTGCAAGTTGAACCCCTACCTTCTACCCCTCTAACAGTTTAGTATTCAGAGACAATGTAGCAATTATTATCATTTTTTTAAAGATGGAGTCTCACTCTGTCGCCCAGGCTGGAGTGCAATGGTGTCATCTCGGCCCACTGCAACTTCTGCCACCCGGGTTCAAGCGATTATCCTGCCTCAGCCTCCCGAGTAGCTGGGATTACAGGCACCCATCATCAGGCTCGGCTAATTTTTGTATTTTTAGTAGAGACGAGGTTTCACCATGTTGACCAGGCTGGTCTTGAACTGCTGACCTCGAGTGATCTGCCTGCCTTGGCCTCCCAAAGTTCTGGGATTATGGGCGTGAACCACCATGCCCAGCCCAATCCAGGCAGTTTGATGCACAGTCTGCAAGTTGAACCCCTACCTTCCACCCCTCTAACAGTTTGGTATTCAGAGACAATGTGACAATTATAATGTATCTCTCTGTCATTTTCCCAGGAAAGGATGCCAAGACGCAGACAGGAGCTTGTGGCAGTCACCCAGCGAATCGTCCCCAGCTAGGGCTGGAACTGAAGACTCAGGCTTCGGGAGGAGTCAGTTCAGAAACCTTGAGGGTCTTCTCTGACGCCTGCTTGGCTCCCTTGCATATGTTTTGGAGAAGTTTTTTGTAGGGAGGCAAGTGAGGGACGAGGGCAGAACTAAAACGCTGCAATATTCAAGGGCTCAAACGGTGGTTGCCTCCCACCAGGGAGGGCAGGGGGCTGCCAGAGAGAACCTTGATTATTTCCTGCACCTTAATGGGTCCTTCCTAAGAGAGTGGCTTTGGTTTCCATGACAACAAGCCGGCAGCATCAGAGCAAGATGGTGGAGTCTCCTCCCCCGACCCACATCTGGTTCTGGAATCTCTAACCCTGTCATTCCAAATCGCAGGAATCCAGTTGTGGCTCAGCCCAAGACCAGAGTGGGCAGCCGGGCAGTGGACAGCGCTCCTTCTCTGTGGCCTGGCAGGCAGGAGGACCTCTGGCCCTGCCCCACACGGGTAAGGAAGAGATGAATGGACAGACATAGCGTATGCTGGGCCTGGCACAGTGGCTTACGCCTGTAATCCCAACACTTTGGAAGGCTGAGGCAGGCGGATCACTTGAGGCCAAGAGTTTGAGACCAGCCTGGCCAACATGGTGAAACACCATCTCTACTAAAAATACAAAAACGGCCGGGCGCGGTGGCTCAAGCCTGTAATCCCAGCACTTTGGGAGGCCGAGACGGGCGGATCACGAGGTCAGGAGATCGAGACCATCCTGGCTAACACGTTGAAACCCCGTCTCTACTAAAAAAAAATACAAAAAACTAGCTGGGCGACGTGGCGGGCGCCTGTAGTCCTAGCTACTCCGGAGGCTGAGGCAGGAGAATGGCGTGAACCCGGGAGGCGGAGCTTGCAGTGAGCTGAGATCCGGCCACTGCACTCCAGCCTGGGCGACAGAGCGAGACTCCGTCTCAAAAAAAAAAAAAAAAAAAAAAAAACTAGCCAGGTATGATGGCACGTGACTGTAATCCCAGCTACTTGAGAGGCTGAGGCAGGAGAATGGCTTGAATCTGGGAGGTGGAGGTTGCAGTGAGCTGAGATTGTGCTATTGCACTCCAGCCTGGGCAACAAGAGTGAAACTCTGTCTCGAGGAAAAAAAAAAAAAAAAAAGCTACAGCCAAGAAGGGAGCAGTGGGTCACGCCTGTAATCCCAGCACTTTGGGAAGCCAAGGACGGATGTTTGCTTGAGGCCAGGAGTTCAAGATCAGCCTGGGCAACATGGCAAGACCATGTCTCATCAATAAGTAAATGAATAAAAAATTAGTTGGGTGTGGTGGCACATGCCTGTTGTCCTACTTGGGAGGCTGAGGAAGGAGGATTGTTTGAGCCCTGGAGCAGGAGGCTGCTGTGAGCCATCATTGTGCCACTGCACTCCAGCCTGGGTGACAGAACAAGCCCCTGTCTCAAAATAACAGCAACCAAACAAACAAGCAAAACAAAACAAGACAAAAAAACTCTACAGCTAACAGCACACTTAAGTGTACAAGACTGAATACTTTCCCCCTAGAATGGGACTAAGACAGAGACGTCCAGCTCTGGCCCCCAGGCTGGAGTGCAGGGGTGTGATCTCAGCTCACTGCAACCTCCATCTCCTGGGTTCAAGCAATTATCACGCCCTAGCCTCCCATGTAGCTGGAATTACAGGCGTGCACCACCACACCTAGCTAATTATTGGCGGGTAATTTTAGTAGAGACAAGGTTTCGACATGTTGGTCAGGCTGGTCTCAAACTCCTGGCCTCAAGTGATCCACCCGCCTCAGTTTTCCAAAGTGCTGGGATAACAGATGTGAGCCACTGTGTCCAGCCGACTCTCATATTTTCTTCCTTTTCTTCTTTTCTTTTTTGAGACAAAGTCTCACTCTGTTGCCCAGACTTAAGTGCAGTGGCGCTATCTGGGCTCACTGCAACCTCCGCCTCCTGGGTTCAAGTGATTCCCATGCCTCAGGCTCCCGAGTAGCTGGGATTACAGGTGCCCACCACCACGCCTGGCTACGTTTTGTATTTTAGTAGAGATGGGGTTTTACCATGTTGGCCAGGCTGGTCTCAAGCTCCTGACTTCAGGTGATCCACCTGTCTCAACCTCCCAAAGTGCTGGAATTACAGGCAAGAGCCACCGCGCCCAGCTGCCACTTCTATTCAATATTGTATTGGAAGTTCTAGCCAGAGTATAAGAAAAAACAAAAAGTAGGCCCAGCGCGGTGGCTCACGCCTGTAATCCCAGCACTTTGGGAGGCCAAGGTGGGAGGATCACGAGGTCAGGAGATCGAGACCATCCTGGCTAACACGGTGAAACCCCGTCTCTACTAAAAATACAAAAAAATTAACCGTACACGGTAGTCCCAGCTACTAGGGAGGCTGAGGCAGGAGAATGGCATGAACCCGGGAGGCAGAGCTTGCAGTGAGCCGAGATCCCACCACTGCACTACAGCCTGGGTGACAGAGCAAGACTCCGTCTCAAAAAAAAAAGAAAAAGGAAAAAACAAAGAGTAAAGGCATCCACATTGCAAAGAAGTAAAATTGTGTTTACTCATGGGTCCTGTGGTTGTCTATGTAGAAAATCTTACAGAATCTACAAAAGGTTGCAGGCTCCAAGAACAATATAAAACATTAATTATATTTCTATATACTAGTAACAATCTTTCAGAAACTGAAATTAGGCTGGGCGCGGTGACTCATGCCTGTAATCCCAGCACTTTGGGAGGCCGAAGTGGATGGATCACGAGGTCAGTAGATCGAGACCATCCTGGCTAACGCGGTGAAACCCTGTCTCTACTAAAAATACAAAAAATTAGCCAGGCGTGGTGGCAGGCGCCTGTAGTCCCAGCTACTAGGGAGACTGAGGCAGGAGAATCACTTGAATCGAGGAGGCGGAGGTTGCAGTGAGCTGAGATCACGCCACTGCACTCCAACCTGGGCGACAGAGCAAGACTCCATCTCAAAAAAATAAAATTAATAATAATAAGAAGAAGAAGAAGAAGAAGAAGAAAATCCACAAACATCTGTTTTATTGTGAAGATCCGATTCTCTCCCTTGAAAGTGGGCTAGATTTGGCAAATACGATGTGGCAGAGGTGACCCTGTGACTTCTAAGGCTGCGTAATAAGAGGTGATACTATACAGCTGCTGCCTGTTTCTCTCTCTGGGTGCTTGCTCCTGGGACCCAGCAGCCATCTTGTAAGGAAGCTCAAGCTACAATGAGGAGTTCCCACCGGCAGTCCCAGTTGAGGTCCTTCAAGATGACTCCAACCTCAGCCTCCTTACGACTTGAACCACATAAGAACTGCCTCCAGTGAGAACTGTCTAGCAAAGTCCACTCTCAGAACCATGACAAGTAATAATAAGAGGTTGTTGTTTATGTCACTAACCTTGAGGTTGTTTGTTAAGTCAACTTACATATCTAGAGCAATCTGGAGCATTTCTTTCTTCCAAAGCTCTACCTAAAAAAAAAATCCCTGTCCAGGCTGGGTGTGGTGGCTCACGCCTGTAATCCCAGCACTTTGGGAGGCCGAGGTGGGTGGATCACAAAGCAGGAGATCAAAACCATCCTGGCTAACACAATGAAACCTCGTCTCTATTAAAAATATATAAAATTAGCTGGGTGTGGTGGCGGACGCCTGTAGTCCCAACTACTCGGGAGGCTGAGGCTGGAGAATGGTGTGAACCTGGGAGATGGAGCTTGCAGTGAGCCGAGATTGTGCCACTGCACTCCAGCCTGGGCGACAGAGCAAGACTCCATCTCAAAAAAAAAAAAAAAAAAAAAAAATCCCGGTCCATATGTCCATATTCAAAGACTAGCCTCGTCCAAGAAGTATCTCCCAGCTTCCTCCTTCCCTCTCCAGTCAGATACAATTCATTCATTCTCCAGCTCCCGCATCCCCAACCACACAGTCTAACTTGAGTTATTCTCCTCCCATCAGACTCTGGGCTCTTGAGAACATCTGCTTGTTTACTGCTATATAACCAGGATCCAGCACACAGCCCAGCACAGAGCAGGTGCTAAGAATATAAATAAATGTGGCTGAATGTATAAATGAATGAAGAAATGAAACAAAGATACATACTAATGCCTTCAGGCTGTGCTACATTATATAAATCTATCTAGTCCCTTCAGGGAGTGGGAGACACACTGAGACTGTTTCTTAGAAACTAAACCATGTCATATTTTCCCAATGAACAGACAGTTCCCCGGAGAGGAAACAGACATTGTAAACAAACTCTTGGGGAACTGTGTGATTTGGTTAGTAATTATAGACAGGCAAATTAAAGCTACCAGCTAGCACGTGGCACGATTCCAGTTACTATTACTGCACCACAGATGACCTCAAAATGTTCAGGCTTAAAACAATCATCATGGCTGGGTGGAGTGGCTCACGCTTGTAATCCCAGCACTTTGGGAGGTCGAGGTGGGCGGCTTGCTTGAGCTCAGGAGTTCGAGACCAGCCTGGGCAACATAGTGAAACACTGTCTCTACACAAAAATACAAAAATTAGCTGGGCATGGTGGCACAGGCCTGTAGTCCCAGGTACTTGGAAGGCTGAGGTGGGAGAATCGCTTGAACCTGGGAGGCAGAGGTTGCACTGAGCTGAGATTGCACCACTGCACTCCAGCCTGGGTAACAGAGACAGACCCTGTCTTTTTTTTTTTTTTTAAATCATTTTCTTATATGTTATGGATTCTGTAGGTCAGGAATTTGGGGCAGGGCTCCACTGGGAAGGTAGCCATTTGCCCAAGCCAAGGAGAGAGGACTCAAGATAAATCACTCTTGCCCATATCTTTCTTTTTTAAAAAAATTATTATTATACTTTAAGTTCTAGGGTACATGTGCACAACGTGCAGGTTTGTTACATATGTATACATGTGCCATGTTGGTGTGCTGCACCCATCAACTCGTCAGCACCCATCAACTCATCATTTACATCAGTTATAACTCCCAATGCCATCCCTCCCTCCTCCCCCCTCTTTCTTTTTTTTAAGTCAGGGTCTTGCTCTGTCACCCAGGCTGGAGTGCAGTGGTACAATCATAGCTCACTGCAGCCTCGATCTCCTTGGGTCAAGATCCTCCCACCTCAGCCTCTCAAGGAGCTGGGATCACAGGTGTACATCACTGTACCTGGCTAACTTTTTAAATTTTTTCATAGAGACGGGGTCTCGCTACATTGCCCACCCTAGTCTTGACCTCCTGGACTCAAGCAATCTTCTCATATCAGCCTCTCAAGAAGGTGGGACTGCAGGCGTGCCCTACCATACTCAGATCATTCTGCCCATATCTTGATCTTGAACTTCTAGGCTCCAGAAATGTGGAAAAATTACTTTCTGGTGTTTAAGCCACTCAACCTGTGATATTTAGCTAACTAAAACACTTACTCCTCTTCTTTTTCCTTTTCTTTTCTTTCTTTCTTTTCTTTTCTTTTTTTTTTTTTTTTTCAGATGGAATCTTGCTCTGTGGCCCAGGCTGAAGTGCAGTGGCATGATCTTGGCTCATTGCAACCTCTGCCTCCTGGGTTCAAGCAATTATCCTGTCTCAACCTCCTGAGTAGCTGGGACTGCAGGCACGCACCACCATGCCCAGCTAATTTTTGTATTTTTAGTAGAGACGGGGTTTCACCATGTTGGCCAGGGTGGTCTTGATCTCTTGATCTTGTGATCTGCCTGCCTCGGCCTCCCAAAGTGCTGTGATTACAGGCACGTGCCACCATGCACAGCTGATTTTTGTATTTTTAGTAGAGATGGGGTTTCACCATGTTGGCCAGGGTGGTCTCGAACTCCTGACCTTGTTATCCACCCGCCTTGGCCTCCCAATCTCGGCTGGGATTACAGGCGTGAGCCACCGCGCCCAGCCGAGACCAGTGTTCTCAGTGAAGTAACTCAGTAATGAAAAACCAAATACTGTGTATTCTCACTTATAAGTGGGAGCAAAGCTATGGGTTTGCAAAGGCATACAGAGTAATATAATGGGTGGGACACAGTGACTCACACCCGGAATTGCAGCACTTTGGGAGAAGGAGGGAGGACCATTTGAGCTCAGGAGTTTGAGACCAGCCTGGGTAATGTAGCAAGGCCCCACATCTAAAAAAAAAATTAGGCCGGGCGTGGTGGCTCACACCTGTAATCCCAGCACTTTGGGAGGCCGAGGCAGGTGGATTCCGAGGTCAGGAGATCGAGACCATCCTGGCTAACATGGTGAAACCCCGTCTCTACTAAAAGTACAAAAAAAATTAGCTGGGCGTGGTGGCAAGCACCTGTAGTCTCAGCTACTTGGGAGGCTGAGGCAGGAGAATGGTGTGAACCCGGGAGGTGGAGCTTGCAGTGAACTGAGATCGCGCTACGTCACTCTAGCCTGGGCGATAGAGTGAGACTCCATTTCAAAAAAAAAAAAAAAAAATTAAAAAATTAGCTGGGTGTTGTGGCACATGCCTCTAGTCCCAGCTACTCAGGAGGCTGAGGCGGGAGGGTCACTTGAGCTCAGGAATTCAAGCCTGCAGTGAGCTATGATTGCACCACTGCACTCCAGCCTGGACAACAGAGCAAGATCTTATCTCAAAAAATAAAAAATAAATAAATAAAATGGTATAATGGACAGTGGAACTCAGAAGTGGGGAGAGAGTGGAGAGTGAGGGATAAAAAGCTACACACTGGGGCCAGACACTGTGGCTCACACCTGTAATCCCAGCACTTTGGGAGGCGGAGGTGGGTAGATCACCTGAGGTCAGGAGTTTGAGACCAGCCTGGCCAACATGGTGAAACCCTGTCTCTACTCAAAATACAAAAATTAGCCAGGCATGGTGGCAGGTGCCTGTAATCACAGCTACTTGGGAGGCTGAGGCAGGAGAATCACTTGAGCCCAGCAGCTGGAGGTTGCAGTGAGCTGAGATTGCGCGACTGCACTCCAGCCTGGGCAACAGAGCAAGACACTGCCTCAAAAAAGAAAAAAAAAGAGGCCGGGCGCGGTGGCTCAAGCCTGTAATCCCAGCACTTTGGGAGGCTGAGACGGGCGGATCACGAGGTCAGGAGATCGAGACCATCCTGGCTAACACGGTGAAACCCCGTCTCTACTAAAAAATACAAAAAAATAGCCGGGCGAGGTGGTGGCGCCTGTAGTCCCAGCTACTCGGGAGGCTGAGGCAGGAGAATGGCGGGAACCCGGGAGGCGGAGCTTGCAGTGAGCTGAGATCCGGCCACTGCACTCCAGCCTGGGCGACAGAGCGAGACTCCGTCTCAGAAAAAAAAAAAAAAAAGAAAAAGAAAAAAAAGAAAGAAAGAAAGAAAAGAAAAAAAAGCAGAACAAGAAAACTTCATATTGGGTACAACGTACTGTATTTGGGTGATCTATGCACTAAAACCTCATGCTTCACCACTATCCAATTCATCCATGTCACCAAAAACAACTTGTGCTCCAAAAGCTATTGAAATTTTTTAAATGTTTTTTTAAGGGTCCGTTTTGTTTTATTTTGCTCCCTGGTCTAGCTCAGCTCAGGAATCAGTGCAGACACGCAATATCCTCTCAGTAAATATTTATGGAATAAATAAATCTGTCTCATCTTTCTTTGGCATTGCTATGATGGGGTCTATTTTGTCTTTTTCTCTATCCGAGTGTTTAAAATATTTTTTCATTAGAAAAAAAAAAAACGGAAGGCACCTTAGGATGAAAGCACCCCCCGCTCCCGACCCCCAGTGGGGTTTGGCACGTCCCTCGCTGTCCCCGTCACCTCCCTAGCCCGTGCAGGTGGCCTGGCCGTGGCTCTGCACGGGCAGTCGCGTTTAGGCGGCGCTGCAGCTAATGACACCCCGCTGTGTGTGCCTGGCTGGCCGCCCGAGATGTGCCTGTGCATGGCATGGGGACGTTTGCAAGCCTGGAGCCTGGCGCGGGGGCGTGTAGCGGGAGAACAGGCACGCAGATGGCAGAGGGGCTGCGGCGGAGACGCTCGCCTGGCGTGGGCCACAGTCACGACCTGATCGTAGCCCCCACTGTGTCTCTTCATAGTTGCATCCTTGGAAACCGGCGGGGCTGCAGGAAAAGATTTAAAAATCAGATGAAAGAAAAGAAAGCAGCGGAGACCTCCAGAATGCGCCAGCGCCGCAGAGCTGTAGTCAGGGTGGTTCTGTGGTTAAAATGTGCTTCCTGGGGTGATGCCTTTATTCATTCCACAGATATTTATTATTATTATTATTATTATTATTATTGTTATTTATGTATTTTCATTTTTTCTTTTATTTTATTTTATTATTTTATTTTTTTTTGAGACGGAGTCTCCCTCTGTCGCCCAGGCTGGAGTGCAGTGGTGCAATCTCGGCTCACCATAACCTCTGCCTCCCAGGTTCAAGTGATTCTTGTGCCTCAGCCTCCCAGGTAGCTGGGATTACAGGCATGCACCACCACACCTGGTTAATTTTTGTATTTTTAGTAGAGACGGGGTTTCTCCATGTTGGTCAGGCTGGTCTCAAACTCCTGACCTCAGGTGATCCACCCGCTTCAGCCTCCCAAATTGCTGGGATTACAGACATGAGCCACTGTACCCGGCTTCCACAGATATTTATTGAGCACCTACTCTGTTCTAGAAATGGGAACACAGCAGTGAACACAACACAGAAGAGTCCCTGAACAAACATTCCCAAATATGTAAATTATACAGCAGGCTAGGTTAGACAGTGATGTACACTATGGGGGCAAAAATAGGCTGAAAGGATCCTTCCACCTCAGCCTCCCAAAATGCTGGGATTATAGGTGTGAGCCACCGTGCTCAGCTTTAATTTTCAATATTGGCCATGATTAACAATTGGTCAGAAAAAAAAAAATCCTGAAAATTTAACCATCAGCTCTTGTGAGCCAGTTTACACCAACATACCAACATACGCACACTCTGGAGAGGCAAATTGTTTTGTTTTTTTGAGACGGGGTCTCTCTGTCACCCAAGCTGGAGTTCACTGGCATGATCTTGGCTCACTGCAACTTCCCAGGGAGTTGGAGGGAGAGAGGAGGTTGGAGGGAGGAGGTTTGCTGGTCTTTAGCATTTACCCATTTCCCGTGGTGTAAATACTCAGGCCAAGAATGATTTCCAGCTACCACCAAGGAGCCATAGAACAGGGTATGGGGGGCGGACGCGGTGGCCCACACCTGTAATCCCAGCACTTTGGGAGGCTGAGGCGGGTGGAACACAAGGTCAAGAGATAGAGATCATCCTGGCCAACATGGTGAAATCCCATCTCTACTAAAAATACAAAAATTAATGGTGTGGTGGTGGGTGTCTGTAATCGCAGCTACTCAGGAGGCTGAGGCAGGAGAATCGTTTTTTTTTTTTTTTTTTTTGAGACGGAGTCTGGCTCTGTCGCCCAGGCTGGAGTGCAGTGGCCGGATCTCAGCTCACTGCAAGCTCCGCCTCCCGGGTTTACGCCATTCTCCTACCTCAGCCTCCCGAGTAGCTGGGACTACAGGCGCCCGCCACCACGCCCGGCTAGTTTTTTTTTTTTTTTTGTATTTTTTAGTAGAGACGGGGTTTCACCGTGTTAGCCAGGATGGTCTCGATCTCCTGACCTCGTGATCCGCCCATCTCGGCCTCTCAAAGTGCTGGGATTACAGGCTTGAGCCACCGCGCCCGGCCCAGGAGAATCGTTTGAACCTGGGAGGCGGAGGCTGAAGTGAGCCGAGATCACACCACTGCACTCCAGCCTGGCAACACAGCAAGACCCCATCTCAACAAACAAACAAACAAAAAAGAACAGGATAGTCAGAAGGAACGTGCGGGAGTACCCCAGCACACAGTATCCCAGTACCACTGGGCAGGTGCAGTGGACTTAAATAACCCAGGAAACAGAGAACAGAGGAGGACACAGTAACAAAAACAGTGAATTTGTGAGCATTTGTTATTTGTCACCTTTGTTTTTTTGTTGTTGTTGTTGTGTTTTGGGTTGTTTTTTTTTTTGAGAGAGAGTCTCTCTCTGTCGCCCAGGCTGGAGTTCAGTGGTGCCATTTTGGCTCACCACAACCTCCACTTTCCCAGTTCCAGCCATTCTCCTGCCTCAGCCTCCAGAGTAGCTGGGAATGCAGGCACCTGCCACCATGCCCAGCTAATTTTTGTATTTTTAGTAGAGACAGGGTTTCGCCATGTTGACCAGGCGAGTCTTGAACTCCTGACCTCAGGTGATCGATCCATCTGCCTCAGGCTCCCAAAGTGCTGGGATTACAGGAGTGAGCTACCATGCTTGGCCTACAAAGCACTTTTTAAATTTTTTATTTATTATTATTATTTTTTGAGACAGTCTGGCTCTGTCACCCAGGCTGGAGTGCACTGGCGTGATCTCGGCTCACTGCAACCTCTGTTTCCCGGGTTCAAGCAATTTTCCTGCCTCAGCCTCCTGAGTAGTTGGGATTACAGGTGCCCACCACCACGCCGGCTAATTTTTATAGTTTTAGTAGAGACGGCGTTTCACCGTGCTGGCCACGCTGGTCTCGAACTCCTGACCTCAGGTGATCCGCCTGCCTCAGCCTCCCAAAGTTCTGGGATTACAGACATGAGCCACTGCACCTGGCCACAAAGCACTTTTAGCCATGTTTTCTCTCTCACACTCCTGTGTTCTCATTTTATAGATGAGAAAGCTACATTCGGGGAACTTGGGCCGCTGTTTGAAGTCATGCCGCTGTTTGACCGTGGACCTGGTTGTTGGATCCAGGAATTCAGCTTTTAGAATTAACCTCTTGTCTGTGTTGAGAGGCAAATGGTTCATAAAGTATTTTCACGAGAACACTTAGCCTCCCTACGGTGCCAAACACTATAAGAGGCAAAAAGAGTGTCCCAGGGGTTGACCAAGGTCCATCTGGCTGGAGCTTCTCATGTCCCCAAATGGTCTTATGGCCAGTCCCAGGTGCACCATGGAAACCTCAAAAGTAGAAATTTAACATGCAACTTTAAGCTGCTGTCCTATTATTGGATCACATTCCGTCTAGTGAATTAATTTTTTAAATAAATCCCATAATTACTTCACGCAAAGAACAATTATATTGCAAGATGTTGCCATCTGTGGAAGGACATTAAAACACAATGAAGTGGCCGGGCATGGTGGCTCACGCCTGTAATCCCAGCACTTTGGGAGGCCGAGGTGGGTGGATCACTTAAGGCCAGGAGTTCAAGACCAGCCTTGCCAACATGGTCAAACCCCATTTCCACTAAAAATACAAAAATTAGCTGGGTGTTGTGGCGCGTGCTTGTAGTCCCAGCTACTTGGGAAGCTAAGGCAGGAGAATCGATTGAACCTGGGAGGTGGGCCGGGCGCGGTGGCTCATGCCTGTAATCCCAGCACTTTGGGAGGCCGAGACGGGAGGATCACGAGGTCAGGAGATCAAGACCAACCTGGCTAACACGGTGAAACCCCGACTCTACTAAAAATACAGAAAAACTAGCCAGGCGTGGTGGCGGGCGCCTGTAGTCCCAGCTACTTGGGAGGCTGAGGCAGGAGAATGGCGTGAACCCGGGAGGCGGAGCTTGCAGTGAGCTGAGATCCGGCCACTGCACTCCAGCCTGGGCAACAGAGAAAGACTCCGTCTCAAAAAACAAACAAATAAATGAACCCGGGAGGTGGAGGCTGCAGTGAGCCAAGATCACACCACTGCACTCCAGCCTGAGCAACAAGAGTGAAACTCTGTCTAAAAACAAAACAAAACAAAACAAAAAATTACTTTGGGGTGTGTGTATGTATATTTCAAATGGTTGAATTGTTCATTAAAAATATTTCAAATATGCCATAAAATCCTATTTGGAGGCATTTCTTCATGTTGTACCACACACAAGAAAGCATCAAAAAAGAATTGGTGGCCGGGAGAGGTGGCTCACGCCTGTAATCCCAGCACTTTCCAGCACTTTGGGAGGCTGAGGCGGGTGGATCATGAGGTCAGGAGTTCAAGACCAGCCTGACCAATATGGAGAAACCCTGTCTCTACTAAAAATACAATATTAGCTGGGCGTGGTGGCGCATGCCTGTAATCCCAGCTATTTGGGAGGCTGAGGCAGGAGAATTGCTTGAACCTGGGAGGTGGAGATTGTGGTGAGCCAAGATCGCACTATTGCATCCCAGCCTGGGCAATAAGAGTGAAACTCCATCTCAAAAAAAAAAGAAAGAAAAGAAAAGAAAAAAAAAAGAATACTTACACTCCTAGGCATTACCCAAGAGAAATGAAAACATATTTCCACACAAAGACCTGTACGCAGAAGTTTATAGCAGGTTTATTTGTAATCATCGAAAACTGGAAAGAACCATTACGTAATGGATAAAAGAATGGTGGCTCATTCTTGCCATGGAATACAGCTCCATAATAAAAGGCAACGAGCTACTAATACACGCAACAGCATAGTTGCATCTTGAATGCATTGTGCTGAATGAAAGCAGCAGACCCCAGAGGACGCATATTGCATTTTTCCTTCTCTACGCTGTTATTATGAAATGCAGAGAACAGATCAGCAGTTACTAGTGGCTGCGGGTGGACAAAGGCGTTGACCAAAAGGGCATGATACAACATTCTTTTTTTCTTTTTTTTGAGATGGAGCCTGGCTCTGTCGCCCAGGCTGGAGTGCAGTGACGCAATCTCGGCTCACTACAAGCTCCGCCTCCCGGGTTCAAGCCATTCTCCTGCCTCAGCCTCCTGAGTAGCTGGGACTACAGGTGCCCGCCACCACGCCCGGCTAATTTTTTGTATTTTTAGTAGAGACGGGGTTTCACCGTGTTAGCCAGGATGGTCTTGATCTCCTGACCTCGTGATCTACCCGCCTTGGCCTCCCAAAGTGCTGGGATTACAGGCATGAGCCACTGCTCCCAGCCAGCATGAGATAACATTCTGAATGAAGATGCTGTTGAACATCTCAGTTGTGATACTGGCTACATAACTGCATGTTTGTCACACCTATTCTATTTATTTATTTTCATTTATTTATCTTGGAGACAGGGTCTCCCTCTGTCACCCAGGCTGAAGTGCAATGGTGCAATCATGGCTCGCTGCAGCCTTGACCTCATAGGTTCAAGCGATCCTCCCACTTCAGCCTCCTTAATAGCTGAGACAACAGGTGCACGCTACCACGCCCAGCTAATTTTTGTATTTTTGTAGAGATGGGCTATGTTTCCCAGGCGGGTCTCGAATTTCCAGGTTCAAGCAATCCTCCCACCTCAGCCTCCCAAAGTGGTGAGATTACAGGTGTGAGTGACCCTGCCTAGCCAAACCTGTCCTCTTTATTAAAAATGCATTTTAGTGTATGTATATTGCATCTCGAATACACTTTAAAAATAAAGAATTCGGGCCACCAAAGATTTCTGTCTCACAATTCACTGTTGTCAAAAAAATGCCAGGAAGCTCAAGCCTGTAATCCCAGCACTTTGGGAGGCCGAGACGGGCGGATCACGAGGTCAGGAGATCGAGACCATCCTGGCGAACACGGTGAAACCCCGTCTCTACTAAAAATACAAAAAATTAGCCGGGCGAGGTGGCGGGCGCCTGTAGTCCCAGCTACTCAGGAGGCTGAGGCAGGAGAATGGCGTGAACCCGGGAGGTGGAGCTTGCAGTGAGCTGAGATCCGGCCACTGCACTCCAGCCTGGGAGACAGAGCGAGACTCCGTCTCAAAAAAAAAAAAAAAAAAAAAAATGCCAGGAAATGGATCACCTTACAACTGCTAGAATAGCTATTATCAAAAAGATGAAAGGTACCAAATGTTGGCAAGGATTTGAAAAGAACACTTATGCACTATTGATGGTAATTTTAATTAGTATAGCCATTATAGAAAATGGTATGGAAGTTCCAAAGAAAAATTTAAAAATAGAACTACCAGATGATCCAGCAATCCCACTTCTGGGTATTTATCCAAAGGAACTGAAATCAGCATGTCAGGCCGAGCACAGGGGCTCACGCCTGTAATCCTAGCACTTTGGGAGGACAAGGCGAGGGGATCGCCTAAGGCCAGGAGTTCGAGATCATCCTGGCCAACATGGTGAAACCCCGTCTCTACTAAAAATACAAAAATTAGCTGGGTGTGGTGGCGGGCGCCTGTAGTCCCAGGTACTCGGGAGGCTGAGGCACAAGAATCGCTTGAACCCGGGAGGTAGATGTTGCAGTGAGCCGAGATTGCACCACTGCACTCTAGCCTGGGCAACAGACCGAGACTCTGTCTCAAAAACAAAAACACAAAAAAAATCCCACGAAGTTATTGAAAGATAAGAAATAATTACGTAAATAAAATAGAAGAAGGAAATTCTGACACATGCTAGGATATAAATAAATGCATGTAAATGAATGAATGAATAAATGAATGGGGGAATAAGAACTGAGTGCGTAATTTTTTACCCTTATCTCTCCCTGTTCTCCCAGCTCAAAACGCTTTCGCCCTGCCTGGCTTTTCGGCCTCCTCTTGGCGCCCCCTGCCGGTGGGCCGCTCGCCTATGCTCCAACCCCGAATCATGACTCGCCCCCTCTGGCCGAGCTTGGCCTTCGGTCTAGGTCCTGATTGGCTCAGAGTCGCTCGCCATGCCTTTTGGGAAATGTAGTCCTTAAGGGTATCGCGCGGGCTTTTTCCATAGGCTCTGACGTAGAGACAGCCACGGGAAGTACGTCACCAAATTTCGCCGGTTCCCACAAGGTAGGTCGTGTGGCGCTGCATGACGGGAATTGTAGTCCTCAAATTGCTAACTTCCCTGGTCATGTACTGGGACTGGAACGCCAATTCCCATCATGCCGCGCGCTCACAGCTCGAAGGGGATATCCTGTGGCCTTTTGGGAAGTGTAGTCTTAATCCCCATGATTCCTTTTTTGTTCTATGGAGTGGGCCCGCGCAGAGGACTCCATTTCCCGGCGCGCTCCCATGCGTCCGGTCGCGGCAGCCATTTTGTTCCGCCCGAGGAACCCCTAAGATGGCGGCGAGGGAGACGGTGAAGGTTGCCTCCCGCCTGTCCGGGCTCTGATCCTCCGTCTCCCCGTTCTCCGGCGGCCGGCCCATGGCCTGGCGGAGGCCCGAACCATGGACCTCCGCACCGCCGTGTACAACGCTGCCCGTGACGGCAAGCTGCAGCTGCTCCAGAAGCTGCTCAGCGGCCGGAGCCGGGAGGAACTGGACGAGCTGACGGGCGAGGTGGCCGGCGGGGGGACGCCGCTGCTCATCGCCGCGCGCTACGGCCACCTGGATGTGGTGGAGTACCTGGTGGACCGGTGCGGCGCGAGCGTGGAGGCCGGTGGCTCGGTGCACTTCGATGGCGAGACCATCGAGGGCGCGCCGCCGCTGTGGGCCGCCTCCGCCGCCGGCCACCTGGACGTGGTGCGGAGCCTGCTAAGACGCGGGGCCTCGGTGAACCGCACCACGCGCACCAACTCCACGCCCCTGCGCGCCGCCTGCTTCGACGGCCACCTGGAGGTGGTGCGCTACCTGGTCGGCGAGCACCAGGCCGACCTTGAGGTGGCCAACCGGCACGGCCACACGTGCCTGATGATCTCGTGCTACAAGGGCCATCGTGAGATCGCCCGCTACCTGCTGGAGCAGGGCGCCCAGGTGAACCGGCGCAGCGCCAAGGGCAACACGGCCCTGCACGACTGCGCCGAGTCCGGCAGCCTGGAGATCCTGCAGCTGCTGCTGGGGTGCAAGGCCCGCATGGAACGTGACGGCTACGGCATGACCCCGCTGCTCGCGGCCAGTGTGACGGGCCACACTAACATTGTGGAGTACCTCATCCAGGAGCAGCCCGGCCAGGAGCAGATCGCAGGGGGAGAGGCTCAGCCTGGGCTGCCCCAAGAAGGCCCCTCTACCAGCCAGGGGTGTGCGCAGCCTCAGGGGGCTCCATGCTGCAGCTCCTCCCCGGAGGAACCACTGAACGGGGAATCTTACGAAAGCTGCTGTCCCACCAGCCGGGAAGCTGCCGTGGAAGCCTTAGAATTGCTGGGAGCTACGTATGTGGATAAGAAACGAGATCTGCTTGGGGCCCTCAAACACTGGAGGCGGGCCATGGAGCTGCGTCACCAGGGGGGCGAGTACCTGCCCAAACCGGAGCCCCCACAGCTGGTCCTGGCCTATGACTATTCCAGGGAGGTCAACACCACCGAGGAACTGGAGGCGCTGATCACTGACCCGGATGAGATGCGCATGCAGGCCCTGTTGATCCGGGAGCGCATCCTCGGTCCCTCGCACCCTGACACTTCCTATTATATCCGTTACAGGGGCGCCGTGTACGCCGACTCGGGCAATTTCGAGCGCTGCATCCGCTTGTGGAAGTACGCCCTGGACATGCAACAGACCAACCTGGAGCCTCTGAGCCCCATGACCGCCAGCAGCTTCCTCTCCTTCGCGGAACTCTTCTCCTACGTGCTGCAGGACCGGGCCGCCAAGGGCAGTCTGGGCACCCAGATCGGCTTTGCAGACCTCATGGGGGTCCTCACCAAAGGGGTCCGGGAAGTGGAACGGGCCCTGCAGCTGCCCAGGGAGCCCGGAGACTCGGCCCAGTTCACCAAGGCGCTGGCCATCATCCTCCACCTGCTCTACCTGCTAGAGAAAGTGGAGTGCACCCCCAGCCAGGAGCACCTGAAGCACCAGACCGTCTACCGCCTGCTCAAGTGCGCGCCCAGGGGCAAGAACGGCTTCACCCCTCTGCACATGGCTGTGGACAAGGACACCACAAACGTGGGCCGCTACCCCGTGGGCAGATTCCCCTCCCTGCACGTGGTCAAAGTGCTGCTCGACTGCGGGGCCGACCCGGACAGCAGGGATTTTGACAACAACACCCCACTACACATAGCAGCCCAGAACAACTGCCCGGCCATCATGAATGCCCTGATCGAAGCAGGGGCCCACATGGATGCCACCAACGCCTTCAAGAAGACGGCCTACGAGCTGCTGGACGAGAAGCTGCTGGCCAGGGGTACCATGCAGCCCTTCAACTACGTTACCCTGCAGTGCCTTGCGGCCCGGGCCCTGGATAAGAACAAGATCCCTTACAAGGGCTTCATCCCGGAAGATCTGGAGGCATTCATTGAACTGCACTGACCTGCCCAGAACGTGTCTACCCTCACCTCTCCACGCTCCTGCTGAAAGGCGGGAAATCGGGCTGGGGTGTAGCAGATGCGCCTTCTTGCCTCCTTCCGGCACCAATCAGGAGAAGGGTTCTTCCGCCTCCCATCCCTTGACCTGCAGAGAGGGTGGGAGGTGTTAGGGAGCCTTTGGTGCTAGAAGCCTTCAGGGTCACGTGCTAAGAGGACAGTCTTTCTCCAGGAGCCCGCTCACTCATTCTGAGTTAGGAAAAGACACAGCCTTCCCCACATCCTGTCTGCCTGGGTTACAGAGGCCTTTGCCTTGTTACCTAGAGGTGGAGGGACCGAAGCCATTGCGTTCCTTCCCTGCTAGAAACACAGGAAGAAGTTGAGGACGGCCTTCCTTCCCTTGTCCCCTTACGTGGCCGGATAACTCCAGCTGCCGAATACAGCGTTAGGACTGGGGGCTCCCAAGATGAGAGTTTGAAAGTCAGGGAATGAGCCCACCTCTCATTTCTTCCAGCATGATCACGCCCTGCTCCCGGGCCACCATAGTCCCTGGCAGACAGGCAGGGCTCTGCCCAGGGCAGCCTGCCACTTGCATAGCTTTCGGTTGGTTTGGTGTTCTGTTTATTTAATAAGTGGGCAGGTTGCAAGCATTGCACAGAAGTTCTGAGATTTTACTGCCTTTTTTTTTTTTTTTTTAAAGAAAGTTGTTTGTTGGACTCCATAAGTGAATTTCAAGCAGTGAGGATTCTGTGGTGCCTGAGATGGCCGAGGCCACAGGAGTGAGCTGTATGTGTGAGGAATTTGGTGAGCGAGATAAAAGTCCATGGGTGTCGACCCCTAAAACACGGGCGACCGTACATTTTTATACATCTCCACTCTACCGCCTTTTACAGGCTTTCCGATTTGACAGGCCTTTCCAATTTTCCATTCTCATTAGAAAGATAACAGTTCTTCCAAGCAGAAATCAGGAGTGACCACAAAGCCCAACAACACTTTGCCACCCAGCAAGAACTGGCACGATTGGTTTGAAAGGTCTGCATGGCCATCGTGCCCGAGTTAAAACTACAGGCCACTCCGCCTTGCAAACCTCACGTGGTCTCTGATTTCATTGTGGGTGCATCTACAGGTGGCCCGAGCTGTTTTTTCAGCTGCTTCGAGGATTAGGACCCAAGTCATCATGAAAAAGGCCCAAGTACAGTCTTCATGCAATAAATCCACTAGCTAAGACGTTGAGTGCCAAGACCAGCCTTCCAGCCGAGCTTCGGACAAAGTCTCAGGTTCCCATGTCTCAGGGTGAGGTGCTGGGGCTGCCAGAGGACCTGCCCCAGCAAGACTTTTCTCAAGAGCGAGACTCCATCAGCCCAGGCAGACAGGAGCAGGTTCTTGGCCGGCATAGACAGCAGCAAACAGCAGAAGGAAAGCCATTGTCACTACACCCTCCCTGCAGTAGCCAGGCCCTTAGGAGGAGCAGCCACCAGGGGTGTCCAGAAATGTCCTGTCCCTGGATGGAAACTAGGTCTCGTTTGGATTTTTTTTTTTTTTTTTTTTTTTTTTTTTTTTTTTGCTGTGTTAGGAAATTATTTATTTATTTGCAAGACAGGTTTTAACTTAACTCAGCCAAGGTGGGAAATGGCGTCCCCATCCCTCCCAAAGCACAGAGCACAGAAATGAGGCCGTTTACATTGCAAGTCTGCGCGCTGGTGTTTAAGTCATTAAAAAGGTACTGGAAGAGAATTGCCTGATACGTCCTTGGCGTGGGTCAACTGGGGAAGTGGGAGGTGGGTGGATCCGTCCATGGCATTGGTCTGAGTGAACAGAGAGCCCTAGGGCCACCTCCCCTAGCCAGAGGGGTTTCTATGTTATATACTGGGGCTTATTTTATTTTATTATTATTTTTTTGAGACAGAGTCTCGCCCTGTCACCCAGGCTGGAGTGCAATGGCGTGATCTCGGCTCACTGCAACTTCTGCCTCCCGGGTTCAAACGATTCTCCTGCCTCAGCCTCCTAAGTAACTGAGATTACAGGCACCTGCCACCATGCCCAGCTAATTTTTGTATTTTCCGTAGACGCAGGTTTTGCCATGTTGGCCAGGCTGGTCTCAAACTCCTGGACTCAAGCGATCTTCCCACCTCGGTCTCCCAAAGTGCTGAGACTACAAGCATGAACCACTGCACCTGGCCTCTATGTTACATACTGGGGCTTTGTGTAAAATTTCATTTGAAAAACAGTATGTTGCTGTATTAAAAAAAAAAAAAAAAAAAAAAAAGGCCTGAGCAGCATAGAGCCTGTCTTTACAAAAATAAAAAATAGTCTGAGTATAGTGACTCACATCTGTAATCTCAGCACCTTGGGAAGCCTAGGCAACATAGTAAGACCTCTGTATCTACAATTTTTTTTTTTTTTTTTTAAGATGGAGTCTCACTCTGTCACTCGGGCTGTAGTGCAGTTGCGCCATCTCGGCTCACTGCAACCTCCGCCTCCCAGGTTCAAGTGATTCTCCCGCCTCAGTCTCCCAAGCAGCTGGGACTACCGGCATATGCCACCATGCCCGGCTAATTTTGTATTGTGAGTAGAGACGGAGTTTCACCATATTGGCCATGGTGGTCTTGAACTCCTGACCTTGTGATCCGCCTGCCAAAGTCCTGGGATTACAGGCATGAGCCACCGCACCCAGCCTCTAGAATTAATTTTTAAAAGTAACCAGGAATGCTGGCATGCACCTGTAATCCCAGCTACTTCAGAGGCTGAGGTGGGAGGATCACTTGAGCCTAGGAGGTTGAGGCCGCAGTGAGCCATGACTACACCACTGCACTCCCGTCTGAGCGACCAAAAAAAAAAGCCAAAACCACTAACCCCTGCTTTTGGGTAGGGTTACCTCTAGAAGGAAAGGGTGGTTCCTTTAAGTTGGGGAGAATGAAGTTCGCAGGAAGCCCTTCCTCAGGAGGGGCTGGTGCCTGAGGAGCTGGGACAGGGATGGTGGAGAGCTGTGTGTTGGTGTTTGTGTTTTGGTCAAACCTATCCTGCTTTCCAGCAAGACTCACCGATGAAGCCAGTAAGCGTCTTTGGTGAACTTGGATTTCCTAGAGCTGGTTCAGGTTTAGTGAGGAAAATCCCCCTTCCCTTTTTCTTTTTTTTTTTTTTCTTTCAAGATGGAGTCTTGCTCTGTCACCCAGGCTGGGGTGCAGGGGTGCAATCTCGGCAACCTCCGCTTCCTGGGTTCAAGCAATTCTCCTGCCTCAGCCCCCTGAGTAACTGGGATTACAGGCGTGCACCACCACACCTGGCCTAATTTTTATATTTTTAGTAGAGACAGGGTTTCACCACATTGGCCAGGCTGGTCTCAAATTCCTAACCTCAAATGATCCACCCGCCTCAGCCTCCCAAAGTGCTGGGATTATAGGCGTGAGCCACCACACCAGGCCCGCCCCCCCTTTTTTTTTTTCTTCGTCTGCCATCTCATCTCACTTCCTTGTGTAAATTTGTTCCATTCTAAAATTCTGGTTTTCTCCCTATTAGAACCGTCAAACCCCCACTAGAAAGCACCACCCCGTTAGCTGGGCCTGTGGGATTTTGCTGAGCCCCTGCCATGTGCCAGGCGAGTTCCAGGCCCCCCTGGGGATAAAGATGGAGCTGTCGATACCAACGTGTGGTTAATCCCTGTGCCCCCGCCGCACGTGGCAGTGGAGGGAGGCCCTGCTGTGGGGTGCGTGCTACTTCCATGGTGTTTTGGGTTGGAGGGCTCTCCCAAGGGTGGGCGTCTCCCATCTCTTGCCTTCACGCACCTGTTGTCTGGTTTCATTTGGGACTGGACAGTGCCACAGGTGACAGTTGTTGGGCTGTTGTCTGTTTGGTGTGGCATCAAAGGAGTGGATTTGAATCAGCAGGTGCTGCTCTCAAAGCCATCTCCTGGGGGACACAGTACTAGTGAGCATTTATTGAGCACCTACTGTATGCCAGGCACCATTCTCTGTAGTTAAATGCACTTCCTGTTTACACAACAGCCCTCTAAAGGAGGAAAAACATATCAGAGTCCCATGGATGGAAGAAAAATAAGAATAAGAAAGTAGGAAAAACAGCCCTCTTAAGATGAAGGCCATGTTAAAGCTCTACCAGTTTCAGGTGAGGGCTGATCCAGCAGATCCCAGTCGTTCCTAAAGAGCTGGCTGATAGCTCCCCTGAGACTGGAGTGAGGTGGGCATCCCAAGATGACCACCAGCAGAAAAGAGAGCATCTTTCTCCCAGTCAAAGTAGGTCCTATCTAAAGTAGGTCCTGGCCAGGTACGGTGGATCATGCCTGTAATCCCAGCACCTTGGGAGGCCAAGGCTGGAGGATTGCTTGAGCCTATGAGTTTGAGACCAGCATGGGCAGCAAAGTGAGATCCTGTCTCTACAAAAAAAAAAAAAAAAATTAGCCAGGCGTGGGGATGTGTAGTCCCAGCTGCTGCTGGGGAGGCTGAAGCAGGAGGATTGATTGAGCCCAGGAGCTTGAGGCTGCAGCGAGCCTTGATGGCACCACCACACTCCAGCCCGGGCAACAGAGTGAGACCCTGTTTCAAAAAAACAAAGTAGGTCCTGTATGGCAGGCGGGGGAACTGAGGCTACTAAGCGACGTTAAGATGCCTTAGGATGGCCGGGCGTGGTGGCTCACACCTGTAATCCCAGCAATTTAGGAGGCCAAGGCGGGAGGATCATGAGGTCAGGAGATGGAGATCATCCGGCTAAAAGTGACGGTGAAACCCTGTCTCTACTAAAAATAGAAAAAATTAGCCGGGTGTGGTGGCAGGCACCTGTAGTCCCAGCTACTCAGGAGGCTGAGGCAGGAGAATGGCGTGAACCCGGGAGGCAGAGCTTGCAGTGAGCCGATATGGCGCCACTGCACTCCAGCCTGGCGTACAGAGCACGAGACTCCGTCTCAAAAAAAAAAAAAAAAAAAAATGCCTAGAGACAAAGACAGTGCATGAAGGAAGGGCTGAGATTGGAACCCAGGGCTGTCAGAGTTCATACCTTGTGCTGATTCTCCATCCCGGACGGCAGACACACGGATCCCTTTCCCCTGCTTTCTGGTGGTGGTGGTTTGGCATAAGCTGTCCCCTCCCTGGGGCAGGTGGCCATCCTGCCTCCACATCCTGAGCGTCTGTTTCCCCCGGGGGTCTGCCAGAATCGGTCCCCTAACCCCAAGCAAATCACTCACAAAAATTATCTGAGCTAAATGCTTGCTTTGAAAGCTCAGACCTGGGGATGGTAACTTCAGCCTCATACCTCCTAATGAAGGCCATCTTAAAACTCTACCAGTTTCAGGTGAGGGCTGAGCCAGCGGATCCCAGTTGTTCCTAAAGACCTGGTTGCGGCTGGGCGCGGTGGCTCAAGCCTGTAATCCCAGCACTTTGGGAGGCCGAGACGGGCGGATCACGAGGTCAGAAGATCGAGACCATCCTGGCTAACACAGTGAAACCCCGTCTCTACTAAAAAATACAAAAAAAAAAAACTAGCCGGGCGAGGTGGTGGGCGCTTGTAGTCCCAGCTACTGGGGAGGCTGAGGCAGGAGAATGGCGTAAACCCAGGAGGCGGAGCTTGCAGTGAGCTGAGATCCCGCCACTGCACTCCAGTCTGGGCGACACAGCAAGACTCTGTCTCAAAAAAAAAAAAAAAAAAAAAACCTGGTTGCTAGTTCCCCTGAGACTGGGGTGGGGGTGGGGATCCCAGGATGACCACCAGGAGAAAAGAGAACATCTTCCTCCAGGTCAAATCCCAAGATTCGTGACCGAGCGCGGTGGCTCACGCCTGTAATCCCAGCACTTCGGGAGACTGAGGCGGGTGGATCACGAGGTCAGGAGTTCGAGACCATTCTGGTCAACATGGTGAAACCCTATCTATGCTAAAAATACAAAAAATTAGCCGGGCACGGTGGCAGGCACCTGTAATCCCAGCTACTCGGGAGGCTGAGGCAGGAGAATCGCTTGAATCTGGGAGGTGGAGGTTGCAGTGAGCCAAGACCGTGCCACTGCACTCCAGTCTGGGCAACAGAGTGAGACTCTGTCTCAAAAACAAACAAAAAACACCAAGATTAGCTCTGATTGGACCAGCCTGGGTCCCATGTTCTTCCATGACCCAATCGTAGTATCTACCTCAGGGGTGGGATGTGCCAATTGGCTTGGCCTGGGGAGGGCCCCCCACCAGAGGGTCTGTAATCCACGTGTAACTGGGGTTGCTGTAAAATAGGGCCATCAACGCCATCAAGGGTAGCAAGAACTGTCCACAATAATAAAATGACTACCTGACGCTGATCAGTGAAGTAAAAAGCTCAGAGAGGTCAAGTGGAGTGCCTAAGGCCATGAAGCCAAGAGGGTGACCCAGGTCGTCTGTGGTTAAATGCACTGCCTGTTTACACAGCAGCCCTTTAAAGAAGGAAAAACATGGATGGAAGAAAAATAAGAATAATAAAGTAGGAAAAACAGCCCTCTTAAGATGAAGGCCAGCTTAAAGCTCTATGAGCTTCAGGTGAGGGCTGATCCAGCAGGTCCCAGAGAAACAGGCTCACAGAGAGGGGAGGGGGCTTCTCTAAGCTTACCCAGTCGGGAAACATCAGGGTCAAAGCTTAACCCCTGCTGGAAGGTGTTGAGAGCCAGGCAGCCCAGCCTGACCTGGGAGATGGGGGAGTGGGGGCCCCCCAAGCTCGCAAACCGCCCGTCCCAGCCTGCTGCCAATCTGATTCCACAGAACTGAAGTGGGGGTCTGGAGTTCTTCTCATTTGCTCATCTACTCGGTCAGTGACTTTCTCAGACCCTCCCCAACCCTTTGAGGGTCTTGGTCACTGCTGCGTCCTCAGCACCCGGGCCAGGGTCTGTCCCACGCCAGGTGGCCTGTAAATACGGGCTGAGCGAGTGAACAGTGAACGAGCTGGGAATTCGCGACCTCCTCTGACTACTTGGGGCAGCAGCAGGGGACACGAGCAGGCCCCGATGGCTTTGCCAGACCCCAGGGGGCCGCCGCCCCCGTGAAATTCCAGGACTGTTATCTGAGCAACGTCGATGGGGAGGGAACGCCCCTGCCCGAGGTTAAAGATAGCACCACTCGAATCACGTCACAGGCCGAAAAGGCCAGATGACCCACCGGGGACACTGAATCCATGTCCCGAGAGAGAGGGGTGGAGCGGGGGTGTGGATTCCTGCGGGGAGCTTCGGGACTGGAAAAAACAGAGGGTGCTCTGACCGAGTGTTTACCAAAACATGTATTAGGCAAGACCCGGGCCAAATGTGGGCAGCATTGCCCATGTGCTGGGCCAAGAGAATGTGCCCCTGCTGGTCCCAGCTCCTGTTTCTCCAGTGGGTTGTACAAGACACCTTGAACTTCCACACAAACTGGGACATTTAGAATTCCCCAGGACAGCCCCCTCCCTCCGCCCTGTGCCTTGATATCTCCTATTAAAGCTTATCTCTGAATGTCTGTTAACTTAATAGACATGATTTAATGATTGATATTAATTCAAATTTATTAATTTGAATTATTAACTTCTTAATTATTTGATGTCGATTAAAGCAATGATCTTGATCCAATGTCATCTCCTCCATGAAGCCTTCACGGATTATCTAAGGTGCAGTCCCACAGCCAGGGACAGTGGCTCCTGCCTGTAATCCCAGCATTTTGGGAGGCTGAGGTGGGAGGATCGCTTGAGCCCAGGAGGTGGAGGCCGTAGTGAGCTGTGATCACACCACTGCACTTCAGCCTGGGTGACAGAGGGAGACCCTGTCTCAAGATAAATAAATAATTAATATGAGTTAAATGTTTTTTACATTTTTAATGGCTTTTATATTTTTTAATGGAGATATAAGTTGCAAAACATAAAATTCACTTTTTTTTTTTGAGACGGAGTTTTGCTGTGTCACCCAGGCTGGAGTGCAGTGGCACGATCTCTGCTCACTGCAGCCTCCGCCTCCCGGGTTGACACCATTCTCCTGCCTCAGCCTCCTTGAGTAGTTGGGACTACAGGTGCCCACCACCACGCCTGGATAATTTTTTATATTTTTAGTAGAGACGGAGTTTCACCATGTTAGCCAGGATGGTCTTGATCTCCTGACCTCAGGTGATCCTCCCGCCTCAGCCTCCCAAAGTGCTGGGATTACAGGCGTGAGCCACCATGCCTGGCCACAATTCACCATTTTAACATGGATAATTCAGGGGCTTTTAGTATATGTACAAGGTTGTACAACTATCACCAAGATGTAATTCCCAAAAAAAAATGACTGATTTTTAAAGCCTATTTAAAGAAAAATGTTAACTGGCTCAAACGATAGAAAATACAGTAAAGAGCCAGGCACAACGGCAAACACCTGTAATCCCAGCTACTCAGGAGGGTGAGATGAGAGGATCACTGAAGGCCCGGAGTTCAAAACCAGCCAACACCACAAGACCCCATCTCTTAAAAGAAAAAAGAAAAGAAAATGCATTGATTTGGCCAGGTGCAGTGGCTCACGCCTGAAATCCCAGCACTTTGGGAGGCCGAGGCAGGAGAATCATTTGAGGCCAGGAGTTCAAGACCAGCCTGGCCAACATGGTGAAACCCCATCTCTACTAAAAACACAAAATTAGCCAGGTGTGGTGGTGCGTGCCTATAATCCCAGCTGCTCGGGAGGCTGAGGCATGAGAATCACTTGAACCCAGGAAGTGGAGGTTGCAGTGAGCTGAGATTGTGCCACTGCCACTCCAGCCTGGGCAACAGAGTGAGACTTCGTCTCAAAATAAATAAATAAATAAATAAATAAATAATAAAAAATAAAAATAGAGACAGGGGTCTCACTGTGTTGGCCAGGCTGGTCCCAAACTCCTGGGCTTAAGTGATCCACCTCAGCCTCCCCAAATACAGGGATTACAGGAAAAAGCCACTGTACCCAGACACTCCTTTTCCTCAGAAGAGAAAAAGTTTTGCAGCTTCCCTTGGAAACTGGAGACCGTGGCAGCCTCCCAGGGCTATTATAAGGCCACAGCCACTGAACAGGTTAAAAATAAAAGATCCCCGCCCAGGGGCACTTGGGGATGGCATTTGTGAGCCCAGGCAAGCCCCAGGGCTGCAGGGAGACACTCTTGGGGGAGGAGACTGGAGAAGAGCCTGCTGTGTGGCCTCAGGCTGGCATCTGCCCTCTCTGGGCTCTAGCCGGGCTGGAAACAATATTAGAGATTTCCAAAGATCCCGCACCTGTGCACACCTGAGGATGAACTCTGCCTTTAATTTGTCTCTGAGGAACCTCCCTGGCCTCATCCTAGTCCTGGCTTTACAGTCTCACTGTGTGACTTTGCAAAGCGACACGACTGCTCTGTGCCTCAGTTTCCCCATCTGCAAAAGGGGGCAAAAAGAGCCCTAGTGACCTGCCAATGGGGATGGGTATTTGGCTGTCATTATTGTTGCAATTATTTATTTATTTGTTTATTGTTGAGGCAGAGTATTGCTCTGTCACCCAGGCTGGAGTGCAGTGGCGCCGTATTGGCTCATTGCAATCTCCGCCGCCCGGGTTCAAGCGATTCTCCTGCCTCAGCCTCCCGAATAGCTGGGACTACAGATGCCGGCCACCGTGCCCAGCTAATTTTTGTATTTTTAGTAGAGATAGGGTTTCACCATGTTGGCCAGGCTGGTCTCGAACTCCTGACCTCAGGTGATCTACCCGCCTCGACTTCCCAAAGTGCTGGGATTACAGGCGTGAGCCACCGCACCCGGTCTATTGTTGCAATTTACAGAGGGACGAGGAGGCTGTTGGCATGGCTGGGAACTGGGCACTTTTTCAGGACCCCTCCCGCTTTGGGCTGTCTCTTTGGAGCAGGACGGGGAAAGAGGGACTGTCCCGGCGCCAGCCGTCGTTGGGAGAGGCTGGAACCGCTGTCCGATGGTGCCCTCTGGTGGCAGCGTCTGCTCATTGCGGCACCTTCTGGGTCCCCACAGATAATTCACGCCTCCCCTACCTCCAGGCTTGGGGGACACAAGGCCTGCACCAAGGTGGGCCACACTGGCTCCCCTCGGTCCCTTGGAGGCTCCACACTCCCTCCTACCCCTCCAGGTTGTTGCCTGTGCCATGCCCTCCACCCGGAGTGCCCTTTCCTTCCTGGGGGCTGCAGAGAGCTCTGAGCACTACTGGTGGGTTCAGATCCCTGCCCCCGGGGCCCCGCCCCCTAGTTCCTTCTGCATCCGGGTCGCACCCAGGGCAAGCCCACAGGAGACCACCCACTCCTGTGCCCGCCTCCCCTTGGAGCTGTGAGCCCCGTGAGGGCAGCAACGGGATCCGTCCCAGAAAACATCGTCCACCTCATCTGAAGCCACCCCTGGCATATAGTAGATGCTCAATACACACTGCTCAGCAAAGGAATGAACAGATAATGGGGGGAATGAACAAAATACACCAGCTAGCAGGAAGCGAACATGGAATCGAGAATCGGAAAAACTGACTTGAGGCCAGGTGCAGAAGCTCACGCCTGCAACCCAACACTGGGAGGCCAAGGCGGGAGGATTGCTTGAGCCCAGGAGTTCGAGACCAGCCTGGGCAACGTGGTGAAACTCCATCTCTACAAAACATGTAAGGCTGGGTGCAGTGGCTCATGCCTGTAATCCCAGCACTTTGGGAAGTTGAGGCAGGAGAATCGTTTGAGGTCAGGAGTTCGAGACCAGCCTGGCCAACATGGTGAAACCCCGTCTCTACTAAAACTACAAAAAAAATTAGCTGGATGTGGTGGCACATGCCTGTAATCCCAGCTACTCAGGAGGCTGAGGTGGGAGGATTGCTTGAGCCTGGGAGGTCGAGGCCGCAGTGAGCTGTGATCACAACACTGCACTCCAGCCTGAGCAACAGTGAGACCCTGTCTCAAAAAAAAAAAAAAAAAAAAAAAGCAGCTAGGCATGGTGGTGCATGCTTGTAATCCCAACACTTTGGGAGGCCAAGCTGGGCAGATTGCTTAAACCCAGAAGTTTGAAACCAGCCAGGGCAACACAGCAAAACCCTTTCTTTACAAAAATTACCTGCGTGTGATGGCATGCACCTGTGGTCCCAGCTTCTCAGGAGGCTGAGGTGGGAGGATTGCCTGACCTGGAAGGGTTGAGGCTGCAGTGAGCTGTGATGGCATCACTGCATTCCAGCCTGGGTGACAGAGTGGGACCCTGTCTCAAAAAAAAAAAATTAAATAAATAAAATTTTAAAAAGACTTGGGCATCCACCGGGCATGGTGGCTCATGCCTGTCATCCCAGCACTTTGGGAGGCTAAGGCGGACAGATCACTTGAGGTCAGGAGTTGGAGACCAGCCTGACCAACACAGTGAAACCCCATCTCTACTAAAAATACAAAACTAGCCGGGCTTGCTGGCGTGTGCCTGTAATCCCAGCTACTTGGGAGGCTGAGATAGGAGAATCACTTGAACCCAGGAGGCAGAGGTTGCAGTGAGCCGAGATGGCGCCACTGCACTCCAGCCTTGGCAACAAGAGTGAAACTCTGTCTCAAAAAAAAAAAAAAAAAAAAAAAAAAGACCTGGGGATCAATTCAAATTCAAACATTTATTGAGCATCTGGGATCCCACAATCAAGTCCACAGACAGGCATAGACATGTGGGCCCTGAATAAGTTAGTCGGATTTGTCTCAAACTCCAAAGTGCTGTGGAAAGATGAAGCATATTCAGGGGATCTGGTGGGTGCTGTTTTGAATGAATTTTATTTTATTTTGTTTGTTTGTTTATTTATTTATTTATTTTGAGACAGAGTCTCACTGTGTTGCCCAGGCTGGAGTGCAGTGGCACGATCTCAGCTCACTGCAAGCTCTGCCTCCTGGGTTTGCGCCATTCTCCTGCCTCAGCCTCCCCAGCAGCTGGAACTACAGGCGCTCGCCACCACGCCTAGCTAATTTTTTGTATTTTTAGTAGAGACGGGATTTCACCATGTTAGGCAGGATGGTCTCGATCTCCTGACCTCGTGATCCACCCGCCTCGATCTCCCAAAGTGCTGGGATTACAGGCGTGAGCCACCACGCCCAGCCAAATGAATTTTATTATATTTTATTTTTATTTTTATTTTTTTGAGACAGGGTCTTGCTCTGTCACCCAGGCTGGAGTGCAGTGGTGCGATCTCGGCTCACTGCAACCTCTGCCTCCCAGGTTCAAGCGATTCTCCTGCCTCAGCCTCCTGAGCAGCTGGGATTACAGGTGTGCACCACCAGGCCCAGCTATTTTTTTGTATTTTTGGTAGAGACGGGGTTTCACCATGTTGGCCAGGTTGGTCTTGAACTCCTGACCTCAAGTCATCCCCCTGCCTTGGACTCCTAAAGTGCTGGGATGACAGACGTGAGCCACCATGTCTGGCCTTGAATGAATTTTAAATGGGGTGCTCAGAGAAGCCTCCATTGAGAGGGTGAGGCCTTCAATACCACAGGGAATCAAGAGACAGCATCCTGGCCGGGCGTAGTGGCTCACGCCTGTAATCCCAGCACTTTGGGAGGCCGAGACGGGCGGATCACAAGGTCAGGAGATCGAGATCATCCTGGCTAACACAGTGAAACCCCGTCTCTACTAAAAATATGAAAAATTAGCCGGGCATGGTGGCGGGCGCCTGTAGTCCCAGCTACTTGGGAAGCTGAGGCAGCAGAATGGCGTGAGCCTGGGAGGTGGAGCTTGCAGTGAGCCGAGATCACACCACTGCACTCCAGCCTGGGTGACAGAGCGAGACTCTGTCTCAAAAAAAAAAAAAAAAAGAGAGAGACAGCATCCCACTCTGTCGCCCAGGCTGGAGTGCTGTAGTGTGTTCAATCATAGCTCACTGCAGCCTCGAAATCCTGGGCTCAAGTGACCCTCCCACCTCAGCCTCTGGAGCAGCTGGGACAACAGGTGCCCACCACCACGCTCAGCCAGATAGTGACGTTTGAGCAAAGACCTGAAGGAAGTGACGAGGGAGCCATGTTGGTACTTGGGGGAAGGGCATTCCAGGCAGAAGGCACAGCCTATGCAAAGGCCCTGAGGCAGGACCACACCCGGCATGTTGGAGGAACAATAGGAAGGCTCACGTGGCTGAAGCAGAGTGACAAAGGCCAGAGGTCAAGGCAGATGGAGAAGTGACCCTGGATTTAACAACACAAGGTCACCAAGGACCTTGAGCTGAGCAGTTTCTTTTTATTCTTTATTTTATTATTATTATTATTTTTTTTGAGACAGAATCTCGCTCTATTGCCTAGGCTGCAGTGTAGTGGTGAGATCTCAGTTCACTCCAATCTCCACCTCCCAGGTTCAAGCAATTCTCCTGCCTCAGCCTCCCGAGTAGCTGGGAATCCAGGCGTAAGCCACAGTGCCCGGCCAATTTCATTGTATTTTTTTTTTTTTTTTTTTTTTTTTTGAGACGGAGTCTCGCTCTGTCGCCCAGGCTGGAGTGCAGTGGCCGGATCTCAGCTCACTGCAAGCTCCGCCTCCCGAGTTCATGCCATTCTCCTGCCTCAGCCTCCCGAGTAGCTGGGACTACAGGTGCTCGCCACCTCGCCCGGCTAGTTTTTTTGTAGTTTTAGTAGAGACGGGGTTTCACCGTGTTAGCCAGGATGGTCTCGATCTTCTGACCTCGTGATCCGCCCGTCTCGGCCTCCCAAAGTGCTGGGATTACAGGCTTGAGCCACCGCGCCCGGCCTGTATTTTTTATTTTTAGTTTTGTTTTCTTTCAGATAGAGTCTTGTTCTGTCGCCCAGGCTGGAGTGTAGTGGTGAGATCTCGGCTCACTGCAAGCTCCGCCTCCCAGGTTCACGCCATTCTCCTGCCTCAGCCTCCCGAGTAGCTGGGACTACAGGCGCCCGCCACCACGCCCGGCTAATTTTTTAATATTTTTAGTAGAGACGGGGTTTCAGCATTTTAGTCAGGATGGTCTCGATCTCCTGACCTCGTGATCCTCCCAAAGTGCTGGGATTACAGGCGTGAGCCACTGCGCCTGGCCACGTGATCCAATTTCAGTGAAATGTGCAGGACAGGCCTATCCACAGAGACAGGAAGGGGATGCGTGGGTGCGGGGCTGGCGGGGACGGCAGTTGGGAGTGTCAGCTGATGGTTCCAGTGCTGCTTTTTGGGGTGATGAAAGTTTCTGAAATTAGATAGTGGCGATAGTTGCATAATATAGTGAATACAGTAAAAACCACTGACGTTTCCACTTAAGAAATAACATGACCAGTCGGGCTGGGCGTGGTGGCTCAAGCCTGTAATTCCAGCACTTTGGGAGGCCGAGACGGGCGGATCACGAGGTCAGGAGATCGAGACCATCCTGGCTAACACGGTGAAACCCCGTCTCTACTAAAAAATACAAAAAACTAGCCGGGCGAGGTGGCGGGCGCCTGTAGTCCCAGCTACTCGGAAGGCTGAGGCAGGAGAATGGTGTGAACCCGGGAGGCGGAGCTTGCAGTGAGCTGAGATCTGGCCACTGCACTCCAGCCTGAGCGACAGAGCGAGACTCCGTCTCAAAAACAAAAAACAAAAAACAAAAAACAGGACCAGGCACAGTGGCTCATGCATGTAATCCCAACACCTTGGGAGGCCAAGGTGGGTGGATCACCTGAGGTCAGCAGTTCAAAACCAGCCTGGCCAACTGGTTGTGAACTGAACCCAACTGGGGTGAAACCCCGTCTTTACTAAAAATACAAAAATCAGCTGAGCATGGTGGCGGGCGCCCGTAATCCCAGCTACTTGGGAGACTGAGGCACAAGAATCACTTAAACCAGGAGGTGGAGATCATGTCACTGCACTCCAGCCTGGGTGATGGAGCAAGACACCATCTCAAAAAATAAAAAATAAAACAAATAAATAATAATAATAATAAATGCCGGGCACAGTGGCTCACGCCTGTAATCCTAGAACTTTGGGAGGCCGAGGCAGGTGGATCACCTAAGGTCAAGAGTTCAGGACCAGCCTGACCAACATGGAAAAACCCTGTCTCTACTAAAAATACAAAATTAGCCGGGCATGGTGGCGCATGCCTGTAATCCCAGCTACTCAGGAGTTCAAGACCAGTGTGGCCAACATATGGGAAACCCCATCTCTACTAAAAATACAAAAATTAGCTGGGCATAGTGGCGCATGCCTGTAATCCCAGTTACTCAGGAAGCTGAGACAGGTGAATTGCTTGAACCTGTGAGGTGGAGGCTGCAATAAGCTGAGATCAGGCCTCTGCACTCCAGTCTGGGCGACAGAGTGAGAGTCAGTCTCAAAAATATATATATCAGAAAGAGATCATTCCAAGCAGGCACACATAGCTGCCCAACCCAGTCTGGCTGTGTGTATACTGACTTGCAGAAAGAAATCCTCTGTTATTTATTCACATTTCACCGTTTTTAAATAGAGGGGACATCGGGCCGGGCTTGATGGCTCATGCCTGTAATCCCAGCACTTTGAGAGGCTGAGGCAGGCTGATCACCTGAGGTCAGGAGTTCAAGACCAGCCTGACCAACATGGAGAAACCTCGTCTCTATTAAAAACACAAAATTAGCCGGGCGTGGTGGTGCATGCCTGTAATCCCAGCTACTCGGGAGGCTGAGACAGGAGAATCGCTTGAAACCGGGAGGCAGAGGTTGCAGTGAGCCAAGATCGTGTCATTGCACTCCAGCCTGGACAACAAGAGCAAAAACTCCATCTCTAAATAAATAAATAAATAAATAAGACACTTTCTTATATTTTTTTCTTCCTATTTTTCTTCAAGGCTGTTAGGCTCCCAGGGAATCTGGGCCTTCGTGGCCACGTGGTGCCGGTGGATGGTGACCACCAGAGGGCGCCAGGGCAGCACAAATCGCAGCTGAGTCCCTAGCTCTGGGGACCTGGTCCTGCCTGGAACTGCCTTCTAGACCTTCCAGACCTTCCCCCATGCCGTACCACCTTCTAGAACTCTCTCCCCACCTGTGGCTCATTCCGATGTAGGCCTGAGGTCTTAGCTTACTTCCTTCTTTCAGAAACTTCCCTTAATCCTCCCAGGCCAGTCTAGGGTCCCCGTTGTGGTCCCACAGCTTCCCCATCAGAGCCCCTATCACCCCATAGCTGCCTGATACTGTCTCCAGCACTGGACAACATAGATTTTCTTCTTCTTCTTTTTTTTTTATGGAGTTTCTCTCTTGTCGCCCAGGCTGGAGTGCAATGGCACGATCTTGGCTCACCGCAACCTCTGCCTCCCAGGTTCAAGAAATTCTCCTGCCTCTGCCTCCCGAGTAGTTGGGATTACAGGCAGGAGCCACCATACCTAGCTAATTGTTTTGTATTTTCGGTAGAGACTGGATTTCTCCATGTTGGTCAGGTTGGTCTTGAACTCGCGACGTCAGATGATCAGCCCCACTCAGCCTCCCAAAGTGCTGGGATTACGGGTGTGAGCCACCGCGCTGGGACGACAATACAGATTTGTTTCCTGAGGAGACAAAACAGATTTGTGTTGGTCACCTTCACGGTGACCACCAGCGTAGAGCTTGCACACACAGGTGCTCAATAAATGCTGACAGATAAATGCAGGTATGAGTCTGCCTACTCCTCCCTCAATGCCCAGTGAACCAGGGCAGGGAAGAACTCTGTGGCCCCAGGGCCCCGTAGAGACTTGCATACAGCAAGCGCTCAATAATTGCTTATCAAAAGAACTCACAGGCCAGGCGCGGTGACTCACACCTGTAATCCCAGCACTTTGAGAGGCCGAGGCAGGTAGATCACTTGAGGTCAGGAGTTCACAACTAGCCTGGCCAACATGGTGAAAACCCGTCTCTACTAAAAAGACAAAAATTATCCGAGTGTGGTGGCACCCGCCTGTAATCCCAGCAACTCTGGAGTCTGGGGCAGGAGAATCCCTTAAACTTGAGAGGCAGAGGTTGCAGTGAGCTGAGATCATGCCACTGCACTGCATCCTGGGCGACAGAGTGAGACTCTGTCTCTAAAAACAAACAAACACCATGGAGGCAGTGAATTAACTGTCTGCACAGCCTCCGTATGAGCTAGAATCCAGGAGAGAACACCTAGCTCCTTCCTCTGCCCCTGCAGGTCGGTTATGTGGCTGTGAGGCCTCAGATAACTGACTCCACCTCTCTAGGCCTCAGTTTCTTCATCCGTAAATGATGGACAAAGATGGTCCCCTTGGCCCAGGGCCTGGACACCCCCCAGGGATAAGGCCCTCAGGTCCTGGGGACTTTTTTTTTTTCCTGAGATGGAGTCTTGCTCTGTTGCCCAGGCTGGAGTGCAGCGGCACGATCTTGGCTCACTACAACCACTGCCTCCCGGGTTCACGCCATTCTCCTGCCTCAGCCTCCGGAGTAGCTGGGACTACAGGCACCTGCCACCACGCCTGGCTAATTTTTTGTATTTTTAGTAAAGACGAGGTTTCACCGTGTTAGCCAGGATGGTCTCAATCTCCTGACCTCGTGATCCGCCCACCTCGGCCTCCCAAAGTGCTGGAATTACAGGAGTGAGCCACCGCGCCCAACCTGGGCTTTTTTTTTTTTTTTTTTTTTTTTGAGACGGAGTCTCGCTGTCACCCAGGGTGGAGTGCAATGGTGCGATCTTGGCTCACTTCAACGTCTGCCTCTCAGGTTCAAGTGATTCTCCTGCCTTAGCTTCCTGAGTAGCTGGGATTACAGGCGCCTACCAGGCTCAGCTAATTTTTGTATTTTTTTTTTTTTTTTTTTTTTTTTTTTTTTTTGAGACGGAGTCTCGCTCTGTCGCCCAGGCTGGAGTGCAGTGGCCGGATCTCAGCTCACTGCAAGCTCCGCCTCCCGGGTTCACGCCATTCTCCGACCTCAGCCTCCCGAGTAGCTGGGACTACAGGCGCCCGCCACCTCGCCCAGCTAGTTTTTTTTTTGTATTTCTTAATAGAGACGGGGTTTCACCGTGTTAGCCAGGATAGTCTCGATCTCCTGACCTCATGATCCGCCCGTCTCGGCCTCCCAAAGTGCTGGGATTACAGGCTTGAGCCACCGCGCCCGGCCAATTTTTGTATTTTTAGTAGAGACAGGGTTTCACCATGTTGGTCAGGCTAGTCTCGAACTCCTGACCTGGAGTGATCTGCCCACCTCAGCCTCCCAAAGTGCTAGGATTACAGGTATGAGCCAATATGCCTGGACATTTTTTTTTTTTTTTTTTTTTAGACAAGGTCCAGCTCTGTCACCAAGGCTGGAGTGCAGTGATGCCATGGTAGCTCACTATAGCCTTGACCTCCCAGTCTCAAGGGATCCTCCTGCCTCAGCCTCCCGAGAAGCTGGGGCAACAGGTGGGTGCCACCATGCCTGGTTTTTCTTTCATTATTTCATTTCATTTCATTGAGACAGGATTCTCACTATGTTGTCCAGGCTGATCTCAAAGTCCTGGCCTCATGTGATCCTCCCACTTTGGCCACCCAAACTACTGGGATTACAGACGTGAGCCACTGTGCCTGACCCTCAGGGCATTCGAAATGACCCTCCTTTACAGATCTAAAGGAGGTACATGGAGACAGCTAGGAATGGGAGTTCCAGATCTGAGGTCCGTGGTACAAATGAGGAAGATGAGGCCCAGAAAAATGCTGCGGACCGGGCGCGGTGGCTCACGCCTGTAATCCCAGCACTTTGGGAGGCCGAAGCAGGTGGATCACCTGAGGTCAGGAGTTCGAGACCAGCCTGGCCAACACGGTGAAACCCCATCTCTACTAAAATAAAAAAATTTAAAAAAATTAGCCAGGCGTGGTGGTGGGTGCCTGCTTGAACCCAGGAGGTGGAGGTTGCAGTGAGCTGAGATTCCACCATTCACATCCATCTTGATCTCCTGACTTCATGATCCACCCGCCTCAGTCTCCTAAAGTGCTGGGATTACAGGCGTAAGCCACCACGCCCAGCCGGTTTTGTATTTTTAATAGAGATGGGGTTTCACCATGTTGGCCAGGCTGGTCCTGAACTCCTGACCTTAGGTGATCCACCCACCTCAGCCTCCCAGAGTGCTGGGATTATAGGCGTGAGCCACCACACCTGGCCTGAAGCCTCTTCACTTTCTGGAACTATTTTGCTTCCTTCTTTGATAACTTGTTTACTATTCCTTCTTCTCCTCCCCTACGGAAATGACAGTCACTGACTAATCACTTCTGTCTACTGTCTGGGACAATTCCCAGCACGAAGTAGGCGCTCAACGAACGTCGGTCAAATAAAGAAATAGCCAGTTCACTGCCCTGCTCAGGTATTTGCAGCTGGTTCCGGCCTGGATGGTCTAAAATCCTCTGTTGGGAACAACCTCACTGCACCCTGGAATCTCATCTGAGAACTCTGCTCCCCAGTTTCACTTCAGGGCCGCTGCGGCTGCCACCGGGACCAGAGCTCTGACAAAATCTGAGTCAGCACCTAAAATAGCAAGTGGTGCATGGCTGCTGGGTGATTCACACCAGCCTCCTCCTTCCACGTGGCCTGGCAATCGGGTTGTCAGGCGGGAGGGGCCCCTCGGGTGAGTCCGGTTTCACCTTCGGGGACCGTCCTTTGCTTCTCCCTTAGCGCCTTTCATTGCAATTCCCCACTTCCGATCTGTGTGGCTTTTGGGGTCAGAATTAATCTTTTTGGGCCTCAGTTTGCCCTATCTGTAGGGTGGATCCATAATAGAAGCTTCTACCTTGAGGGGTCGTTTTGAGGATGAAAATGTGTTTGTTTATTTATGTATTTGATTTTTTGTTATATCGATGAGGGCTTCCTATGTTGCCCAGGCTGATCTCGAACGTCTGGCCTCGCCTCCTTATGCACCAGGATGATGGGCCTGCGCCACCGTGCCTCCCTATTTACTTTTATTAGTATTTTATTATTATTATTATTTGAGATGGAGTTTCACTCTCGTCACTCAGGCTGGAGTACAGTGGCACAATCTCAGCTCACTGCAACCTCCGCCTCCCAAGTTCAAGTGATTCTCCTGCCTCAGTCTCCTCAGTAGCTGGGATTACAGGCACCCACCACCACACCCAGCTAATTTTGTATTTTTAGTAGAGACAGGGTTTCATCACGTTGGCCAGGCTGGTCTCGAACTCCTGACCTCAGGTGATCCACCCGCTGCAGCCTCCCAAAGTGTTGGGATTACAGGCATGAGCCACCACGTCCTGCTTTGATTGATTGATTGATTGATTGATTGATTGATACAGAGTCTTGCTCTGTTGCCCAGGCTAGAGTGCAGTGGCACAATCTCAGTTCACTGCAACCTCTGCCTCCCAGGTTCAAGCGATTCTCCTGCCTCAGCCTCACGAGTAGCTGAGACTACAGGTGCGTGCCACCACACCCAACTGGGTTTTCTTTTTTTTTTTTTTTTTTTTGAGATGGAGTCTCGTTCTGTCGCCCAGGCTGGAGTGCAGTGGCCGGATCTCAGTCCACTGCAAGCTCCGCCTCCCAGGTTTACGCCATTCTCCTGCCTCAGCCTCCCGAGTAGCTGGGACTGCAGGCGCCCGCCACCACGCCCGGCTAGTTTTTTGTATTTTTTAGCAGAGACGGGGTTTCACGGGGTTAGCCAGGATGGTCTCGATCTCCTGACCTCGTGATCCGCCCGTCTCGGCCTCCCAAAGTGCTGGGATTACAGGCTTGAGCCACCGCGCCTGGCTGGTTTTTCTATTTGTAGTAGAGACAGGGTTTCATCATGTTGGCCAGGCTGGTCTCAAGCTTCTGACCTCAAGTGATCCGCCTGCCTTGGCCTCTGAAAGTGCTGGGATAATAGACATGAGCCACCATGCCTGGCCAATTTATTTATTTATTTTTAAAAAAGAGTTGGATGTCTTATTCAGTTGATAAATAAATAAATAAATAAGAAAGATGTGGCTGGGTGTGGTGGCTCACGCCTGTAATCCCAGCACTTTGGGAGCCCAAGACAGGTGGATCACCTGAGGTCAGCAGTTTGAGAGCAGCCTGGCCAACATGGCGAAACCCCATCTCCACCAAAAATGCAAAAATTAGCCAGGTGTGGTGGCGAGCTCCTGTGATCCCAGCTACTCAGAAGGCTGAGGCAGGAGAATCGCTTGAACCCGAGAGGTGGAGGTTGCAGTGAGCCAAGATCTCTTCACTACACTCCAGCCTGGGTGAGAGAGCCAGGCTCCATCTCAGGGAAAAAAAAAAAAAAAAAAAAAAAATGGAGATGGGGTTTCATTATGTTGCCCAAGCTGGTCTTGAATTCCTGGCCTCAAGCAGCCCTCCCACTTCAGCCTCCCAAAGTTCTGGGATTAATTACAGATGTGAGCCACCACAGCACCCAGTCTTGTTTACGTATGTATGTATTCATTTATAATCCAGAATCAATAAATGTTAAGTGTCCAACAAACCTTGGCTCCATTCTTACTCTTAGAAGGTCTGTCACCCTGAAAAATATTAATCCCTTCCATGTGGGTCCCCGCACTTAATGAGCGCTGCACCTGCTACCCAGATACGGTGTACCTGATATTTCTGTGGTTCTGCATATCATCCGCTGAGGCCTTGAAACAACAGCCTCCACAGACCCATCTCTCAGATGAAAAAGCAGAGACTCCGAAAGGTGAGGCACTTGCCCAGCATCACACAGTGGCATCAGAGTCCAACCTTGGTGGGGGCATCAAGGCAGACCCCAAAGAAAAAGGAAGGGCTGCAGCAAAACTGCTAAATGTCCCCCAGTGGCATTTATTCCAATTCATTCATTTATTCATTCGTTTGCTCATCCATTCATTCATTCACTCACTCGTTCATTCATTCACTCATCCATTCATTCCTTCACTCACTCATTCGTTCACTCATTCATTCCTTCACTCACTCATTCACTCATCCATTCATTCACTCATCCATTCATTCACTCACTTATTCATTCACTCACTCATTCATTCACTAATTCGTTCATTCACTCACTCGTTCATTCATTCAGTAACTCATTCATTCACTCACTCGTTCATTCATTCATTCATTCACAGCTCACTGCAGCATTCACCTCCTGGGCTCAAGCAATCTCCCCACCTCAGTGTCCTGAGTAGCTGGGTGTGCACCACCACACCCAGTTAATTTTTGTATTTTTGAAGAGACGGGGTCTCACCATGCTGCCCAGGCTGCACCCTCCCCGCTCTCAACAGTATCTTTTCCCTCCACCTTTCCTGGTATTAGAACCCAGACTCGGCGAGGCACATGGCCGCTTAGAAAGGACTACATTTCCCAGCGTTCCTTGCGGCAGGAGCAGGGCCATGTGATTATATTCTGACCAATGGGATGAGGATGGATCCCGGTTTACGCCCTCCAGGAAAAGGCGTGCACTTCCCGCTTCCGTTTCCCGTTTGCAGAAGCGGGAGCCACGTGTTTTATAATAAATAGCTGGGCAGAAGGTGTCCCAGAAGACAATGGTGCTGCGGAAGCAGTCAATAAATATTATTATAATTAAAAGACCGTAGCAATACCCCCACCACCAAGATCCCTCACCCAAAAATAGAGAGATTGGAATTGGAAACACGGTATCCACTTCTGTCCACCCTGAAAGCCAGGTCATTATTGCGCTCCTTTTGTCCTAAATGAAGGGCTCCCGGGCAATGTCCTGAAAGCGGCAGATGACCTCATCTTCCACTGTCCACAGGGCACAGGGCAGACCGGAATGGCCTATGGGGTCCTGCCCAAAGCCGATGCCTGGGTCCAGGTGTGTTCCCCAGGTGGTCAGGTCAAAGGACATGCAGTCATTCTGCCTCCTGTGTTTTGTCCTCGGGCGCCTGGGACCCTCTCTGGTTCCACATGTGATTGTTCAGCCCCAGCTGTACCATCTGTGCATGGTGGATAATGAGGGGTTGCAGTCCTGGGCTCTGAGGGGGTGCAGGTGAGGCCGTAGGGAAGGCTGGTGGCTGCGAGAAGGGCAGTGACGGTGGGAAGGTTGCTGGCTGTGGGGAGGGCGGTGGTGGGGTGCCAGCCTGCCACGTGTGCAGGGGTGGTGGCTGCGGGCACCCCTGCCAAGTGGGAAAGGATGGTGGGGCTCCCAGGGGCCCCTGGCCCCCAAAGGGCATTCGAGCCCCAAAGGGTGCCCCAGTCCCAAATGGCATGTGGCTCCCAAAAGCCACCTGGAGCTGCTCCATCTGTGCCTGATAGGACAGGTAGCTCTGGAGGTAGGCCGAGTAGGCCGCGTTCAGGGCCGCTGCCTGCATCCGCTCACTGTCCAGGTGTTGGCTCTGTTCCCGCAGGGCTCGGGCGTCCTGTTCCTTCCTCCACATGGCCTTTCGGGCCTGAAGCCTGTGGGGCCTGAAGGTGTTGGCCACCTTCCTAGCGAAGATCTGGGAGTGTTCGTCCAGCCGCACCAGCCCGGAGAGCAGGCTGGCCGTGTCCGAGCTGAGCTGGGCCGGGGAGCTCTCCAGGGGCAGGAAGGGGATGACACAGTCTGGTGACCCCTGTCGCGTGAGGTTGCTCATCATGGCTTGGTTCACCTGGTGCAGGCTCAGGTGACAGTCGAAGTTGGAGGTGAGAAGTAGGATGATGAAAGCTGAGTGGTCTATGGCATCCTGCAGGCAGCTCAGCTCCCCACGCCCGGGCACCTGGAAATCCTCGCAGAAGGTGGCCCCGTCGGGCACACCAAGGGCCTCCAGCTTCTCCCGGACCCGCAGGGCAATGTGCTCGTCCGCCCTGGCATGGAGGATCACAAAGTTATAGAATTTCTGTTCCGATGACGATTCCAGGGAGGAAGAGAACAAGGAGGAGGGGGTCAGGTGAGCTGAACAAAGGGCTGATGAAGGAGGAGGAGGAGCGGGAGGGGATGTTTCTGTGGTGGTGGGAGTAGGTGGGCACGGCTTGGTATTTGGAGAAGTGGTGTCTTCCACAGGAAGTTGGAGTGGCGACTGGTCTTTGACAGGGCAGGGGTTTTTGATGGGCTCCACGATGGGCGAGGGGAGAGACTGGGCGCCTGCAGACTCCTTAGTGCACTCCACCGGGTAGTGGGTGCTGGTTTCTGGAGCTGTGGGGGTTTCAGGGAGGCCAGTTGAGGTTGTATCTGGGGTCACTTTGGGAAGCGCAGGGGGTGGGCTGTTTGGCAGCTCTAGGGGGCCAGCAGTCTCCCCCGATGGCGGCCAGCTCATCTCCTCAGGCTCCTGGCAGCCACCGGGGACAGGCTCCAGCACCAGGTTGGCCTGAGGGTCGTCACAGAGCTTGCTGGGCCTGTGTGGGCTGCGGTGCGGGCTGAGGAAGGGCATGGTCGGGGACTGGCTGATTTCCAAGTTGCTGGCCAGGGAGGCGGGGCTGTCGGTGGATCGCAGGGAGCGCCCTTGGCTCCAGCCGGCAACACCGTCGATGGGACGCGGGAGGCTCCGGGTCCCAGAGGGCGAAGCCGAGGATGGTGGGAGGCAGTCCAGATTGGACTGGAGCGTCCGGATGCTCCCTGGATCCCCAACAACATCCCACCCACACCGGTTTCGGGCCTCATCCTGAAGTTCCCCCAGCCGGTGGTCGCTCCTGGACCTGAGGGTACGGAGGGCTTCCTGGTAGGCCACGTCCCGCAGCGAGGCCGGGCACAGCTTCTCCTCAGCCAGCAGGTGGTACAAGCGGGCTACAGTCCAGGACACATCTGGGGGCTCCTCTGGGTCCTCGGTGCTGTCCACACCAGCCCACTGGCGGGCCACCAGCCGGGCTACTGCATCGGCCTTCAGTGCCTCTAGAGAGATCCTGGCCTCAGTTTCCTGGCCCAGCTTCAGGAGGACCATGGCATGCAGGAGGTCCTGCCCTTGGCAGCCTGGGCGTGGGGTCTTCAGTTTGTGTTTCAGATACAAGAGCTTGTCCTGGCCTGCTGCGCCTAGAATGTCGAAGGCACTAGGAAGTGACGGGCCCGTGCAGGCCATGGGCACAGGTGGGTGCAGCCTCGGGCAGCAGAAGCTGGGGGTAATGAAGGCATGTTCCACACTGCCCGCCTTCTGCACGCCCGGCGTCCCCTACGCATTCACTGTTCCAGGTTCCGCGGGAGCTGCCCGAGCAGATCTATAGGAAACAGGAGAGGCAAACATGGTTACCCCAAGAAAGGTCAGCACGGGAAGGCAGCCCACACACCCCCGCCTGCTTTCCCATCCTGCCACCCAGACCTAACCAGGTGACCTTCGGCAGCTTCCATTTCCTTCTCTGCAAAATGCTATGAGGCCAGCACGATGGCTCACATCTGTGATCTCAGCACTTTGGGAGGCTGAGGCAGGAGGATCACTTAAGCCCAGGACTTCCAGACCAGCCTGGGCAACATAGCCAGACTCTGTCTCTACTAAAAATTTAAAAATTAGCTGGGCCGGGAGCGGTGGCTCACACCTGAAATCCCAGCACATTTGGAGGCCAAGCCTAGGGGATCACCTGAGGTCAGGAGTTTGAGACCAGCCTGAAACCACGTTTCTACTAAAACTACGAAGAGTTAGCCAGGCATGGTGGTGCACACCTGTAATCCCAGCTACTTGGGAAACTGAGGCTGGAGAATCACTGGAACTCAGGAGGTGGAGGCTGCAGTGAGCCAAGATCATGCCATTGCACTCCAGCCTGGGCAGCAGAGTGAAACTCCGGATCAAAAAACAAAAAAAGTAGCTAGGCGTAGGTGGCATGTGCCTGTTGTCCCAGCTACTCCGGAGGCTGGGATGGGAAGATTGCTTAAGCCCAGGAGGTCGAGGCTGCAGTGAGCTAAGATGGAGCCACTGCACTCCAGCCTGGGCAACAGAGCAAGACCCAGTCTCAAAAAAAAAAAAAAAAAAAAAAGTTATCATCTGATACTTACCTGGTGTTACCTGGGAGGTAAACACTATTACACTATTTTCCCCATTTACAGATGAAGAAAGTGAGACACACAGAGGTGATGTCACTTGCCCAAAGTCACACTATCAGCGGATGGCAGAGGATGGATTTGAACCCCAGGCAGTCTGGCTGTGGAGGCTGTGTGCCTAATGGCATACACTTATAGACTTGTTTTGGGCAATTGAGTTGCATTAACACACAGAAACTTCTGAGCTTGATGACTGAAAGCCAGTAGGTGCTCAATACATGCTTGCTAAATAAAGTAGTCAGCCTCGGCTGGGCACGGCGGCTCACACCTGTAATCCCAGCACTTTGGGAGCCCGAGGCGCGCGGCTCACCTGAGGTCAGGAGTTCAAGACCAGCCTGGCCAACATGGTGAAACCCTGTCTCTACTAAAAATACAAAAAATTAGCTGGGTGTGGTGGTCCGCGCCTGTAATCCCAGCTACTCAGGAGGCTGAGGTAGTATCATCGCTTGAATCTGGGAGGCAGAGGTTGCAGTGAGCCAAGATCACATCACTGCACTCTAGCCTGGGCGACAAGAGCGAAACCCTGTCTAAATAAATAAATAAATAAAGTAGTCAGCCTTCTAGATGGTCCTCAAGGACCCAACATCCTGGTATTTGCAGGCTCGAGTAGTCTTTCCAACACTGTCCCAGGGTTGGACTATGAGATTAACAGAATATGGCAAGGGAGCCGGTCACCACATCTGCTCATTTTTCAAGAGAAGCCAGAGATCTAGATTTTTAGAAATATGCTCACTTTTCTCGGGATGACAATCAATTCCAATATTTTTAAGAAACCTTGTGAGTTGAAAAAAAAGTTTGGGCCAGGCGCAGTGGCTCACGCCTGTAATCCCAGCACTTGGGGAGGCCAAGGCGAGCAAATCATGAGGTCAGGATGTCGAGACCAGCCTGGCCAACATAGTGAAACCCCGTCTCTACTGAAAATACAAAAAATTAGTCGAGCATGGTGGCAGGCACCTGCAATCCCAGCTACTCGGGAGGCTGAGGCAGGAAAATCACTTGAACCTGGGAGGTGGAGGTTGCAGTGAGCCAAGACTGCACCACTGCACTCCAGCCTGGGCAACAGAGTGAGACTCCATCTAAAAAAAAAAAAAAAAAAAGTTTGGAGCCAGGCCTGATGGTGTGTGCCTGTGGTCCCAGCTACTCGGGAGGCTAAGGCAGGAGGATTGCTTGAGCTGAGGAAGTGGAGGCTGCACGGAAGGATACATACATAGCATTCATTCATTCATTTAAGAAGTAATTTTTTGGCTGGGCACGGTGGCTCATGCATGTAATCCCAGCACTTTGGGAGGCTGAGGCGGGTGGGTCACAAGGTCAGGAGTTCAAGACCAGCCTGGCCAACATGGTGAAACCCTGTCTCTACTGAAAAAAAAAAAAAAAAAATTTAGCCTGGCATGGTGGCGTGTTCCTCTAATCCCAGCTACTCGGGAAGCTGAGGCAGGAGAATTGCTTGAACCCAGGAGGCGGAGGTTGCAGTGAGCCAAGATTGCGCCACTGCACTCCAGCCTGGGCAAAAGAGCAAGACTCCATAAAACAACAAACAAACAAAAAAAAGTACTTTTTAGCCAGGTGTGGTGGCTCACGCTGGTAATCCTAACACTTTGGGAAGCCAAGGTGGACAGATCACTCGAGGTCATGAGTTCGAGACCAGCCTGGTCAACATGGTGAAACCCCCATCTCTACTAAAAAAAAAAAAAAATTGCCGGACATGGTAGTGGGCGCCTGTACTCCCAACTACTTGGGAGGCTGAGGCAGGAGAATCACTTGAACCCAGGGGGCGGAGGTTGCAGTGAGCTGAGATCATACCACTGCACTCCAGCCTGGATGACAGAGCGAAACTCCATCTCAAAAAAAAAAAAACAGTAATTTTTTCAGCATCTGCCATGTATTGGGTGCCAGTGAATACACCAGTACGCAGACAAGGAAAAACAGCAAGAGACTCTTCCCTGGTGCAACTGTCTGTCTAATGGTATGTTAGTTATATGTAATATATAAGCATCATATATATTACATACGACAATATAATGGGCATGTGTGGATACACACACACCCTTACATGCAACCACTTACTTGAGGACTTACTACATGCTATATTGTGCACAACTCTGTTCTTTAAACTGGGCACAGTCCTGCTTCAGGACCTTTGCACTGGCTGTTCCCTCTACCTATATCACTGTTACCCGTCAGGTATCCCTGTGGCTCACTCCCTTACCCTTCTTCATGTTTTTGGTTATGACCTGATCCCAGTGTGCACATCTCCCTTTGACAGGGGCCAAAAAAATGGTCCACCAATTTTTTTTTTTTTTTTTTTTTTTTTTCCGTTTTTGAGATGGCGTCTTGCTCTTGTTGCCCAGGCTGGAGTGCAATGGCACGATCTCAGCTCACTGCAACCTCCGCCTCCTGGGTTCAAGCAATTCTTCTGCCTCATCCTCCCAAGGGATTACAGGCATGCACCACCATGCTTGGTTAATTTTTTATTTTTAGTAGAGACAGGGTTTCTCTGTGTTGGCCAGGCTGGTCTTGAACTCCTGACCTCAGGTGATCCACCTGCCTTGGCCTCCCAAAGTGCTAGGATTACAGGCGTGAGCCACCATGTCCAGCCAATTGTTTTTGTTTTTTTTTTTTTGTTTTTTTGTTTTTTTTTTTTTGAGACGGAGTCTCGCTCTGTCGCCCAGGCTGGAGTGCAGTGGCCGGATCTCAGCTCACTGCAAGCTCCGCCTCCTGGGTTCACGCCATTCTCCTGCCTCAGCCTCCCGAGCAGCTGGGACTACAGGCGCCCGCCACCTCGCCTGGCTAGTTTTTTGTATCTTTTAGTAGAGACGGGGTTTCACTGTGTTAGCCAGGATGGTCTCGATCTCCTGACCTCGTGATCCACTCGTCTCGGCCTCCCAAAGTGCTGGGATTACAGGCTTGAGCCACCGCGCCCGGCCCCAATTGTTTTTTTGTTTTGTTTTGAGACGGAGTCTCGCTCTGTCACCCAGGCTGCAGTGCAGTGGCGCGATCTCAGCTCACTGCAACCTCCACCTCCCGGGTTCAAGCGATTCTCCTGCTTCAGCCTCCCGAGTAGCTGGAACCACAGGCGCCCGCCACCACGCCCAGCTAATTTTTGTACTTTTTATAGAGACAGGGTTTCACCATATTGTCCAGGCTGGTCTCGAACTCCTGACCTTGTGTGATCCACCCACCCACCTCAGCCTCCCAAAGTGTTGGGATTACAGGCGTGAGCCACTATGCCCAGCCAATTGCTTTTATAAATAAAGTTTTATTGAAACACAGACATGGTCACTCATTTACATATCATCGATGGCTGCTTTCTCACTAGGGTGATGGAGTCGCTACAACAGACACCGTGTGGTCTACAAAGTGGTCACTCTCTGACCCTTGACAGAAAAAGTTGGTAGACACTTGGGTTATGAGACAGGCATGTGATTTTTTTATTTTCCGTTCCACAGAGGGGCAAACATGACCGAGATCACACAGCCAGTGACTGATAGAGCAGCCATTTGATGCCAATGTTTGTAACTATAACACCAAGTGCCTTTTAATTAGTAGGGTCATGATTGGCTGTTATCGGTTCAATTTCAATCATGTCTATCCCCAAAATCATATGTTGAAGTGCCAACCTCCAGTAGCTCAGAATGTGACTTTATTTAGAGAAAAGGCCTTTTTTTGGTTTGTACTTGGCTTTGATGTTTTTGATTGTTTGTTTTTGATGTTGAAAGTATTTTTATTGGGCCGGGCGCGATGGCTCATGCCTGTAATCCCAGCACTTTGGGAGGTGGAGGTGAGCTGATCACTTGAGATCAAGAGCTCAAGACCAGCCTGGCCAACATGGTGAAATCCTGTCTCCACTAAATATACAAAAATTAGCCAGGCATGGCTGGGCGTGGTGGTTCACACCTGTAATCCCAGCACTTTGGGAGGCCGAGGTGGGTGGATCACCTAAGGTCAGGAGTTCGAGACCAGCCTGGCTAACATGGTGAAAATCCATCTCTACTAAAAATGCAAAAATTAGCCGGGTGTGGTGGCGGGCGCCTGTAGTCCCAGCTACTCGGGAGGCTGAGGCAGGAGAATAGCGTGAACCCGGGAGGTGGAGCTTGCAGTGAGCCGAGATCATGCCACTACACTCCAGCCTGGGTGACAGAGCGAGACTCCGTCTCAAAAAAAAAAAAAAATTAGCCAGGCATGGTGGTGTGTGCCTGTAATCCCAGCTACTCAAGAGGCTGAGGTGGGAGGATTGGTTGAGCCTGGGAGGTTGAGGCGCAGCAAGCAAGCTAAGATCTCACCACTGCACTCCAGCCTGGGCAACAGAGCCAGACCCTGCATCAAGAAAAGAAAAGGCAGGGGACACTTAGATACAGACACAGAGCTGCACAGAAGGAAGATATGTGAGGAGACCCAGGGAGAAGGCGGCCGTCTGCAAGCTAAGGAGAGTCCTCAGAAGGAACCAACCCTACGACACCTCAACCTTGGACTTCCAGCCTCCGTAACTGTGAGAGAATCAATTTCTGTTGTTTAAGCCATCTGGTCTGGGGCACTTTATTACCGCAGCTATAGCAGCTAATACACTGCAGACACTCGCTGTCTAGACCAGCCTAAACACTCTCTGTTTGTGTTGTCCAGTATGGCAGCCCCCAGCTACCTGTGCCTACTGGGCACCTGAAATGGGGCTGTGATAGTGAAGAGGCTCTGAATTTTAATTTTTTTTGAGATGAAGTCTCGCCCGGCCACATGTTCTCACTTCTAAGTGTGAGTGAATCATTGAGTTCACAAAGACACAAAGAAGGGAACAACAGGGCCGGGCACAGTGACTCACGCCTGTAATCCCAGCACTTTGGGAGGCCGAGGAAGGTGGATTGCCTGAGGTCAGGAGTTCAAGACTATCCTGGCCAACATGGTAAAATCCCATCTCTACTAAAAATACAAAAATTAGCCAGGTGTGGTGGCGGGTGCCTGTAGTCCTAGCTACCAGGGGAGGCTGAGGTGGGAGAATCACCTGAACCCAAGAAGTAGAGGCTGGAGTGAGCAGAGATCAAACCACTGCACTCCAACCTGGGCGACAGAGCGAGACTCTGTCTCCAAAAAAAAAAAAGGGGGAACAAAAATACTGGAGCCTGCTTAAGGGTGGTGGAGGTGAGGAGGAGGAAGAGGATCTAAAAACTGCCTATTAGGGTCCGGCACGGTGGCTCACGCCTGTAATCCTAGCACTTTGGGAGGCTCAGGTGTGTGGATTGCCTGAGCTCAGGAGTTCAAGACCAGCCTGGGCAACATGGTAAAACCCCGTATCTACTAAAATACAAAAAAATTAGCTGGGTGTAGCAGTGTGCACCTGTAATCCCAGCTGCTTGGGAGGCTGAGGCGGGAGAATTGCTAGAATCTGGGAGGCGGAGGTTGCAGTGAGCCGAAATGGCACCACTGCACTCCAGCCTGGGTGACACAGTGAGCCTCCGTCTCAAAAACACAAACAAACAGACAAAAAAACTACCTGTCAGGTATGACAGTTATTACCTGTATGATGAAATAATCTGTACACCAAAACCTGTGACATGCCATTCACCTATATAACAAACCTGGACATGTACCTGTTAATTTTTGTATTTTTGTACACACTGGGTCTCCCCATGTTGCCTGGGCTCAAGTGATCCTCCCACCTTGGCCTCCCAAAGTGTTGGGATTACAGGCTTGAGCCACCGCAGCCGGCATTTTATCTAATTTTTAATTAATTAAGGCAGGGTGCAGTGGCTCATGCCTGTAATCCCAGCACTTTAGGGGGCAGAGGTTGGAGGATCTCTTGAGCCCAAGAGTTCAAGACCAGCCTGGGCAACAGTGAGACCCATCTCTACAAAAAATAAAAATAGGCTGGGCGCAGTGGCTCACGCCTGTAATCCCAGCACTTTGGGAGGCTGAGGCAGGTGGATCATCTGAAGGCAGAAGTTCGAGACCAGCCTAGCCAACACAGTAAAACTCTGTCTCTACTAAAAATAAAAAAAATTAGCAGGGCGTGGTGGTGGGTGCTGGTAATCCTAGCTACTCAGGAGGCTGAGACAGGAGAATCACTTGAACCGGGGAGGCAGGGGTTGCAGTGAGCCAAGATTACACCATTGCACTCCAGCCTTGGCAACAAGAGCAAAACTCCGTCTCAAAACAAACAAGCAAATAAATAAAATAAAAATAAAAATAATTAGTTGGGTGGGGTGGTACATGCCTGCATCCCAGCTGCTTAGGAGGCAGAGGTCAGAGGATCGCCTGAGCCCAGGAGATCGATGCTGCAGTGAGCGGAGATCGATGCTGCAGTGAGCAGAGATCACGCCACTGCACTCCAGCCTAGGCAACAGAGTCTCAAAAACAGCAAAACAAAAAATATATGAAAGATGCCTCATTCATAATGTTTTATAATGAAACATGTTGGGTATATTGAATTAAATAGAATTTATTATTAAATGCATTTATATATTGGATTAATAAAATGTATTATTAGGATTAATTTTTGTTTTTATTATTTTTTCTGTTTTCGAGGTGGAGTTTCGCTTCATTGCCCAGGCTGGAGTGCAGTGGGGCGATCTCGACTCACTGCAACCTCTGCATCCCGGGTTCAAGCGATTCTCTTGCCTCAGCCTTCCGGGCAGCTGGAATTACAGGCATCCGCCATCATACCTGACTAATTTTTTTTTTTTTTTTTTGAGACGGAGTCCCACTTTGTCGCCAGGCTGGAGTGCAGTGGTGCGATCGAGGCTCACTGCAGCCTCCGCATCCCGGGCTCAAGTGACTCTCGTGCCTCAACATCCTGAGTAGCTGGGATTACAGGAGCCTGCCACCACGCCCAGCTAATCTTTTTTTTTTTTTTTTTTTTTTTTTTTTTTGAGACCAAGTCTCCCTCTGTTGCCAGGCTGGAGTGCAGTGGCGTGATCTTGGCTCACTGCAACCTCCACCTCCTGGGTTCGAGCAATTCTTCTGCCTCAGCCTCCCAAGTAGCTGGGACTACAGGCGCGCGTCACCATGCCCAGCTAATTTTTGTATTTTTAGTAAGGACGGGGTTTCACCATGTTGGCCAGGATGGTCTTGATCTCTTGACCTCATGATCCGCCTGCCTTGGCCTCCAAAATTCTGGGATTACAGGCGTGAGCTATCGTGCCCGGCCTTATTTTTGTATTTTTAGTAGAGACAGGGTTTCACCATGTTGGCCAGGCTGGTCTGAAACTCCTGACCTCAAATAATCCACCCACCTTGGCCTCCCAAACTGCTGGGATTTCAGATGTTAGCCACCGCACTCAACCTCAGTAAAATATATGTATATATATATTTTTAGGCCAGGCTCGGTGGCTCACGCCTGTAATCCCAACACTTTGGGAGGCTGAGTTGGGCAGATCACAAGGTCAGGAGATCGAGACCATCCTGGCTAACACGGTGAAACCCCGTCTCTACTAAAAATACAAAAAATTAGCCAGGCGTGGCAGTGGGAGCCTGTAGTCCCAGCTACTCCAGAGGCTAAGGCAGAAGAATCGCTTGAACCCAGGAGGTGGGAGGTTGCAGTGAGCCGAGATCATGCCACTGCATTCCAGCCTGGGCAACAGAGTGAGACTGTGTCTCAAAAAATAAATAAATATGTGTGTGTGTGTGTGTGTGTGTATTTAACTTCAGAGACTTCTGGACAACCCCACTGGCAAAGCAATGTGAGATTCAAATTACTTTGAATTCATTGCCAACATCGAACAGAGACTTTGTATACAACTCCGGCATTCCGGATTCTCTCGGAAAATCAAAGATCCGGCCACACTGGGCCCACGTTCCCACGGGGCAACAATCTGCAGTGAGAGAAGTTCAAGTCCTTCCATCTGAGGGCTAAGGCCTGCCCTGTTGACCCCACACCCATCTGAAATGAGTCAGTCCCAGGGCAAGCGAGAGCAACAGGTAGAAGCTTGCCCTTGGGATTCAAGTCACACCCAGGCTGTGACCCTGGGGCAGGCCATGGGTACTTAAAATGCCTCAGTCTCCATGTGTGTGAAATGGGCACCAGCTAGGGTAGTTGTGAGGGTGAATGAGTTCATTTGTACAGGACTCTTTTTTTTTTTGAGACAGAGTCTTGCTCTGTCACCCAGGGCAGAGTGCAGTAGTGCAATCTCAGCTCACTGCAACCTCCGCCTCCCGGGTTCAAGCAAGTCTCTTAACTCAGCGTCCCAAGTAGCTTGGATTACAGGTGAGTGCCACCATGCACGGCTAATTTTTGTAATTGTATTTATTTATTTATTGAGACGGAGTCTTGCTCTGTCACCCAGGCTGGAGTGCAGTGGCTCGATCTCAGCTCACTGCAACCTCCACCTCTCAGGTTCAAGCGATTCTCCTGCCTCAGCCTCCTGAGTAGCTGAGACTACAGGTGTGGGCTACCACGCCCAGCTAATTTTTTTTTTTTTTTTGAGATGGAGTTTCACTCTTGATGCGCAGGCTGGAGTGCAATGGCATGATCTTAGCTCACTGCAACCTCCACCTCTCAGGTTCAAGTGATTCTCCTGCCTCAGGTTCCTGACTAGCTGTGACTACAATTGTGGGCCACCATGCCCAGTTTTTTTTTTTTTTTTTTTTTTTTGAGGTGGAGTTTCGCTCTTGTTGCCCAGGATGGAGTGCAGTGGCACACTCTCAGCTCACTACAACCTCCACCTCCCGGGTTCAAGTGATTCTCCTGCCTCAGCCTCCTAAGTAGCTGGGATTACAGGCACCCGCCACCACGCCCAGATTTTTTTTGTATTTTTAGTAGAGACGGGGTTTCATTATGTTGGCCAGGCTGGTCTCCAACTCCTGACCTCAGGTGATCCTCCTGCCTCAGCCTCCTAAAGTGCTGGGATTATAGGTGACATCCGGCCCATGTCAGTTACATTTAAATCTCATTCTTTCTTTCTTTTTTTTTTTATTTTTTTTGAGATGGAGTTTCAAGCCACTGCACCTGGACTTTTTTTGTATTTTTAGTAGAGATGGGGTTTTGCCACGTTGGCCAGGCTGGTCTCAAACTCCTGACCTCAGACAATCTGCTCACCTCAGCCTTCCAAAGTGCTGGGATTACAGGCGTAAGCCACAGCACCCAGCTAATTTTTGTAATTTTAGTAGAGACAGGGTTTCAGGCCGTCGACCAGGCTGGTCTCGAACTCCTGACCCCAATCGATCTGCCCGCCTTGGCCTCCCAGAGTGCTCAGATTACAGGCATGAGCCACTGCGCCCAGCCTGTATAGAACTCTTAAAGCAGTGCCTGGCACATGTGTGCTACATGAACATTAGCATGCAAGACTGAAACCCCCTGGCAAGAAGGACTCAGGGGAGTTTTGCAGAAAACACAACAAAGCCAGTCAGACTTAGAATCATCAAGGCAGGATCACCCCCACCTGTATGCCTGGCAAATCTCTAAAATCACGTGGTCTTTCTTCTCCTTCTCTCTGCCCATGGGCCTGAACTCAACTCTATTTCATTGACTGCCCCAGCTTCCCCTGCCCGCCTCCCCTGCCCGCTGCCACCTCCACCTTCTGGAGACCTGGAGAGTTTCATTTCTCACTGTCCATGGCTGGGACAAAGTCCACTCCTCACTGTGAAGAGCAGGCGCCTGGCGGGACAAAAACACCCACAGGGTGGGGGTGTTCTGGCTCTGCCACCTGCCGGCTTGTGCAGTCTGTTTCTCAGCCTCCGTTGCCTCATTTATAACACCCACATGAACTGGTACTTAGGATGAATGGGAGTCTGTTTTGAAACTTTGATGCAAAAATATGGTTAAAAAGTTTACATCAGTGCCCAGGAAGAAGCAAGAGCTTGATATAATAATGTTAGTGTGACAATAAATGTTGACAGACTTTTTCTCTTCCTCTTCCTTTTTCAAAAAAATTTTGATTTTTAATTTCATTTCTTTCTTTCTTTTTTTTTTTTTTTTTTTGAGATGGAGTCTCGCTGTGTCGCCCAGGCTGGAGTGCAGTGGCGCGGTCTCGGCTCACTGCAACCTCCGCCTCTTGGGTTCAAGCAGTTCTCCTGCCTCATCCTCCTGAGTGGCTGGGATTACAGCACCCGCCACCACGCCCGGCTAATTTTTGTATTTTTAGTAGAGACGGGGTTTCACCATGTTGGTCAGGCTGGTCTCAAACTCCTGACCTCAGGTGATCTGCCTGGGATTACAGGTATGAGCCACTGTGCCCAGCCCCCATTTCATTTTTTTTTTTAGAGACAGGGTCTCACTCTGTCACCCAGGCTGGAGTGCAGTGGTGGGATCACGGCTCACTGCAGCCTTGAACTCCTTGGCTCAAGCGATCCTCCGACCTCAGCCTCCTGAGTAGCTGGGACTACAGGTGTGTGGCACCACACCTGGCTAATTTTTGTATTTTTGGTAGAGACGGGGTCTCACCTATGTTACCCAGGCTCCAGGACTCAAGCAATCCTCCTGCCTCGGCCTCCCAAAGTGTTGGGATTATAGGCATAAACACTGCACCTGGCTAAGTTTCTTTTTGAATTTTTTTGTAGAAATGGAGTCTTGCTATGTTGCCCAGGCTTGTCTTGCACCCCTGGGGCTCAAGCGATCCTCCCACCTCGTCCTTTTTAAATGTTTTAACTGCATCTGAAAAGTGCCCTTCTCTCCCACTCTTCCTCCCACAGTCTCATACCATCTTTCATGAGTTGCGTATGCATTTATTGAGCATCTACTAGGTCCAGGAACTGTTCAAAGTGCCACTGCATATCAAGGCGAGCACATCCGCCCTCACAGAGCTCCTAGTCTGGTTCAGGGAGACCAATAGTAAGTGGGAAAATAACCCAAGATCATTTCAGAGAATGAAAAGGGCCATGAAAGCCATGAGCTGGGGGTTGTGTGGCTCTGAGAGACTGGCTGGGAAGGGGCTACAGGGGACCATGGTGGTCAAGGGAGGCCTTTGGGGACAGGAGGTGACATTGAGCTGAGACCTGAAGGAGCTGAGGGAGGAGGCTGGGTGGAGATCAGGGAGGAAAGCTCCCGGAAGGTGAAGACACCTGCCCAAAGGCCCTGGGGCAGGACTGCGCCTGGCTAGCTGGAGGAACAGTGAGGAAGCCCATGTGACTGGATAACCGTTAGGAGGGGGAGAAAGGAAGAAGGTGTGGGGTGGTATAGGGTGTGAGGTTGGGATCCTGGGTCTCAGGGAAGAATTCGGGGTGTCAGGAAGGAATTTGGGATGTTGGGGAGGGATCCTGGGTGTCGGGGAGGAATCTGGGGTATTGGGGAGGGATCCTGGGTGTTGGGGAAAAATCCAGGGTGTCAGAGAGGGATCCTTGGTGTCACGGAGGAATTTGGGGTGTCCAGGAGGAATCTGGGGTATTGGGGAAGGATCCTGCATGTCAGGGAGGAATTTTGGGTGTCAGGGAGAAATTCAGGGTGTTGAAATATCGGGTGTCAGGTAGGAAGCTTGGGGCTCAGGAATTTGGGGTGAGGAGGAATATGGGGTTTCAGGTAGGCATCCTGGGTGTTGGGGAGGAATCTGGGGTTTGGGGGAGGGGTCAGGCTGTAGGGGAGGAAACCGGGGTGCTGGAGAGGATCCCGATAGTCGGGGAGGATCTGGGCCACCAGCAAGGAGAGCTGGAGGTTGAGGGGAACGTCAACCTCCCAACGCGCGGCGCCAGGCCTCCCCGGGGCCCTAAGAGGGAGGCCAGGTGGCCTGGAGTCCTGGCAAGCGGCTTGGGCGCGGGGCCACCCTCCACACCCCCGACACTTTCTCCACCTCTGGCCAGTCCTCGCCGCTTCCCCACCTACCAGGGATCCGGGGCTGCCGGCTGCGCCACTGGGTCCTAGGGTCCTGGGGTCCTGGGATCCTGGGGGCCTGGACTTCTGCGGAGGTGCCCGCAGACCTCAGCGCGCTGAGGGCGCTGGCTCCACCCCGCGGCTCCCGCCCTTGGAAGGAAACGCACCGCCCCTTCCGCGTCCTGGGTGGGTGTGGGACGTGAGGTCACGGTTTCGGAGTCCTGCCCCGCAGCACCGGGAAAGTCCCCGGGGCGCCCCGCACCCGTGCCCTCTCTTCCCAGCCCTTGCGGTCACGTTCAGCAAGTGTGAGCACCTACTGTGTGCAGGGGGCCAGAAGAACTCGCATCTGCCCTGGGGAGCCCACAGTCATCTGGGCTGGGGGCCCAGATGAGAAAGTAATAACAATTGGAAAGTAGGATCATCTCTGTTAGTGATAGGTGCTTTCCAGGAAATAAATGTAGCAGCTGTTTTATTATTTTATTTTATTTTATTTTATTTATTTTATTTTTATTTATTTATTTTATTTTTTTATTTTATTTTATTTTTCCCCGAGACGGAGTTTCGCTTTCGTTGCCCAGGCTGGAGTGCAGTGGTGCGATCTCAGCTCACTGCAACCTCCGCCTTCCCGGGTTCAGGCGATTCCCCTGCCTCAGCTTTCTGAGTAGCTGGGACTACAGGTGACATGTGCCACCACGCCTGGCTAATTTTGTATTTTTAGTTTCTCCATGTTGGTCAGGGTGGTCTCGAACTCCTGACCTCAAGTGATCCACTCACCTCGGTCTCCCAAAATGCTGGGATTACAGGTATGAGCCTCCATGCCCGGGTCCCCCCGACTTTTTTTTTTTTTTTTTTTTTGAGATGGAGTCTTACTCTGTGGCTCAGGCTGGAGTGCAGTGGTACGACCTTGGCTCACTGCAAACTCCATCTCCTGGGTTCAAGCAATTTTCTTGCCTAAGCCTCCTGAGTAGCTGGGATTACAGGCACGTGCTGCCACACCCGGCTCATTTTTGTATTTTTAGTTGAGACGGGCTTTTACCATGTTGGCCAGGCTGGTCTCGAACTCTTGACCTCAGATGATGGACCCACCTCAGCCTCCCAAAGTGCTGGGATTACAGGCGTGAGCCACCATGCCCAGCCTAATTTTATTATAATAATAATTATTATTATTATAGGGGTCTCCCTATCTTGCCCAGGCTGCTCTTAAACTTCCAGGCTCAAGCAATCCTCCCGCCTCAGCCTCTCAAAGTGCTGGGATTACAGGTGTGAGCCAGTGCACCCGGCCCATAACATTATTTTTATCACCACGATAAATAAGATCTAATAATCACAGTGATTTTGCAGTGGTGACAAGTGTCAGTTGTGTTTCTGGTTGCAATGCAATCTGAAAGTACCTGTGGCTTTTATTAGGGACAAAGGGACAAAGTCCCAGGTCCTGCGGCTGTCTTCATTAATAATTGAGGAAATGGTAATTATCAGTTAGAGTCAGTGAAAATAAAGATGTGGGCCGGGCGCGGTGGCTCAAGCCTGTAATCCCAGCACTTTGGGAGGCCGAGACGGGCGGATCACGAGGTCAGGAGATCGAGACCATCCTGGCTAACACGGTGAAACCCCGTCTCTACTAAAAATACAAAAAAAAAAAAACTAGCCGGGCGAGGTGGCGGCACCTGTAGTCCCAGCTACTCGGGAGGCTGAGGCAGGAGAATGGCGTGAACCTGGGAGGTGGGAGCTTGCAGTGAGCTGAGATCCGGCCACTGCACTCCAGCCTGGGCGACAGAGCGAGACTCCGTCTCAAAAATAAATAAATAAATAAATATGTGAATTTTTTTTTCCCCATCAGAGTTCACAGACACCCTGAATACCCCCAAGAGACTCAGGGACCCCAGGCTGAAGTTTACCTAAAAGTTCTTGTGGGGAGATAGCAATGGAAGTTATGTTGATGTCAAATCTCCCACAGTTCCCCTTATTGAGTACCTCTCTCCAGTGAGGGAGAAATTTTATTGAGCACTGACTGTGTTCCAGGCATGTCTAGGCTCTGGGAATACAGTAGCGGGGAAGACAGAAATGGTCTTACCCTTCAGGGTCTCCAGAGCTGGTAGGGGAGAGAATGTTAAGCACATCCTCCTGGGCTCTCTGTCTCCCATGCCCAGTATTACCAATTCAAGGAGTGTCTCATAGGTGCTTGTCCGCATGCAAAACTGCACCCAGACTCTTTTTTTTTTTTGAGACAGAGTCTCACTCAGTCACCAGGCTGGAGTGCAATGGCACAATCTTGGCTCACTGCAACCTCAGCCTCCCGGGTTCAAGTGATTCTCCTGCCTCAGCCTCCTGAGTAGCTGGGACTACAGGTGTACGCCCCCACACCTGGCTAATTTTTGTATTTTTAGTAGAGACAGGGTTTCACCATGTTGGCCAGGATGGTCTCAATCTCTTAACCTCGTGATCCGCCTGCCTCGGCCTCCCAAAGTGCTGGGATTACAGGTGTGAGCCACCGCACCCGGTTTTTTTTTTTTTTTTAGACAGAGTCTCACTCTGTCGCCCAGGCTGGAGTGCAGTGGGGTGCGATCTCTGCTCACTGCAAGCTCCGTCTCCCGGGTTCACACCATTCTCCTGCCTCAGCCTCCCGAGTAGCTGGGACTACAGGCGCCTGTCAGCACGCCTGGCTAATTTTTTGTATTTTTAGTAAAGACAGGGTTTCAGGCCGGGCGCGGTGGCTCACGCCTGTAATCCCAGCACTTTGGGAGGCCGAGGCGGGCGGATCACAAGGTCAGGAGATCGAGACCATTGTGAAACCCCGTCTCTACTAAAAAATAGAAAAAAATTAGCCGGGCGCAGTGGCGGGCGCCTGTAGTCCCAGCTACTCGGGAGGCTGAGGTAGGAGAATGGCGTGAACCCGGGAGGCGGAGCTTGCAGTGAGCCGAGATTGCGCCACTGCACTCCAGCCTGGGCGACAGAGCGAGACTCCGTCTCAAAAAAAAAAAAAAAAAAAAAAAAAAAAACAGGGTTTCACCATGTTAGCCAGGATGGTCTCGATCTCCTGACCTCATGATCTGCCCACCTTGGCCTCCCAAAGTGTTGGGATTACAGGCGTGAGCCACCATGCCTGGCCTTCTTTTGTTTTGTTTTGTTTTTTTTGGAGATGGGATTTCACTCTGTCACACAGGCTGGAGTACAGTGGCGCCATCTTAGCTCAAAGCAGCCTCCAGTTCTGGGCCTCAAGCAATCCTCCTGCCTCAGCCTCCCAAGTAGCTGGGACTACAGGCACACAACACTGCATTGAATTATTTTTTACATTTTTTTTTTTTAGAGACAGGGTCTCACTATGTTACCCAGACTGGTCCCTGACTCCTAGGTTTAAGAGATTGTCCCAATTTGGCCCCCCAAAGTGGTGGGATTACAGGCGTGAGTCACTGTGACTGGGCTTTGGTGATCATCTGATCAATGTTTTGTTTTGTTTTTTTTTTGAGACAGGGTCTCAGTCTGCCACCCAGGCTGGAGTGTAGCGGTGTGATCACTAATCACTGTAGCCTTGACCTCCTGGGCTCAAGTGATCCTCCCACCGCAGCCTCCCAAGTAGCTGGGACTGCAGGTGCATGCCACCATGCCTGGCTAATCTCATTTTTTTTTTTCTTTTGTAGAGATGATGTCTTGCTATGTTGACCAGGCTGGTTTCAAACTCCTGGCCTCAAGCAATCCTCCTGCCTTGGCTTCCCAAGGTGTTGGAATTATAGGCGTGAGGTACCATGCCTGGCTTGATCAATGTCTTAAAATAACCTCCATCAAAATGGGTTTGATGGTTCCCATTTTACAGATGAGAAAACTGAGGCTCAGAGAAGGTAATGGCTGAAGCATTCAGACTTCCAGGGCTGCAGATGGGTGAATTTGGCCACTTAGAGAGAGGTGCAGTTGGCCCCTTTCTTCTTCAGTGAAAGAAACAGGCCGGGTGTGGTGGCTCATGCCTATAATCCCGGCACTTTGGGAGGCTGAGGTGGGAGGACTGCTTGAGCCCAGGCGTTTAAGACCAGCCCTGGCAACATAGTGAGATCCCATCTCTACAAAAATTAAAAATAAAGAAAAAACGAGCCAGGCATGGCAGCATGTGCCTGTAGTCCCTGCTACTCAGGAGGCTGAGATGGATCGATCACTGGAGCCCAAGAGGTTGAGACTAGTGAGCTATGATCGCACCACTGCACTCCAGCCTGGGCAACAGAGAGAGACCCTATCCTGAAAAAAATTTTTTTTTCTTTTTTGAGACGGAGTCTCGCTCTGTCTCCCAGGCTGGAGTGCAGTGGCCGGATCTCAGCTCACTGCAAGCTCCGCCTCCCGGGTTTACGCCATTCTCCTGCCTCAGCCTCCCGAGTAGCTGGGACAACATTAGCTGGGACTACAGGCACCCACCACCTCGCCCGGCTAGTTTTTTGTACTTTTTAGTAGAGACGGGGTTTCACCGTGTCAGCCAGGATGGTCTCGATCTCCTGACCTCGTGATCCGCCTGTCTTGGCCTCCCAAAGTACTGGGATTACAGGCTTGAGCCACCGTGCCCGACCTCGAAAACGTTTTTTAAAAAACGAAAGAAATATATTCCAGTAAAAGTCCAAGTTTTTTTCTACTTTTCCTCTCCACCACCTCCCCTAGAAGCCTCCACCTACAAGCCTATCCATTCTGTTTTCCACTTTTTTTTTTCTTTTTGGAGACAGAGTCTCGCTCTGTCGCCCAGGCTGGAGTGAAGTGGCGCGATCTTGACTCACTGCAACCTCCACCTCCTGGGTTCAAGCAATTCTCCTACTTCAGCCTCCTGAGTAGCTGGGATTACAGCTGTGTGCCGCCACGCCCGGCTAATTTTTGTATTTTTAGTAGAGACGGGGTTTCACCATGTCGGCCAGGCTGGTCTCGAACTCCTGGCCTCAAGTAATCTGCCTACCTTGGCCTACCAAAGTGCTGGGATTACAGGCATGAGCCACTGTGCCTGGCCTCTGTTTTCCACTTTTGCACACATATCCACAGATCCATGAACATGATACTGAATATTCTTTGATCTGATTTTCCGTTTTAATTCACATAGGACAGAGGTCAGCAAACTGTTCTTTATAAAAGACCAGACAATAAATATTTTTGCTGGGTGAGGTGGCTCACACTTGTAATCCCAGCACTTTGGGAGGCTGAGGCGGGCAGATCATGAGGTCAGGAGTTCAAGACCAGCCTGGCCAACACGGTGAAACTCCATCTCTACTAAAGATACAAAACATTAGCCAGGTATGGTGGCTCACACCTGTAATCCTAGCTACTGGGGAGGCTGAGGCAGGAGAATCGCTTGAACCTGGGAGGCGGAGGTTGCAGTGAGCCGAGATCATACCACTGCACTCCAGCCTGAGCGACAGGGTGAGACTCCGCCTCAAAAAATATATACATATGTATATTTTTTCATAATTATGGCCAGACATAGTCTCTGTCCCAACTTCCTAATGCTGCCATTACTGTCATAGGTGACATGTAAATAAATGAGTGTGGTTATGTTCCAATAAAACTTTATTTACAAAAACAGACAGTGGGCCGAACATGGCTCACAGACCATGGTGCGCTGACCCTTGACATAGATGGTGTCAATATTTAGCTGTATTCCACTGTCAACACATCTTTGACATTTTCCCAACATATGTATCCTGTATGATATTCCAAAACAGGCATTGCTACCTTAAAATGCGGTGGTTATGAGCACCATGGAGAGAACTTGACTCTTTTGAGTCCAAATTCTTTCTTTATTTATTTTTTTTAGACAGAGTCTTGCTCTGTTGCCCAAGCTGGAGTGCAGTGGCCTGATCTTGGTTCACTGCAACCTCTGCATCCCGGGCTAAGTTATTCTTGTGCCTCAGATTCCCAAGTAGCTGGGATTACAGGCGTGTGCCACCACACCCAGCTATTTTTTTTTGTTGTTGTTGTTTTTTTTTTGAGACGAAGTCTCCCTCTGTCGCCCAGGCTGGAGTGCAGTGGCCGGATCTCAGCTCACTGCAAAGTTCCGCCTCCTGGGTTTACGCCATTCTCCTGCCTCAGCCTCCCGAGTAGCTGGGACTACACTAGCTGGGACTACAGGCGCCGCCACCTTGCCCGGTTAGTTTTTTGTATTTTTTAGTAGAGACGGGGTTTCACCGTCTTAGCCAGGATGGTCTCGATCTCCTGACCTCGTGATCCACCCGTCTCAGCCTCCCAAAGTGCTGGGATTACAGGCTTGAGCCACAGCGCCCGGCCTGTTTTTTGTATTTTTAATAGAGAGAGGGTTTTACCATGTTGGCCAGGCGGGTCTCGAACTCCTGACCTCAAGTGACCTGCCTGCCTTGGCCTCCCAAAGTGCTGAGATTACAGGCGTAAGGCACCGCGCCTGGCCTGAGTTCAGATCACTACTTAGCTATTAGTAGCTGAGGTGGGGCTGAGGGTGAGCTCTCTGGGTTACACCTCAGTTTCCCTGGAGATAATAGCATCTATCAGATGGGATTGGGAAGATGATTAGGAGAGAGCCAGGTGCAGTGGCTCTCACCTATAATCCCAGGGCTTTGGGAGGCTGAGTGGGAGGATCGCTTGAGCCCAGGAGTTTGAGACCAGCCTAGGCAACATAGCAAGACCCACATCTGTGTATATATGTATAAAAAACATTTAGCTTAGTGAGGTGGTGCACGCCTGTAGTTCCCAGATACTCAAGAGGATGAGGTGGGACCCGGTGTGGTGGTTCACACCTGTAACCTCAGCACTTTGGGAGGCCGAGGCGGGCGGATCACGAGGTCAGGAGATCGAGACCATCCTGGCTAACACGGTGAAACCCCGTCTCTACTAAAAAAACCAAAAAAATTAGCCGGGCGCGGTGGCGGGCGCCTGTAGTCCCAGCTACTCGGGAGGCTGAGGCAGGAGAATGGCGTGAACCTGGGAGGCGGAGCTTGCAGTCCACTGCACTCCAGCCTGGACGACAGAGAGAGACTCCGTCTCAAAAAAAAAAAAAAAAAAGAAAAAGATTCTTATACTTGGGTGCATATGAATTCAACTTCAATACGGATTAACAAAGAGAAAGTAACATGGGGTTGGTGACGGGGAGAATGAACCCTCATGTACTTAGGGTAGGACTGAAAAGACTGACAATGATTTGGCCTCCATTCCGGCAGTATTTGGTAAGACTGAGAATGTATCGTCTCCATGTCCCTGGGAGAAGTCCCTGAAGTTCCCCTTCTCTGTAGCTGCCGTAGAGAAACACTGTAGATGTCACTTGATTTTTTTCAGAGATGGTATCTTGCTCTGTTGCCCAGGCTGGAGTGTAGTAGTACAATCTTGGCTCACTACAGTCTCAAACTCCTGGGCTCAAGTGACCCTCCCACCTTACCATGGCTGGCTAACTTAAAAAATTTTTTTTTCTGTAGTCTTGGGGTCTTGCTATGTTGTCCAGGCCGGTTTCAAACTCCTGGCCTCAAGTGATCCATCCACCTCGACCTCCCAAAGTGTTGGTATTACAGGCATGAGCCACTGTGCCAGGACTGCCAGCATCTTGATCTTGGACTTCCCAGCCTCCAGAACTGTGAGAAATACATTTCTGTTGCTCATAAATTATCCAGCCTGGCCAGGCATTTTGGGAGGATGTGGTGGGAGGATCGCTTGAGCTCAGAAGTTCAAGATCAGCCTGGGCAACACAGCAAGACACTATCTCTACAAAATAAATAAATGAATAAATAAATTACCCTGCCTAAGGTATTTCTGTTCTAGCAGCAGGGACAGATGAAGACACACACGTATACACACACGGCCTGTATGCAGTTGTGGGTGAAGTTTATTAAGGCAATACTGAATGCCAGAGCATTTCAACAAGGCTTGCCAGACAGGCCCCAGCACCCTTCTATACTACACTGAGGCTTAGAAGCTCCATGTTCCACCCCATCCCCAGGACGCCCACTTAGACCAGAAATCCAAGTCCATTAGCTATAGGCTGATATCCAGGGACACTGGTGTAAACAAAGAAGTGGGATATGAACTATATCCCTGACTTTTTTTTTTCTTTCAGACTAAGTCTCGCTCTTGTCCCCCAGGCTGGAGTGCAATGGCGTGATCTTGGCTCACTGCAACCTCCACCTCTTGGGTTCAAGTGATTCTCTTGCCTCAGCCTCCCGAGTAGCTGGGATTACAGGCGCACACCACCACGCCTGGCTCATTTTTATTTTTTTGTATTTTTAGTAGAGACGGGGTTTCACCATGTTGGCCTGGCTGGTCTTGAACTCCTGACCTCAGGTGATCCGCCCGCCTCGGCCTCCCAAAGTGCTGGGATTACAGGCGTGAACCACCGCACCCGGCCTATATTCCTGACTTTTAACAAGGAAAAAAAAATTCTGTGGGGGAGAACTTCCCTGAACAAATATTTTTCTGGATCTCTCTCTCTACTGACTGATAGGGTGAGGCTCAGAACAGGCTTCCTCCAAGCTCAGAGAGACCGGAAGATTGGCCAGCTGGATGATGCCCCAGTTTTGAGACCCTTAGCTTCCCAAGCAGACAGCACAGAAGAGCTGGTGGAATGGCTAGAAAATCGGTTTGAAAGGAGCCCTGGGTTGAAGACTCCAGAGCAGAGCGGCAGCATAGAGATGGGGCCCGCTGACTCCTGTCCTCTCCCCCTACTTCTTCTCCTCTGGGGCTTTCTCAGTGATTCCAGGGGCAAAGGGTCCCACGAGCCACGTGACAGGTGTGTTCTGGGCCACGTATTCCACCATGTGGTCCAGAGCCTCGCGGGCGCTGGTGACGCGCTCTCGACTCTGGGCCAGGATGCTGCTGGACAGGTCCTGGAAGGAGTGGATGCTGGAAAAGGTAGCTTGGAGGTCCTCCACCTGGTGGCGGGCCTGCTGTACCTGGTCCTTCACATTGGTGGGGAGGCCCTGAATGCTGGACCCCAGGGAGGTACAGGTGGCCTGCAGCTGCTGGGCAATGTCCCGGAACATGGTGAGCGCCCGGGACTCGACCTGCTGAGAAGGGAGGTAGGGACACCAATCAGGACCATTTGTTTCAGGAAAGGCAACTGGAGCTAAGCCAGGGAAAGACGGGTTCTACCACTAACCTTAGGGAAAACCCTTTCCATAGGTGAAATTTTTTTTTTTTTTTTTTTTTTTGAGACAGAGTCTCATCCTGTCGCCCAGGCTGGAGTGCAGTGGTGCCATCTCGGCTCACTAAAAGCTCCGCCTCCCGGGTTCACACCATTCTCCTGCCTCAGCCTCCTCAGTAGCTGGGACTACAGGTCCCCGCCACCATACCTGGCTAATTTTTTGTATTTTAGTAGAGACGGGGTTTCACCGTGTTAGCCAGGATGGTCTCCATCTCCTGACCTCGTGATCCACCCGCCTCGGCCTCCCAAAGTGCTGGGATTACAGGCGTGAGCCACCAAGCCCGGCTCTTTTTTTTTTTTTTTTTTTTTTTTGAGATAAGAGCCTTGCTCTGTTGCCCAGGCTGGAATACAGTGGCATGATTTTGGCTCACTGCAACCTCCGCCTCCTGGGTCCAAGCAATTCTCTTGCCTCAGCCTCCCAAGTAGCTGGGACTACAGACGCATGCCACCACGCCCAGCTAAATTTTGTATTTTTAGTATAGATGGGGCTTCACCATGTTGGTCAGGCTGGTCTTGAACTCTTCACCTCAAGTGATCTGCTCTCCTCAGCCTCCCAAAGTGCTGAGATTACAGGCATGAGCCACTGTGCCCAGCCTCTTTTCTTTTACTTAGAAACAGGATCTCACTCTGTTGCCCAGGCTGGAATGCAGTGGTGTGATCATAGCTTACTGCAGCCTCTAATTTCTGAGCTCAAGTTATCCTCTCATTTCAGCCTCCTGAGTAGCTGGGACTACAGGCACTCACTACCATGCCCAGCTACATTTTTAAAATTTTCTGTAGAGCCAGGATCTCACTAAGTTGCCCAGATCTTAAACTCCTGGGCCCAAGTGATCTGCCCACTTCAGCCTCCCAAAATGGTGGATTTACAGGCATGAGCCATTGCATTCGGCCACCAGTCAAATTTTTTTAAAAGCACAGACAAATCACCAAAGAAGATACAGGGAGAGCACATGAAAAGCTGTTTGACATTGTAAGTCATTAAGGAAATGCAAATCAAAATCATAAGGAGGCCTGGCATGGTGGCTCATGCCTGTAATCCCAGCACTTTGGGAGGCTGAGGCGGGTGGAGGTTAGGAGTTCAGCCTGACCAACGTGGTAAAACCCCCATCTATACTAAAGATACAGTTACTTTGGAAAACAGTCTAGCGGTTCCTCAAAATGTTAAACCATAGAATTATCATATGACTCAGCAATTCTAGTTGTGGGTATATGCACAAGAGAAACGGAAACATACGTCCACACACAGAGACGTGCACACAGGGGCAAGGCAAAAAGTAGAAACAACTCAAGTGTCCTTCGGTTGATGAATGGGTGAAGAGAATGTGATCCATCCATACAACAGAATGCGACTCAACCACGGAAAGTCACAGGGATCTGACCCAGGCCACAGCGTGGATGAGCCCCAAGGACGTCACGTTCAGCGTGAGAACCCAGACACAAAAGGCCAAACAGGGTGGGATCCCATTCCTATGAAATGTCCAGGGCAGGCCCATCCACAGAGACAGGAGGGGATACGTGGTCGGGAGGAGGAGAAAATGGGGCAGTGGTTGCTGATGGGAAAAGGGTTTCTTTTTAGGGGCATGAGATGAGATAGGGATAGTTGTGCAATGCTAAGAACCAGTGATGTGTATGCTTTTTTTTTTTTTTTTGAGACGGAGTCTCGCTCTGTGGCCCAGGCTGGAGTGCAGTGGCACGATCTCGGCTCACTGCAAGCTCCGCCTCCCGGGTTCACGCCATTCTCCTGCCTCAGCCTCCCGAGTAGCTGGGACTACAGGCGCCCGCCACCACGCCTGGCTAATTTTTTATATTTTTAGTAGAGATGGGGTTTCACCGTGTTAGCCAGGATGGTCTCGATCTCCTGACCTCATGATCCGCCTGCCTCGGCCTCCCGAAGTGCTGGGATTACAGGCGTGAGCCACCACGCCTGGCTGATGTGCATGCTTTAAATGCATGAGTTGTATGGTATGAAAATGATATCTCAATAAAACTGTTAAAAAAAAAAAAAAAAAAAAAAAAAGGCTGGGTGCGGTGGCTCACGCCTGTAATCCCAGCACTTTGAGAGGCCAAGGCGGGCAGATCATGAGGTCAGGAGATTAAGACCATCCTGGCTAACATGGTGAAACCCCGTCTCTATTAAAAATACAAAAAAATTTGCCAGGCATGGGGGTGGGCGCCTGCAGTCCCAGCTACTTGGGAGGCTGAGGCAGGAGAATGGTGTGAACCCAGGAGGCAGAGCTTGCAGTGAGCCGAGATCGTGCCACTGCACTCCAGCCTGGACGACAGAGGAAGACTCCATCTCAAAAAAAAAAAAATAAGAAAAAAATAACTGTTAAAAAATAAAAAGTAGAAGCCAGGCTAGGACAGCCTGGAAGAACTTTCTAGGCAGAAGTTGTAAACCGTTGGGTGAGAACACAGTTGAAATCAGGTCCCTGAAAATTTCCTTGGTCAGGGAGTGAGATGAGCAGAGACAGGATTTGAGACTAGCCTGTCCAACATGGTGAGACCCTGTCTCTACTAAAAATACAAAAATTAGGCCGGGTGCAGTGGCTCTGGTCTGTAATCCTAGGACTTTGGGAGGCCAAGACGGGAGAATCACTTGATGTTAGGAGTTCTAGACTGGCCTGGCAAACATGGCAGAACCCTGTCTCTACTACAAATACAAAAAAATTAGCCGGGTGTGGTTGCGGGCGCCTGTAGTCCCAGCTACTTGGGAGACTGAGGCAGGAGAATTGCTTGAACCCAGGAGATAGAGGCTACAGTGAGTCGAGATCACGCCGCTGTACTGCAGCTTGGGTGATGGAGTGAGACTCTGTCTCAAAAATAAATAAATAAATAAAATTAGCTGGGGGTGGTGGCAGGTGCCTGTAGTCCTGGCTACTCGGGAGGCTGAGGCAGGAGAATCGCTTGAACCCAGGAGGCAGAGCTTGCAGTGAGCCAAGATTACGACATTGCACTCCAGCCTGGGTGACAGAGTGAGACTCTATCTCAAAAAAAAAAAAAAAAGTACACACTGGGAGGTAGGGTTTTGCCCAGAGCCCTGGCAGCTGGAGGACTCTGGACTTGAGCCAGGGATTATGGGAAGGTGCCCACGTGAGAGAGATAAGATCTGGTTTTCTCATTTGAAAGGTCATTCTGGCTGCTGTGCTTAGCAGTGGAGGAAACAGGAAACAGTTTTAGGCTGCAGGCGGTCCAGTTCTGCCTCCTGAACAATTTGCATTTATAGAGATAGCCACGATATCTTTATACATCTCACTTTTGTAGCCTTTACTATGTGCTTTCAATATGATCTCATTTCAGCTTTTTAAAAATTGATCTGTGGCTCACACCTGTAATCCCAGCACTTTGGGAGGCCGATGTGGGCAGATCACCTGAGATCAGGAGTTTGAGACCAGCCTGGCCAACATGGCAAACCCCGTGTCTACTAAAAAGTACAAAAATTAGCCGGGCGTGGTGGTGCATGCCTGTAATCCCAGCTACTCGGGAGGCTGAGACAGGAGAACCACTTGAATTCAGGAGGCAGAGGATGCAGTGAGCTGAGACTGCGCCACTGCACTCCAGCCTGGGCGACAGAGCAATAAATAAATAAACAAATAGGCTGGGCGCAGTGGCTCATGCCTGTAATCCCAGCACTTTGGGAGGCTGGGGCAGGTGGATCATGAGGTCAGCAGATCGAGACCATCCTGGCTAACACGGTGAAACCCCGTCTCCACTAAAAATACAAAAAAAAATTAGCCGGGCGTGGTGGTGGGTGCCTGTAGTCCCAGCTACTCGGGAGGCTGAGGCCAGAGAATGGCGTGAACCTGGGAGGCGGAGCTTGCAGTGAGCTGAGATGACGCCACTGTACTCCAGCCTGGGCAACAGAGTGAGACTCTGTCTCAAAAAAATAAAAATAAAAACTGGGGTCAGGCGTGGTGGCTCATGCCTGTAATTCCAGTACTTTGGAAGGCCAAGGTGGGAGTATTGCTTGAGGCTAGGAGCTCAAGACCACCCTGGGCAACACAGTGAGACCCTGTCTCTACTAAAAATTAAAAACAAAATTAGCCAGGCACGGTGGCACGCGCCTGTGTTCCCAGCTACTCAGGAGGCTGAGGCGAGAGGATTGCCTGAGCCTGCAACAGTGAGGCCACAGTGAACTGTGATGGCATCACTGCACTCCAGCCAGTGTAACAGAGTGAGAACCTGTCTCAAAAATAAATAAACAAATATTTAAAAAATTGATATATAATCCACACACCATAAAACTCACCCTTTGAAGTGTACAATTCAGTGGTTTCTAGTATATTCACAAGGTTGTGCAAATACTACCTTCATCTAATTTCAGGACATTTTCGCTTTTTTGAGACAGAATCTCCCTCTGTTGCCCAGGCTGGAGTGCAGCGGCGCGATCTCGGCTCACTGCAACCTTCCTTTGCCCCTGGGGGGCTTAAGTGGGTGGTGGGACAGGCAGCGAGATCCATTAGAGAACACAAGAGGCCAAGGCTTGAGAGAGAGTGGAGGGGGCCGGAGGATACTAGTCAGAAGTTGCTACTAGGGGCCAGGCTCGGTGGCTCACGCTTGTAATCCCAGCACTTTGGGAGGCCGGAGAGGGGAGATCACTTGAGGTCAGGAGTTCAAGACCAGCCTGGACAACATGGTGAAACCCTGTCTCTACTAAAAATACATAAAAAATTAGCCAGGTGTGGTGGTGAGCTCCTATAATCCCAGCTACTAGGGAGGCTGAGGCAGGAGAATCACTTGAACCCAGGAGGTGAGCCAAGATCATGCCATTGTACTCCAGCCTGGGCGACAGAGCAACACTCTAAAAAAAAAAAAAAAAAAAGCCATACCCATGCAGGCCCAAGAGGAGAAATCAAGGCAGGCTTCCTGGAGGAGGTGTCATTAGCTCCTGAAAGCGGGTGAGGCTGGGGAAAGCACTCGAAGCAGGTAGGCCCATGAAGCAGAGGTGTAGAGAGTGGCATCGGGACTCCAAGTACCCCAGGCCACCCCCCAGTCCCTCATGGGTACCTCTGGCTTGGGCGGTTCCTTCTCGGGGCCCTGGAGCTGCTTCTGGTTCCAGCTGAGCCACATCTGGTGCAGCTTCTCCTGGCCTTCCACCAGCTTCTGATCAACGCCTTGCTTGACAGTTTCCATCTGGGGCAGGGGAGAGAGAGGTGAGGGAAGGAGGCTCCCCTGGGAGAGGCGGGATTCCAGAGGGAACCCAGGGAATCCATCATCTGACTTACATGATGGTCTAGAAAAGAGAAAGGGAGGGAGGAAGGGTTTCCTGGCTATGGTGAGCTCTGGGGCCTTTAGTTTAATCACTGACACACTCATGCTCTGTGTGGTCGGTAGGAAGAGTGGCCACACGTCCCCTGTAGCTCCTCCCATTGCCTCAATTTCTCCTGCGTTTACAAGGGAGCCTGGACATGTGGCTGGCTTTGGCCAATGGGAGATGAGCAGACGGAACTAGCAAAGGCTTAAAAAGTACTTGTAGGCTGGCCACGGTGACTCACGCCTATAATCCCAGCACTTTGGGAGGCCGAGACGGGCGGATCACGAGGTCGGGAGATCGAGACCATCCTGGCTAACACGGTGAAACCCCGTCTCTACTAAAAATACAAAAATTAGCTGGGCGCGGTGGCGGGCGCCTGTAGTCCCAGCTACACGGGAGGCTGAGGCAGGAGAATGGCGTGAACCCGGGAGGCGGAGCTTACAGTGAGTAGAGATCGTGCCACTGCACTCCAGCCTGGGCGACAGAGCGAGACTCCGTTTCAAAAAAAAACAAAAAAACAAAAAAAACCCAAAGTGCTTGTAGGCTGGCCACAGTGGCTCACGCCCGTAATCCCAGCACCTTGGGAGGTTGAGGTGAGTGGATCACCTGGGCTCAGGAGTTGGGAGACCAGCCTGACCAACATGGTGAAACCCTGTCTCTACTAAAAATACAAAAATTAGCCGGGCGTGGTGGTGCGCATCTGTAATCCCAGCTACTCGGGAGGCTGGCGCACGAGAATCACTTGAACCTGGGTGAAGGAGGGTGCAGTGAGACGAGATTGCGCCACTCCACTCCACCCTGGGTGACAGAGCCACGCTCAGTCTCAAAAAAAAAAAAAAAAAAAAAAAAAAGGGCTTATAATGAAATATGATTCAGCCTTCCAAAGGAATGAAGCAGGGTCACTTCTGCAATCCCAGTGCTTTGGGAGGCCAAGGCGGGAGGATCATGAGCTCAGGAGCTCCACAACAGCCTGGGCAATACAGTGAGACCTCATTTTTATATATTACATAAAGTTTAAGAGAAAAGAAAAATAAATAAAGACGAATGATGGCAGACATATGCTCCAAGATGGGTGAACCTCAGAGGCTGCAGTGAGCCATGATCATGCACTCCAGCCTGGGAAACACAGTGAGACCCTGTCTCTAAAAAAAAAAAAAAAAAAAAAAAAAAAAAAAAAAAAAAGGCAATTAAAGGTAAATGAAGCTATCTATTAGGGTGGGCTCCAATCCATAAAGGGTTGGGCTCCTTAAATGAGGCGATTAGAGCTGGGCACGGTGGCTCATGTCTGTAATTCCAGCACTTTGGGAGGCTGAGGCGGGCAGATCACTTGAGGTCAGGAGTTCAAGACCAGCCCAGCCAACACAGTGAAACCCCGTCTCTACTAAAAATACAAAAATTAGTCAGGTGTGGTGGCAAGTGCCTGTGATTCCAGCTACTCGGGAGATGGAGGCCCAAGAATCACTTGAACCCGGGAAGTAGAGGTTGCAATGAGCTGAGATCACACCACTACACTCCTGCCTGGGCAACAGAGTGAGGCTCCGTCTCAAAAAAAAAAAAACAGATGGGGACACACACATACACAGAGGGAAGGGATGACCACGTGAAGACACGGAGAGAAGATGGCTGTCTACAAGTCAAGGAGAGAGGCCCCAAAAGGACACTCTGATCTTGGACTTCCAGCCTCCAGAAATGTGAGGAAATAAATATCTATTGTTTATATTTCCCAGACAGTGCGATTTTTTTTTTTTTTTTTTTTGAGATGGACTCTCACTCTGTTGCCCAGGCTGGAGAGCAGTGACATGATCTCGGCTCACTGCAATCTCTGCCGCCCGGGTTCAAGTGCTTCTCCTGCCTCAGCCTCCTGAGTAGCTGGGATTACAGGCGCCTGCCATTGTGCCTGGCTAATTTTTGTATTTTTAGTAGAGATGGGGTTTCAGCATGTTGGCCAGGCTGGTCTTGAATTCCTAACCTCGTGATCCACCCGCCTTGGCCTCCCAAAGTGCTGGGATTACAGGAATGAACCACCCCACCTGACTGCGATTTTTTTTTTTTTTTTTCTGAGATGGGGTCTTGCTCTGTTGACTAGGCTGGAGTGCAGTGGTACAATCATGGCTCGCTGCAGCCTCCAACATCTAGGCTCAAGCGATTCTCCTGCCTCAGCCTCCCAAGTAGCTGGGATTACAGGCATGTACCACCACACCCGGCTAATTGTTTTAAATTATTTTTTGTAGAGGTGGGGTCTTGCTGTATTGCCCAGGAGGGTCTCAAACCCCCGGACTCATGTGATCCTCCTGCCTTGGGCTCCCAAAGCACTTGAGGGACTCACACAAAGAGGTGTGAGCCGCTGTGCCCGGCCCCAGACACTGTGGTTTGTGGCAGCAGCCTGAGCAAATGAGTGTACAACCAGAGACAGTGCCAGGAGCAAGCGGGAATGGCCCCGCCAGCCTGCAGAGGGGTAGGCAGTAAGTCACTGAGCTCTGGGTGGGCGTCTGCTGTGGGGTGAAGGCTGCTGGCTCAGGGCCCCGACCCCCCGGAACCTCACCAGGCTTAGGGCCTGCGACAGCTGCAGCAGAGCCTCCTGTGCCCTCTGCCTGGTGGCTCGAAGCTTGCCCAGCGAGTGCTCATAGGCGTGCTGCCGCAGCCTCTCCGACAGGGAGCCCAGACGCACAAAGTAGCTCTGCTCCTGCCGCTGCTGCTGCATGGACGCGACGTCAAAGCCATCCAGGGATGTGGCGATGCGGGCTGCAAGGAAAAGGAGAAGGGTCTCTGTGAAGACCAGAACACACAGCTGGGCTCGTCCCATGCAGACGGTCCCAGGAATCACACTGTCCAGTTTATTTATTTATTTAGAGACGGAGTTTCGCTCTCTCACCCAGGTGGGAGTGCGGTGGTGTGATCTCAGCTCACTGCAACCTCTGCCTCCTGGGTTCAAGTGATTCTCCTGCCTCAGCCTCCTAAGTAACTGGGATTACAGGTACGCGCCACCATGCCCGGCTAATTTTTGTATTTTTAGTAGAGACGGGGTTTCACCATGTTGGCCAGCCTGGTCTCGAACTCCTAATCTCCAGTGAGTCATCCGAGTCGGCCTCCCAAAGTGCTGTGATTATAGGCGTGAGCCACCACACGCAGCCATGCTGTCCAGTTTATACCCCGGTTCTGCTTCTTATAAACCTTGAAGGCTGGCCAGGCGCAGTGGCTCAAGCCTGTAATCCCAGCACTTTGGGAGCCCGAGACGGGCGGATCACGAGGTCAGGAGATCGAGACCATCCTGGCTAACACGGTGAAACCCCGTCTCTACTTAAAAAAAAAATACAAAAAAAACTAGCCGGGCGAGGTGGCGGGCGCCTGTAGTCCCAGCTACTCGGGAGGCTGAGGCAGGAGAATGGTGTAAACCCGGGAGGCGGAGCTTTCAGTGAGCTGAGATCCGGCCACTGCACTCCAGCCTGGGTGACAGAGCGAGACTCTGTCTAAAATAAATAAATAAATAAATAAACCTCGAAGGCCCGGGAGCAAAGGATTCTGCCTTGGTTTTCCCTATCTGCAAAATGGGGATGAGGGAAGTCAAACCTCACAAGAATCAGAGACCTTAGACTAGCGGGAGGGTCTAACGATGGCCCGCAGGCCAGATCTGCCTTGGTCAACCTGTGAATATAGCCCTGAAGGTTCATTATGCAGTCCTGCAGAGCCAACAGCACTCCAGCCAGCAATGGATCGCATACACTACAGAGGTGCCAGAAGATTGTAACAGTGTCGGCCGGGCGCAATGGTTCATGCCTGTAATCCCAGCACTTTAGGAGACCAAGGCGGGCAGATCACTCGAGGCCACGAGTTCAAGACTAGCCTGGCCAACACGGAACAACCCCATCTCTACTAAAAATACAAAAATTAGCCAGGCTTGATGGCACTAGCCTGTAATCCCAGCTACTTGGGAGGCTGAGGCAGGAGAATCGCTTGAACCTGGGAGGTGGGGCTGCAGTGAGCCGAGATCTCACCACTGCACTCCAGCCTAGGTAAGAGTGAGATGCCATCTCAAAACAAAAAAAAGAGAATAATGACATTTCAGCCAACAACGGACCTCATATAGTGGTCCCATAAGATTATGATACCATATGTACCATATTTTTCCTGTACCTTTTTTTTTTGTTTTTTTTGAGAGGGAGTCTCACTCTGTCACCCAGACTGGAGTGCAGTGGCGGGATCTCAGCTCATCGCAAGCTCCGCCTCCCGGGTTCACGCCATTCTCCTGCCTCAGCCTCCCGAGTAGCTGGGACTACACCTGGCTAATCTTTTGTATTTTTAGTGGAGACAGGGTTTCACCGTGTTAGCCAGGATGGTCTTGATCTCCTGACCTCGTGATCTGCCCGCCTTGGCCTCCCAAAGTGCTGGGATTACAGGCATGAGCCACTGCTCCCGGCCTTTTTCCTGTACCTTTTCTTCTTTTTTTAGGCAGGGTCTCGATCTTTTGCCCAGGCTAGAGTGCAGTGGCATGATCTCAGCTTACTGCAGGCTCAACCGCCCAGCTTCAAGTTATCCTCCAACCTTGGCCTCCCGAGTAGCTGGGACTGCATGAAGCTGGGACTACGGCAAGACACCCGGCTAACTTTTGTATTTTTTGTAGAAATGGGGTCTCACTGCGTTGCCCAGGCTGGTCTTGAACTCCTGGACTCAAGCAATCTGCTCGCCTCAGCCTCCCAAAGTGCTAGGTTTACAGGTGTGAGCCATTGCACCTGGCTTCCCGTACCTTTTCTATGTTTAGATCTGTTTGTTTTGTTGGTTTTTATTTTTTGAAGTACGGTCTTGCTCTGTTGCCCAGGCTGGAGTGCAGCGGTGCGATCATAGCTCACTGTAGCCTTGAACTCCCAGACTCAAGTGATCCTTAGGCTCTCAAATAGCAACTGGGACTACAGGCGTGCACTAGCACACTCAGCTAATTTTTACATTTTTTGTAGAGACAGGGTCTCACTATGTTGTCCAGGCTGGTCAGGAACTCCTGGGCTTAACTGATCCTCCCGCCAGGTACGGTGGCTCAAGCCTGTAATCCCAGCACTTTGGGAGGCCGAGACGGGCGGATCACGAGGTCAGGAGATCGAGACCATCCTGGCGAACACGGTGAAACCCCGTCTCTACTAAAAAATACAAAAAAAACTAGCCGGGCGAGGTGGCGGGCGCCTGTAGTCCCAGCTACTCGGGAGGTTGAGGCAGGAGAATGGCGTAAACCCAGGAAGCGGAGCTTGCAGTGAGCTGAGATCCGGCCACTGCACTCCAGCCTGGGCGACAGAGCGAGACTCCGTCTCAAAAAAAAAAAAAAAAAACTGATCCTCCCACCTCAGCCTCCAAAGTGCTGGGATGACAGGTGTGAGCCACCGTGCCCGGCCTCATCCCATGTTCGTAGGTTCATATATATGTATGCATGTATTTATTTATTTATTTTTGAGACAGAGTCTCGCTCTGTTGCCCAGGCTGGAGTGCAGTGGCATAATCTCAGCTCACTGCAACCTCCACCTCCTGGGTTCAAGCGATTCTCCTGCCTCAGCCTCCTGAGTGGCTGGGATTATAGGCACGCACCACCACGCTTGGCTAGTTTTTGTATTTTTAGTAGAGACGGGGTTTCACCATGTTGGCCAGGCTGGTCTCGAACTCCTGACCTCGTGATCCAGCTGCTTCAGCCTCTGAAAGTGCTGGGATTACAGGCATGAGTCACCATGCCCGGCCTTTATTTTTTTTCTTTGAGACGGAGTTTTGCTCTTGCTGCCCAGGCTGGAGTGCAGTGGCACAGTCTCGGCTCACCACAAGCTCTGCCTCCCAGGTTCAAGCGATTCTCTTGCCTCAGCCTCCTGAGTTAGCTGGGATTACAGGCATGCGCCACCACGCCCAACTAATTTTGTATTTTTAGTAGAGATGGGGTTTCTCTATGTTGGTCAGGCTGGTCTCGAACTCTGGACCTCAGGTGATCTGCCTGCCTCAGCCTCCCACTCCCAAAGTACTGGGATTACAGCTGTGAGCCACTGCGCCCAGCTGCATGTATTTATTTAATCCTTCTGTATCCACACTTTTTTTTTTTTTTTTTTGGGATGGAGTCTCACTCTGCCGCCCAGGCTGGAGTGCAGTGGCCCAATCTCGGCTCCCTGCAACCTCTGCCTCCTGAGTAGCTGGGATTAGAGATGACCACCACCATGCCTGGCTAATTTTTGTATTTTTAGTAGAGACTGGGTTTCACCATGTTGGCCAGGCTGGTCTCAAACTCTTGACTTCAAGTGATCCGCCCACCTCGGCCCACCAAAGTGCTGGGATTACAGGCATGAGCCACCGTGCCCTGCCTATATCCTAAGCAGCTTATTTGCAAAAATCCCAATCCCGGCACTTTGGGGTGCTAAGGCAGTAGTATCACTCCAGCTGAGGAGTTCTAGATCAGCCAGGATGACAGAGGGTGACCCTGTCTTTACAAAAAATTAAATAAACAAAAATTAGTTGGGCATGATGTTGTGTGCTTGTAGTCCCAGCTACTCGGGAGGCTGAGGTGGGAGGGTCGCCTGAACCCAGCAGTTTGAGGCTGCGTTGAGCTATGATCGCACCATTGCACTCCAGACTGGGCAAAAGAGTGAGACTCTATTTCTAAAACGAACAAATAAAAAAGGGTTGGGTATGGTGGCTCATGCCTGTAATCCCAGCACTTTGGAAGGCCAAGGTGGGTGGATCACGAGGTCAGGAGTTCAAGACCAGCCTGGCCAACACAGTGAAATCCCATCTCTACTAAAAATACAAAAAATTAGCCGGGCACGGTGGCTCACGCCTGTAATCCCAACACTTTGGGAGGCTGAGACGGGCAGATCATGAAGTCAGGAGATCGAGACCATCCTGGCTAACATGGTGAAACCCTGTCTCCCGTCTCTACTAAAAATACAAAAAATTAGCCAGGCATGGTGGCGGGCTCCTGTAGTCCCAGCTACTCGGGAGGCTGAGGCAGGAGAATGGCGTGAACCCAGGAGGCGGAGCTTGCAGTGAGCCGAGAGTGCGTCACTGCACTTCAGCCTAGGCAACAGAGAGAGACTCCATCTCAAAAATAAATAAAAAATACAAATACAAATGAAATAAAAATAAATTTAAAAAAAAATACAAAAAATTAGCCAAGCGTGGTGGCGGGCACCTGTAATCCCCGCTACTCAGGTGGATGAGGCAGGAAACTCACTTGAACCCAGGAGGCGGAGGTTGCAGTGAGCTAAGATCACGCCATTGCACTCCAGCCTGGAAGACAGAGCGAGGCTCTGTCTCTAAATAAATAAATAATAGAGAAAGAAGAATATCAAATAAACAGTGCAGGGAGTGCAAGTATATGACCGAGATGACTGACGTGGGATTTCTGGCCTGGCAGGAACACCAGGGTTCAGTGAGATCTCAAGTTTAGTCACGTATTTATGCAGGAACGGAGTGAACGAAGGGGGAAGAGGAGGAGGGCGGGGAGAGGACAGGGCAGGTTGTGCTGGACCTTGTGGGCTGGCTGTGATGAGGACTTGGGCCTTGACCCCAAGGGAGGTGGGGTCCATGGAGGGCTGTGGGCAGAGGAGGGACGGGCGCTGATTCAGATGCTCACAGACGCCCTCTGGTGGCTGCTGTGGGGAGGAGACTGTGGAGGGTGAGGGTGGGAGCTGGTGAGCAGGACAGAGAGGGGGACTGCGTTGGTGATGAGATTCCAAGATGCTGGGAAGAGGTGGCAGGGACGAGGTGGCAGTGAGGGACAGACCCCACGAGGCCAACAGCGGCTTCCGGTTAGGGGGCCCGGGGAGGGGTCTCGGAGCAGCCGTCTGGCCACACTCACCCAGCTCGGCGTCCGTAAGGGGCAGGTGGTTGTCCACCCACTCCTCCGACTTCCCCAGCACCGTGTCGACCCCACTCAGCACCATCTGGCCCACGCGGGAGCCCATGACGGACTGGACCCCGCCAGTCACTGCAGACTTCGTCTTGTCCACGCCGCTCTGCACAGCACCGCGGGTCGCGTCCACCGCCTCTGATACTCGTGTGGCCACCGTGTCCTTGGCGCTAGACACCATCTCTCGGGCCCCTGACACCTTGGATGACACAAGCTCCTTGGTGTCTGCCAGGACCTAGGAGAGGCAACAGCATCAGCATCTCTGCCTTCCCTCCATACCTGGGAACCCCTCCCCTGCACCTGTACTTCCAGGGAGACTGAGGCAGGGAGCGCCATCCCCCAGGTGACCCCAGCATCGCTGCCTTCCCTCCATACCTGGGCACCCCTCCCCTGCACCTGAACTTCCAGGGAGACGGAGGCGGGGAACGCCATCCCCGGGGGACCCCAGCATCTCCACCTTCCCTCCATACCTGGGAACCCCTCTCCTGCACCCCAACTTACAGGAAGACTGAGGCAGGGAGTGCCATCCATCGGGTGACCCCAGCATCTCCGCCTTCCCTCTGTACCTGGGCACCCCTCCCCTGCACCCCAACTTCCAGGGAGACTGAGGCAGGCAGTGCCATCCACCGGGTGACTCCGAGTCTGGAGTCATGGGCATGACCTCATACTCTGCAGCCAGACTACCTAGGCTCCGTCCCTAGCTTGCTGCTTCTCAGATGTGTGGCTTCAGGCAAGTCACTCTACCTCTCTGTGCCTCGTTTCTTTCCTTCCCTTTCCTTCCTTCTTTTCTTCCTCTTCCCTTCCCTTCCTTCTTCCCATCCCTTCCCTTCCCTTCCTTCTTTAGAGACAGGGTCTTGCCCTGTTGCCCAGGCTGGAGTGCAGTGACACCATCTCAGATCACTGCAACCTCTGTCTCCTGGGTTCAAGCAGTTCTCCTGCCTCAGCCTCCCAAGTAGCTGGGATTACAGGCATCTGCCACCACGCCTGGCTAATATTATGTTTTTTGTTTGTTTTGTTGTTGTTGTTGTTGAGATGGAGTCTCACTCTTGTTGCCCAGGCTGGAGTGCAATGGCATGATCTCAGCTTACTGCAACCTCCGCCTCCCGGGTTCAAGCGATTCTCCTGCCTCAGTCTCCCGAGTAGCTGGGATTACAGGTATGCACCCATATCCGGCTAATTTTGTATTTTTAGTAGAGATGGGGTTTCACCATGTTGGTCAGGCTGGTCTCGACCTCCTGACCTCAGGTGATCTGCCCACCTCAGCCTCCCAAAGTGCTGGGATTACAGGCATAAGCCACTGTACCCTGCCTATTTTTGTTTTTTTGTTTTGTTTTGTTTTGTTTTTTGAGATGGAGTCTCTCTCTGTCGCCCAGGCTGGAGTGCAGTGGCTCGATCTTGGCTCACTGCAAGTTCCGCCTCCCAGTGATTCACACCATTCTCCTGCCTCAGCTTCCCGAGTAGCTGGCACTATAGGCACTCGCCACCACACCCAACTAATTTTTTGTATTTTTAGTGGAGATGGGGTTTCACCGTGTTAGCCAGAATGGTCTCGATCTCCTGACCTCGTGATCCGCCCACCTTGGTCTCCCACAGTGCTGGGATGTGAGCCAGCGTGAGCCACCATGCCCGACTTTTTTTTTTTTTGACAGAGTTTTTGCTCTTGTTGCCCAGACTGGAGTGCAATGGCGCGATCTCGGCTCACCGCAACCTCCACCTCCCGGGTTCAAGCGATTCTCCTGCCTCAGCTTCCCCAGCAGCTGGGACTACAGGTGCCCACCGCCACGCCTGGCTAATTTTTTGTATTTTTAGTAGAAACAGGGTTCACTGTGTTAGCCAGAATGGTCTCGATGTCCTGAGCTCGTGATCTGCCCGCCTCAGCCTCCCAAAGTGCTGAGATTATAGGCATTTGAGCCACCACCCCCGAGAGTCAGGTTTTAACAGCAGCACTACACTCACTGAACATGCACGTTCTCACACTGGCCCGGATTAAAATCTAGCTCTGACAACACCACCGTTTCCCAGAACCTGGGGAAAGTTACCTCTTTACAAAGTGGGAAAAAACTCACAGGGCCCAGAACTGAGAGGATATTGCGCCTCTCAAAAAGTCAACAGCTCACAGCAGGCCAGGCATGGTGGCTCGCACCTGTCATCCCAGCACTTTGGGAGGCCGAGGTGGGAGGATCGCTTGGGCCCAGAAGTATGAGACCAGCCTGGGCAACACAGTAAGACCTCACCTCTACAAAGCATACAAAAATTGGCCAGGCACGGTGACTCACGCTATAATCCCAGCACTCTGGGAGGCCGAGGCAGCTGGATCACCTGAGGTCAGGAGTTCGAGACCAGACTGGACAACATGGAGAAACCCCTCTCTACTAAAAATACAAAAATTTGCTGGGCATGGTGGTGGGCACCTGTAATCCCAGCTACTCGGGAGGCTGAGGCAGGAGGATCACTTGAACCCAGGAGGCAGAGGTTGCAGTGGGCTGAGATCACGCCACTGCATTCCAGCCTGGGCAACAGAGCGAGACTCCATCTCAAAAAAAAGAAAAAAGAAAAAGAAAAAGAAGAAAGCTCCCAGCTGCTGCTCCATTCAACGACCTTGAAGAATTCACCCTGAGCTTATCCCTTCTATAAACAGAAGGACTGTTGGCCTCCCACGGTATCAGTGGGAGAGAAAGGGAATGCAAGGGCTTGGCCCTACGATGGGGGCTCCTGGCTGACATTTCGCCATCTTCCTGTGAGCTCGGCAGTTTCCATCCCCCCTCAGCCAAGCCCACTACTGGCCTTTGCTGATATGGTGCAGGCATGGCTGGGCACAGTGGCTCACAACTGTAACCGCAGCACTTTGGGAAGCCAAGGCAGGCGGGAGGATTGCTTGAGCCCAGGAGTTTGTTTTTTGTTTTGTTTCTGAGACGGAGTCTCGCTCTGTTGTCCTGATCTTGTGATCCACCCGCCTCAGCCTCCCAAAGTGCTGGGATAAGAGGATGAGCCACCGTGCCCGGCTAGCCCAGGAGTTAGAGACCAGCCTGGGCAATACAGCAAGGCCCCATCCCTATGAAAAAATTAAAAAATTAGCCAGGTCTGGTGGTGCACACCTGTAGTCCCAGCTTCTCAGGAAGCTGAGAGCTAGGAGCCTAAGTCTAGGAGGTCGAGGCTGTAGTGAGCCGAGATCATGCCACTGCACTCTAGCCTGGGCAACAGAGCAAGACCTTGTCTCAAAAAAAAAAAAAAAAAAAAAAAAAAAGGTGCAAGTTGACACCCGCTCTGCTGTTTCCCAGCTAAGGTCATTTCCGCATAAATGGGAGGAAAGAAGTGTGACCATGATGGGACAGCAGAGCCCCCCGGCATACAGTAGGCACTCAGTATCGAGTGGATGAATGAGCTGCCTGTCCCTGCAGGCGGTCTCAGGGAAAGTTCAAGGATGCTGGGATGCAGACTGGCTTGTCCTGCCTCGAACCCAGGGAGCACCTATTTCTGATGCTAGAGACCCAGACACAAGCAGGTGGTGCCTGAGGGTGGCCCTTCTGTAACCACTGGGCCGAAGCGGACATGGAGCCCCTGAATACTTAATAAGCATCTACCTGCCGGGGGTAGTGGCTCACCCCTGTAATCCCAGCACCTTGGGAGGCCGAGGCGGCTGGATCACCTGAGGTCGGGAGTTCAAGACCAGCCTGACCAACATGGAGAAACCCCGTCTGTACTAAAAATACAAAATTACCCAGGCGTGGTGGTGGGTGCCTGTAATCCCAGCTCCTCGGGAGGCTGAGGCAGGAGAATCGCTTGAACCCGGGAGGCAGAGGTTGCAGTGAGCTGAGATCGCACCATTGCACTCCAGCCTGGGCAACAAGAATGAAACTCCATCTCAAAACACTAAAAAAAATAAGCATCTACCCTGTGCCAGGCTGCCCGCTGAGCACTGGACACAGACACAAAGCAGGCGGCCTGTGCCCTGGTCCCAGCTAGGGACACAAACAATAACTGATTAAGCTTCACACTTATCTGAAGGAGGGTGTTTGGTTTTGTTTTTTTTTTTTTTTTTTTTTTTTTTTTTTTTTTTTTTTTGAGACGGAGTCTCGCTCTGTCGCCCAGGCTGGAGTGCAGTGGCCGGATCTCAGCTCACTGCAAGCTCCGCCTCCCGGGTTTACGCCATTCTCCTGCCTCAGCCTCCCGAGTAGCTGGGACTATAGGCGTCCACCACCTCGCCCGGCTAGTTTTTTGTATTTTTAGTAGAGACGGGGTTTCACCGTATTAGCCAGGATGGTCTCGATCTCCTGACCTCGTGATCCGCCCGTCTCAGCCTCCCAAAGTGCTGGGATTACAGGCTTGAGCCACTGCGCCCGGCCGGTTTTGTTTTTTTTTTGAGACACAGCCTTGCTCTGTCGCCCAGGCTGGAGCACGGTGGCGCGATCTCGGCTCACTGCAACCTCTGCCTCCCGGGTTCAAGTGATTCTCCTGCTTCAGCCTCCGGAGTAGCTGGGATTATAAGCACTCACCACCACACCTGGCTAAGTTTTGTATTTTTAGTAGACACGGGGTTTTGCCATGTTGGCCAGGTTGGTCTCGAACTCCTGACCTCAAGTGATCCGCCCACTTCGGCCTCCCGAAGTGCTGGGATTAAGGCGTGAGCCACCGCGCCTGGTCCGTGCCTCATTTCTTCATCCCAGGCTGTGATAAGTCAAATTATGGCCCGGCCCCCTCAACCCCAAATTCATATGCTGAAGTCCTGATCCCCAGGAGTAAGAATGTGACTGTATTTGGAGACAGAGTCTTTAAAAAGCGGTGATTAAGGGAAACTGAGGAAGGGCACAGTGGCGCGCTCCTATAATTCTAGCACTTTGTGGGGCTGAGGCGGGAGGATTGCTTGAGCTCAAGAGTTGGACACCAGCCTGGGCAATATGGCGAGACTCCGTCTTGACAAAAAGTACAAAAATTAGCCAGGCGTGGTGGATGCACCTATAGTCCCAGCTACTCAGGAGGCTGAGGTGGGAGGATCTGTTGAGCCCAGGAGTTTGAGAACAGCCTGGGCAACATGGTGAAAACACACCTCTACAAAAAATTAAACATAGCCAGGCATGGTGGTGCGTGCCTGAGGTCCCAGCTACTTGGGAGGCTGAGATGGGAGGATCGCTTGAGCCCAGGAGTTCAAGGCTGCACTCCACCCTGGGTGACAGAGCGAGAACCTGCTTCAAAAAAAAAAATTTTTAGGCCGGGCGCGGTGGCTCAAGCCTGTAATCCCAGCACTTAGGGAGGCCGAGACGGGCGGATCACGAGGTCAGGAGATGGAGACCATCCTGGCTAACACGGTGAAACCCCGTCTCTACTAAAAATACAAAAAACTAGCCGGGCGAGGTGGCGGGCACCTGTAGTCCCAGCTACTCCGGAGGCTGAGGCAGGAGAATGGCGTGAACCCGGGAGGCGGAGCTTGCAGTGAGCTGAGATCCGGCCACTGCACTCCAGCCCGGGCTACAGAGCAAGACTCCGTCTCAAAAAAAAAAAAAAAAAAAAAATTTTTTTTTTTTTTTAATGTTAAGAGCCAACATTTCATACAAGCCATGCGCTGTTCTAGGCCTTCAGGTGTTAACCCCAGGTCAGCATCACCATTCTGTAGAAAAGAAAGTGGGGCCCAGGCTGGGTGTGGTGGCTCATGTCTGTAATCTCAAGACTTTGGGAGGCCAAGTTAGGTGGATCACCTGAGGTCAGGAGTTCAAGACCAGCCTGACCAACATGGTGAAACCCCATCTCTACTAAAAATACAAAAATTGGCCAGGTGTGGTGGCGGGTGCCTGTAATCCCAGTCACTCAGGAAGCTGAGGCGGGAGAATCGCTTGAACCCGGGAGGCAGAGGTTGCAGTGAGCTGAGACCATACCAGTGCACTCCAGCCTGGGCAACAAGAGCAAAATTCCATCTCAAAAAAAAAAAAAAAAAAAGAAAGAAAGAAAGACAGTGAGGCCCACAGAGGCAAAGTAACTTGTGTGAGGGCCACTCAGCTGCTGAGGGGCAGGACACAATTTGGAACATGGTGTTTTTTGTTTGTTTTATTTTTTTTTGAGACAGAGTCTCGCTCTGTCACCCAGGCTGGAGTGTAGTGGTGCAATTTGGGCTCTCTGCAACCTCTGTCTCCCGGGTTCAAGTGATTCTCCTGCCTTAGCCTCCCAAGTAACTGGGACTACAGGTGCACGCCACCACGCCAAGCTAATTTTTCTTTTTTTTTTTTGAAGTTTTAGTAGAGATGGGGCTTCACCGTGTTTGCCAGGATGGTCTCGATCTCCTGACCTTGTGATCTGCCCACCTTGGCCTCCCAAAGTGCTGGGATTACAGGCGTGAGCCACCGCGCCTGGCCAGCGCAAGGTGTTTTGTTTTTGTTTTTGTTTTTTTTAAAGACAGAGTTTCACTCTCGTTGCCCAGGCTAGAGTGCAATGGCATGATCTCGGATCACCGCAACCTCTGCCTCCCGGGTTCAAGCGATTCTCCTGCCTCGGCCTCCCAAGTAGCTGGGATTACAGGCACCCACCACCACGCCTGGCTAATTTTGTATTTTTAGTAGGGATAGGGTTTCTCCATGTTGGTCAGGTTGGTCTCGAACTCCCAACTTCAGGTGATCCGCCCGCCTTGGTCTCCCAAACTGCTGGGATTACGGGCATGAGCCACTGCACCCAGCCAGGAACATGGTGTTTTGATGTTTTGACTTTCCTGCCTCCAAGCTTTTCTGACTAATAAAACAGTTATGGGGATGTCAACATTCTGGGTAAAGGGCCACATACCTAAGATTTTCAGTACTGTGGGTCACAGTCTCTGTCTCAACTACTCAACCTTGCCATTGTAGGGTGAAAGCAGTTGTAGACAATATGTAAATAAATGGTCATGGCTGTGTGTCAATAAAACTTTATTATAAAAACAAGTAGGCCGGGCACTGTGGTTCATTCCTGTGATCCCAGCACTTTGGGACGCCGAGGTGGGTGGATCACCTGAGGTCAGGAGTTCGAGACCAGCCTGGCCAACATGGTGAAACTCCATCTCTATTAAAAATACAAAAACTAGCCGGGTGTGGTGGCGGGCACCTGTAATCTGGCTGGCTTTGCAATTATCCCTCCAGCTGCCCTGTGGGGAGTGGATTCGCGGTGGGGATGGGAATCAACAGGAGAGGGAGCAGGGAGGATGCCATCAAGCCTGTCTAGTTAAGCTGGGACCAGCGCACTCCATACCCAGGTAGGTCCCTGTCTCAGCAGACCCCCGAAGGCGGACATCGTTACCTTCTCCGTGGGCTGCTGCAGGATGGGGAGGTTCTCCTCCAACTTGTCCAGCCCCCTGTGGGCGTACTCGCTGGCTGATGCAACTGCCAAAAGAAATGAAGTAAGACACAAATGTGACTGGTGGAAGGTCACCTCGTAATTGTTCGGGGGACAGCACCAAGAGCTGGGTAGACCCCCCTACTCCCCACCCAGGGAAAGCGCCAGGAGGGGGATTCAGTGCCCTCTGGGACTTCACTCACTCTGGGGCTCCAGCTTGGAGAGGATTGGCTGAGCCCCACTGACAGCGGCCGCCGTGAGGGTCCTCACTCCCTTCTCTGCCGCGTCGCAGACGGTCTTGACATGCGGGTAGCTCTCCTTGGTGGAGGCATAGGCTGCGGACACCATGTCGCAGGTGGAGCTGATGAGAGGCATGCTGGCCACGCGGTCCACCACACTGGGCTACGGGAGAGAGGTGGCTCAGGCAAACTGGGCGGGGGAGGATGGGGGGCTCAGCTGGAAACTCAGGGTGCCCTGCAGTTTTGCTCTCACGCCTGGCCAGTGAAACGGCTCAGTTTACCCACACTTTGCATCCAGGTGGTTGCACAAGTCAGGAACCTTGGGGTTTCGCCACATGCTTCCTTTTATTTTTTTTTTTGAAACGGAGTCTTGCACTGTCACCCGGGCTGGAGTGCACTGGCGTGACCTCGGCTCACTGCAACCTCCACCTCCTGGGTTCAAGCGATTCTCCTGCCTTGTCCTCCTGAGTAGCTGGGATGACAGGCACCACCATGCCCAGCTAATTGTTTTTGTATTTTTAGTAGAGACAGGGTTTCACTATGTTGGCCGGGCTGGTCTTGAACTCCTGACCTCATGATTCGCCCACCTCAGCCTCCCAAAGTGCTGGGATGACAGGCGTGAGCCACTGCGCCCGGCCCGCGTGCTTCCTTTAACACAGCCTAGTTACGTGAGCCTGCACTTTATTCCAGCGATGTGCCAGGTGGTGATAAGGGACAAGAGTCCCATTCTCATGGCAGTTAGGGTCTAAACTGGGGGCTGCAGACTATAGCCCATGGGTCACATCCAGCGCACCGCTTGATTTTTTAATTTTAATTATCTTTGGGGCCAGGCGCAGTGGCTCATGCCTGTAATCCAAGCACTCTGGGAGATCGAGGCGGGCTGGTCACTTCGGGTCAGGAGTTCGAGACTAGCCTGGCCAACATGGTGAAACTCCGTCTCTATTAAAAATACAAAAATTCGCCGGGCATGGTGGCGCACGCCTGTTACCCCAGCTACTCGGGAGGCTGAGGCAGGAAAATCACTTGAATTTGGGAGGCAGAGGTTGCAGTGAGCCGAGATGTCACCACTGCACTCCAGGCTGGGTGACAGAGCAAGACTCCATCTCAAAAAATATGTATGTAAAATAAAATAACCTGTGGATGAGAGATCTGGAATAGAAACTGGCTTCCTAGGAGGTCCCTGAGAGAGACTTCGGAGGTGAGGAAGATTTGGCTTAGGGGTTGTGGAGGGCAGGTAGTTTCAGACAGAATCCTGACCCCTCAGGCCCTCCAAGGGCCTTTGAGATTCCCCCCTCCCAACTGGGGACACCAGTGAGTGATCTGTACCCCACCGAGGAATAAACCTCTCTGGCTCTGTGGGCTGCCGGCATATCCCTGGCTCCCTGCCAGGGCACCCTGGTGTGGGAAGCCTCGTTGCACAGGAATCACAGGGTCGGGGCAGTCCCTGGTCCTGGCCCTTCCTCACCTGCTGTACCGGTTCTTCGGCTGTCACCTGGGTGCTGCCATCAGCCTCTGCCCCGTTGGCAGACATGGTCTCTGCAACGGACATTGTGGAGAGAGGAACAGTCGGGCACAGCCTGCTTGGCCCCACCTTCCAGGAAAAAGTCCAGGCCCACGCTGCAGCTGGAAGACAGGGTTCACACCTGCTCATGACTTACAGCCATGCCTTTCAGTCCTTAGCAGGCATAAGAGTGACCTCTGGACTTTGTTCAACAGCAAGTGCTGATTCTAAAGCTTCGGGATGGGGCTCACCTGGCTCCCCATTTCTTTTTTCTTTCTTTCTTTTCTTTGGAGACAGTCTCACTCTGTTGCCCATGGTGGAGTGCAGTGGGGCAATCTGGGCTCACTGCAACCTCCGCCTCCCAGTTTCAAGCGATTCTCCTGCCTCAGCCTCCTGAGTAGCTGGGACTATAGGCACCCACCACCATGCCCAGCTAATTTTTGTACTTTTAGTAGAGACGGGGTTTCACCACATTGGCCTGGCTGGTCTCGAACTCCCGACCTCGTGTTCCACCCACCTTGACCTCCCAAAGTGCTGGGATTACAGGTGTGAGCCACCACACCCAACCCTTTCTTTTTTTTTTCGTTAAAGACAGGATCTTGCTCTGTCACCCAGGCTGGAGTACAGTGGTGCAATCACAGCTCACTGCAGCCTCCAACTCCTGGCCTTAAGGGATCCTCCTGCCTCAGCCTCCCAAGTAACTAGGACTATAGGCACACACAACCACACCTAGTTAATTTTTTCTTTTTGGGTAGAGATGGTATCCTTTTTTTTTTTTTTTTTTTTCTGAGACGGAGTCTTGCTCTGTCACCAAGCTGCAGTGGAGTAGCACGATGCCGGCTCACTGCAACCTCCACCTCCCAGGTTCAAGCAATTCCCCTTGCCTCAGCCTCCTGAGTAGCTGGGACTACAGGCGCGTGCTACCACACCTGGCCAATTTTTTGTATTTTTTAGTAGAGACGGGGTTTCACCATGTTAGCCAGGATGGTCTTGATCTCCCGACCTCGTGATTCACCTGTCTCGGCCTCCCGAAGTGCTGGGATTACAGGCCTGAGCCACTGCGCCCGGCCCTGACCCTGCATTTCTAAAAGGCTCCCAGGCAGTGTTGATACAGCTGGTCCCTGGGATACACGTCAGGAAGCAAGGCTTGGGAACAGTCCCTTCCAGGGCTCACCTGTTCTCCAGGAAGCCAGGTATGACCTAAAACCTCTGTAAAGGACAATTTGCCAATAGCTGTCAAGTTCCAAGAACCATCTTCCCCTTGACCCAGAAACCTCACTTCGGGGAAGATCCCACACCTGTGTTTCCGCATGGGCAGAGCTGTGCGGACTTACTGGCCACAACATGACACTGGAAACAACCTGGATGCCAAGCGAAAGGGGAATAAGAAAACAACAAGTGGCCGGGCGCGGTGGCTCAAGCCTGTAATCGCAGCACTTTGGGAGGCCGAGACAGGCGGATCACGAGGTCAGGAGATCGAAACCATCCTGGCTAACACAGTGAAACCCCATCTCTACTAAAAATACAAAAAACTAGCCGGGCGAGGTGGCGGGCGCCTGTAGTTCCAGCTACACGGGAGGCTGAGGCAGGAGAATGGCGTAAACCCAGGAGGCGGAGCTTGCAGTGAGCTGAGATCCGGCCCCTGCACTCCAGCCTGGGCGACAGAGCGAGACTCCGTCTCAAAAAAAAAAAAAAAAAAAAAGAAAACAACAAGTGTGGCCAGACACAGCGGCTTGCGCCTGGAATCCTGGCACTTTGGGAGGCCGAGGTGGGCGGATCACCTGAGGTCAGGAGTTCGAGACCAGCCTGACCAACATGGTGAAACCCCGTCTCTACTAAAAATATAAACATCAGCCAGGCGTGGTGGTGGGCACCTGTACTTCCAGCTACTCAGGAGGGTGAGTTAGGAGAATTGCTTGAACCCGGGAGGCAGAGACTGCAGTGAGCTGAGATCATGCCACTGCACTCTGGCCTGGGCAACAGAGTGAGACTCCATCTCAAAAAACAAAAACAAAAACAAAAACAAGTGTATCCCAATGCAGTGGCTAAAGAATGAGATTTAAAGGCCGGGCATGGTGGCTCACGCCTGTAATCCCAGCACTTTGGGAGGCTGAGGCAGGTGGATCACCTGAGGTGAGGAATTCAAGACCAGCCTAACCAACATGGAGAAATCTCATCTCTACTAAAAATAGAAAATTAGACAGGTGTGGTGGAGAATGCCTGTAATCCCAGCTACTCAGGAGGCTGAGGCAGAAGAATTGCTGGAATCTGGGAAGCGGAGGTTGCAGTGAGCTGAGATTGCACCACTGCACTCCAGCATGGGCAACAAGAGCGAGATTCTGTCTCAAAAAAAAAAAAAAAAAAAAAAAAAAAAAAGATTGAGATTTAAATGTAACTGACATGGGCTGGATGTGGTTGCTCACACCTGTAATCCCAGCACTTTGGGAGGCCGAGGCAGGAGGATCACCTGAGGTCAGGAGGTGGAGACCAGCCTGGCCAACATGGCAAAACCCTGTCTCTACTAAAAATATAAAAACTAGCCAGGTGTGGTGGTGCACACCTCCATGTTTAGTTATCCCAGCTACTCAGGAGGCTGAGGCAGGAGAATCGCTTGAACCTAGGAGGTGGAGGTTACAGTGACCTGATATCTCACCAGTGCACTCCAGCCTGGGTGACAGAGCAAGACTCCATCTCAAAAAAAAAAAAGAAAGAAAACAAAAGACAAAAGACTAAATGTAACTGACATGACATGGACAAAGATCTAGTCAAGGGATAAAATGTGTTAAATAGGCCAAACTTTTTTTTCTTTTTTGAGACGGATTTCTGCTCTGTCGCCCAGGCTGCAGTGTAGTGGTGTGATCTCGGCTCACTGTAACCTCTGCCTCCTACGCTCAAGAGATTCTCCCACCTTGATCCTGTAAGTAGCTGGGACTACAGGCATGCACCATCACACCTGGCTAATTTATTTGTGTGTGTGTGTGTGTGTGTGTGTAGTTTTTTTTTTTTTTTTTTGACAGGGAGTCTTGCTCTGTTGCCCAGGCTGGAGTGCATTGGCATGATTTCAGCTCACTGCAACCTCCACCCCACCTCCCAGGTTTAAGCGATTCTCCTGCCCCAGCCTCCCGAGTAGCTGGGATTACAGGCAGGTATCACCGCGTCCAGCTAATTTTTTGTATTTTTAGTAGAGATGGGGTTTCACTTAGTAGAGATGGAGTTTCACTATGTTGGTCAGGCTGGTCTTGAGCGCCTGACCTTGTGATCCACCCGCCTCAGCCTCCCAAAGTGCTGGGATTACAGGCGTGAGCCACCGCACTTGGCCGTGTTTTCTTTTGTTTTGTTTTGTTTTGTTTTAGTAGAGATAGGGTTTCGCCATATTGCCCAGGTTGGTCTCGAACTCCTGAGCTCGAGGGATCTGCCCGCCTTGGCCTCCCAAACTGCTAGAATTACAGGAGTGAGCCACCGCACCCAGCCAAAATGTAGGCTTTTTTTTTGGAAAGTGAGATAACATGCCTGCCTGCACTGCAGAGCTATGAAGCCCAGGTCACGTGTATGGGAGGACGGGGCTCCCCAGGTGAGTCTATGCAAGTGGGATGAAGCCACAACTCCGTTTTCCTGGACAAGTGAGATGAAGCAGGGACACCATCATCAGATGAGGTTCTCAGGGGAAAGCCAGGAGTCCCAGCTCTACCTATGTTGTGCTCCCTGGAGCAAGGCACCTTCCCCTTCTCTGGCCTCGGTCATCTCACCTGTAATATGAGGATAAAGGGTCGGGCACGGGCCAGTAATCCCAGCACTTTGGGAGGCTGAGGCGAGTGGATCACTAGTTCAGGAGTTCGAGACCGGCCTGGCCAACATAGTGAAACCCCGTCTCTAAATATACAAAATCACATACAAAATTACAAAACTTAGGCGCGGGTATGGTGGCAGGCACCAGTTACTTGGCAGGTACCAGCTACTTGGGAGGCTGAGGCAGGAGAATTGCTTGAACCTGGGAGGCAGAGGTTGCAGCGAGCCAAGACCGCACCACTGCACTCCAGCCTGGGTGACAGAGGAAGACTCCATCTCAAAAAAAAATGTGGCTAAAGGTCATGCCTGCCTTATGGCCAGCTTTCCCGGGGAATTCTGGTATGAGCCTAAGAAACTGTGGCCTTGACTCTGAGCATCTTTTCCCAGAGGAATGAGGCCCCGCCTCCTGGTGGCCTTGCTTTGATGTCCCCTAAGCAGAACTCAGCAAAATGATGTTTTGCAAGCACTGGATCTGCAGTCCAGATTGGGTTCTCTTTTTGTTTTTGTTTTTGTTTTTGAGATGGGGTCTTGCTCTGTCACCCAGGCTGGAGTGCAGTGGCGCGATCTCGGCTCACTGCAACCTCCGTCTCCCAGGTTCAAGGGATTCTCCTGCCTCAGCCTCCAGAGTATCTGGGATTACAGGCGCCTGCCACCAGGTCCGGCTAATTTTCATATTTTTAGTAGCAGTGGGGTTTCACCATGTTGACCAGGCTATTCTCAAACTCCTGACCGCAAATGATCTGCCCACCTCAGCCTCCCAAAGTGCTGGGATTACAGGCGCGAGTCATCGTGCCCAGCCCAGAGTGGGTTCTAATCCCAGTTTGGCAACTCAGTAGGAATAGGAGTTTGGGTAGGCAGCATTCCCTAGGAGCTTTGCTTGGCACATCTGTGAAATGGGTATAAGTTTCACAAGAGCCTGGAGTCCCTGTGGACTGGAGGAGACAGTGCTCCGGGGAAGCTCAGCTCCATGCTTGGCACATAGTAAGAGCTCCATAAACCATCTCACCACACTCTGGCTTCCACGGACAAAGGGGTACAGCCAGCCAGGAACCAGCTTCCTGCTAGGTACAAAAGTCCCCCAACTGGGAAGTCAGGTGAGGAGATATACCTACCTCCCAGTGATCACTGCCTAAATCTATTCTTCTCACCTCCTTTGGAGCCTGAGCTCACCTGGGCAGGCGGCCAGGTAGGCAGGCATCAAAGTCCTGGCCTCGACAGATTCCCAAGTCCCACTCAGGACTCAGGCAGCTTCCTCCCGTCCCCTCTGTCCACCATGACTTTCTGGAACTGGTTAAAGCAAGGGTGGCCACTGCAGATGTCAACGCCCTATGAAACCCCTGGGGGACAGTGACCTGCCTTGCCGCTGGCTCCAGAAGGGGAGTTCCAGGCCAGACCCAGTCATCCAGCAACTTCAGGGCATGCTAAGACTGGACTTCAAAAATTGCAAGAGCCCCAGGTCCCACTGCTAGGCCCAGACGGGACAAGAACCCCAAAGCAGTTAAGGGGTAGGCCTTCCTACTTTTAAGCCATCTCACCGCCACGCCCACCCGAGGGAAGCAGGCAGGATTCGCCCAAGACCTCCCCAGAAGCAGTTGGGGGCGCCAGGAGCCGGGGCAACCCCCCTTCCAACGCCCGTGGCGAAACTATTTGGAGGGGAGGCGGCTTTACCGTGGCGGGGGGTGTCTCTGAAGACCCCGGAAGGGAGGGCGAAGTTTCTGCCCGCAGGAGGAAACTTGCCTGCAAATTGCGTTTCCAAAAGCAAGCAAACTGATCAAAATTTAGAGAAAACCTGGCGGGAGCTGTATTTAGCCCACCTCCCTCAATATCACCCCTTCTAGGGGGCTCTTTCGCCCCTCAAAAGTCCCAGGAAGTGAGAAGAGGGTTTCAAAGTTCAAGCTCCGTTGCAGACGTTGGATTTTTCTGGGGGGAGGGGTGACCAGCCTGGGCTGAAGACCCCTCCCCAGGCCGCAGAGTCCAGCAAATCCCACCCCGAGAAAGGCCCTCCCCGACCCCTCCGCCCCTGGGGTGCCCCAGGACTCGGTGGACACCGCCCCCCAGCTCAACTGAGGGACCCCCGCCACTCACCGCGGTCAACTGGACGTCCCAGACACAGTAGCGGCGGCTTCCAGACCAGCCTTGAAACCGTCAGGGCCGGGGCGGGGCTGGCTTTTACTGCGCGGTGGGTTGGGGGCGCACGGGAGTGACGAGCGAGAGGACCAATCAGGTTGAGGGAATGCCCGCGCCAGGCCTGCCCCTCTCCTCCCTACCCCGCCTCCACTAGGCCCCGCCCCTCGCCAAGTCACTTAAGAAGTACGTGAAGGACTACACGCCCTGAAGGGGAGGGGGCACTCCTGGACCACACCTGTCCCAGTCATGGGATCCCCCGCTCCGCAGCTGGGGACCCTATGAAGTTGGCCCTGGGAGGTGAGTGCGATCAGGGGGCGCCGCACGGGTGCTGGGATTCCCTAGGTCGCCCATTTTCCCTATGGCCAAACTGAGGCTGCTAGAACCCCGGGAGAGTTGCAGGGTGACCCTCGCCAGCGCGTCAGGGGCCAGGCCCTCCACCATGGGCTCCAACCCAGCTATATATATATATACACACACTTTTTTTTTTTTTGAGACGCAGTCTCGCTCTGTCATTAAGGCTGGAGTGCAGTGGCACGACCTTGGCTCACTGCAGCCTCCACCACCTGGGTTCAAGAGATCCTCCTGCCTCAGCCTCCTGAGCAGCTGGGATTACAGACACGTGCCACCAGGCCCGGCTAATTTTTGTATTTTTGGTAGATACAGGGTTTCACCATGTTGGCCAGGCTGGTCTTGAACTCCTGACCTCAAGGGATCTGCCTGCCTGGGCCTCCGAACGTGCTGGGATCACAGGTGTGAGCCACCGCGCCCGGCCCAACCCAGCTATATGAGCGACTTGAACCACCACAGGGAACTCGTCCAGCCTCCAGCCCGACTTGCCCAGCATCAGACCTCCCAGCACTATATTGTGTTTTTATCATCCCTGTTTTGCAGAGGAGGAAACTGAGGCCTGGAGAGGGTCAGCCAGGGGCAATGCAGCCATCAGGTTCCAGGCTCTGTAACTGCTGGATCAACCTCTTCCTGAAGCTGCCCTGCCTGGATTTTACCCCGCCCCTCTCCACCACCCAAATTCATTATCTTCTTTGTCTATAAACCAAGGTCTCAATCTCAGATGGCCCTAGGGGCCAAGGAGGAGATGAATATTTCTGCTGAGGAGGTGGCAGTGATGCTCTGCTTAGAGGGGCAGGGGAGAGCAGTGCCCTATGGGAGACCTACCTGGGGAGTCACAGATCCACAGGAAGTTCAAGCCTTAGATATGTCCTGCCTGTTAGGGAACAACAGGGGCTGTGTCCAGCCCAGGGGCCACCGGTTTGCCACTTCTGCTAAATTATTTGAATAGAATGAAGCTTCTGGTAGCTTTAGAAAGAACATGGGAAAAATTGGGTGTCTGTGACTGCATTTTTTTGGGGGGTGGGTGAGGACAGGGTCTATGCTAGCACTGTCCAATAGAACTTTCTGCAATGTTGAGGGTGTTCTAGAATTGTGTGCCATCCAACACTGTAGCCAAAAGCACCATGTGGATAATGCACAGTGAGAAGCTGAATGTTTAAATTTTTTTTTTTTTTTTTTTTTTTTTTTTTTTTTTTTTTTGAGACAGAGTCTTGCTCTGTCGCCCAGGCTGGAGTGCAATGGTGCGATCTCGACTCACCACAACCTCTACCTCCTGGGTTCAAGCGGTTCTCCTGCCTCAGCCTCCCAAGTAACTGGTATTACAGGCGCATGCCACCACACCCGGCTAATTTTTGTATTTTTAGTAGAGATGAGGACTCACCATGTTGGCCAGGCTGGTCTCAAACTCCTGGCCTCAAGTGATCCACCTGCCTTGGCCTCCTAAAGTGCTGGGATTACAAGTGTGAGACACCGCACTTGACCTGAATGTTTAAATTTAAGTAACTTCAGGCAGCTAGTGAGATTCTCAAGTGAATCTGAGACCCCATTCCATGACATTTGTAACAGGCTTTTTCCTTCTCATTCACTCATTCAACCATATTTATGGAGTCCTTGCACTGGGCACAGCGGTGAGCTAAACAGATAAGAATTCCAGCCCCTCGTGACACTCACTAACCAGTGGGAGAGACGAACGAGGAACAAGAGTGAACTTTACAATGGGTCACGTGGTAGGACAGCAAAGGAAAAGACGAATGGGGGGGTTGCAGGGTTTTTTTTCTTGTTTTTTGTTTTTGAGACGGAGTCTCACTCTGTCACCCAGACTGGAGTGCAGTGGCACGATCTCGGCTCACTGCAACCTCCACCTCCCAGGTTCAAGCAATTCTCGTGCCTTGACCTCCGAAGTGGCTGGTATTACAGGCCTGTGCCATCATGCCTGGCCAATTTTTGCATTTTTTTTTTTTAGTAGAGACAGGGCTTCACCATGTTGGCCAGGCTGGTCTTGAACTCCTGACCTCACGTGATCCACCAGCCCTGGCATCCCAAGGTGCTGGATTACAGGCGTGAGCCACCGCACCCGGTGGGGCTGCAGTTTTTTGTAGGGAGGTCAGAGGAGGCCTTTCTGAGTGACATCCAAGAAGAGAAGAGAGAGAGGTCAGGAGGGAACCATGTCCATTTAGGGGGAACAGCATTCCAGGCAGCAGGCACAGTCCATGCAAAGGCCCTGAGGCAGGACTGCACCCGGCACCTAGAACAGCGAGGAGGCCCCTGTGGCTGGAGTAGAGTAAGTGAGAGGGAGGGAGGAGGGGAGGGCAGGGATGGCTCAGAGAGGGGAAGTGACTCATCCAAGATTCAAGGTCAGTGGGAGATTTGCCTGGTAACCCTCAGCTTCTTGGTGTCCTTGAGTAACAAAATAACTCTGGTCTAGGGAATGAGCCCTGGTGATTTTGCCCCACGCCTTTTTTTTTTTTTTTTTTTTTTTTTGAGACGGAGTCTCACTCTGTCACCCAGGCAGCTGGAGTGCAGTGGTGTGATCTCGGCTCACTGCAAGCTCCGCCTCCCGGATTCATGCCATTCTCCTGCCTCAGCCTCCCGAGTAGCCAGGACTACAGGCACCCGCCACCATGCCTGGCTAATTTTTTTTGTATTTTTAGTAGAGACGGGGTTTCACTGTGTTAGCCAGGATGGTCTCCATCTCCTGACCTCGTGATCCGCCCACCTCGGCCTCCCAAAGTGCTGGGATTACAGGCGTGAGCCACCGCGCCCAGGCTTTTTTTTTTTTTTTTGAGACAGAGTCATCTCCCAGGCTTTCGGTTCTTCTTGAGGGCAACATCTGCCCAGAAGTCCCTGCCTGGCCTCCCACAGCCCCAGGGTGAGAGGTAAGAAATAGCTACCGTGGGCCAGGCGCGGTGACCCACGCCTGTAATCCCAGCGCTTTGAGAGGCCGAGGTGGGCGGATCACCTGAGGTCAGGAGTTTGAGACCAGCCTGGCCAACATGGAGAAACCCCATCTCTACTAAAAATACAAAATTAGCCGGGTGTGGTGGTGCATGCCTGTAATTCCAGCTACTCGGGAGGCTGAGGCAGGAGAATCACTTGAACCCGGGAGGCGGAGGTTGCAGTGAGCCAAGATCACACCACTGCACTCCAGCCTGGGTAACAGAGCAAGACCCTGTCTCAAAAACGAAAGTGAGATAGCTGCTGTTTTCTGGGCTATTTCATTACATTATTCAGCAGCCTGATTCCCATTTTCTTTTAATTTTTATTTATTTATTTATTTTTGAGACAGAGTCTCGCTCTGTCGCCCAGGCTAGAGTGCAGTGGCACGATCTCGGCTCACTGCAAGCTCCACCTCCTGGGTTCCCGCAATTCTCTGCCTCAGCCTCCCGAGTAGCTGGGATTACAGGTGCCCACCACAACGCCCGGCTAATTTTTTGAATTTTTAGTAGAGGCGGGGTTTCACCATGTTGGCCAGGCAGGTCTTAAACTCCTTGACCTAGAGATCCACCCGCCTCAGCCTTCCAAAGTGTTGGGATTATAGGCGTGAATCACCGCGCCTGGCACTATTTATTTATTTACTTATTATCGTTATTATTTTTTGAGTTGGAGTCTCGCTCTGTTGCCCAGGCTGGAGTGCAGTGGCGCAATCTCGGCTCACTGGAAGCTCCACCTCCCGGGTTCATGCCATTCTCCTGCCTCAGCCTCCCGAGTAGCCAGTGACCACACCTGGCTAATTTTTTTTTTTTTTTATTTTTAGCAGAAATGGGGTTTCACTGTATTAGTCACGATGGTCTCGATCTTCTGACCTCGTGATCCACCCGCCTCAGCCTCCCAAAGTGCAGGATTATAGGCATGAGCCACGGCACCCGGCCTATTTTTTTTTTTTTTTTTTTTTTTGAGACAGAGTCTCACTGTGTTGCCTAGGCTGGAGTGCAGTGGTGTGATCTCGACTCACTGCAACCTCTGCCTCCCGGGTTCAAGCGATTCTCCTGCCTCAGCCTCCCAAGTAGCTGGGATTACAGGTATGTGCCACCACACCCGGCTAATTTTTGTATTTTTAGTAGAGACAGAGTTTTGCCATGTGGGCCAGGCTGGTCTTGAACTCCTGACCTCAGGTGATCCGCCCGCCTCAGCCTCTCAAAGTGCTGGGATTACAGGCATGAGCCACTGTGCCCAGACTGTCTTTGTTTTTGACATTTTCTACTCCTTCTTTTCTTTCCTTCCCTCTCCACCCGCTCCCAATTCTAGGACTCCTAGTTCTTTCTCACTGAGAGTAGGGGAGCGGCGGTGAGCATAGTGCCACAAGGTGGCACTGCTGGTCCCACATGGGGGTCCCTGCCTGGCACAGGTGTTCCCTGTCTCTCCTCTGACCCTTCCTTCCCTCCATCCATCCACCTGTTTTCAAGCAAGTCCTATTTTTTTTTTTTTTTTTTGAGACAGAGTCTTGCTCTGTCGCCCAGGCTGGAGTGCAGTGGCACGATCTCGGCTCACTGCAAGCTCCGCCTCCCGGGTTCACGCCATTCTCCTGCCTCAGCCTCCTGAGTAGCTGGGACTACAGGCGCCCGCCACTGCGCCCGGCTAATTTTTTGTATTTTTAGTAGAGACAGGGTTTCACCGTGGTCTCGATCTCCTGACCTTGTGATCCGCCCGCCTCGGCCTCCCAAAGTGCTGGATTACAGGCGTGAGCCACCGCGCCCAGCCAAGCATGTCCTATTGAGCGTGAGCCAGACCAGCAATTCACTGGATATGCAGTCATTCAACAAACAATTATTAAGCACCTGCTGTGTGCCACACTGTGCTGGGCAGCCCGGAGACAGACACAGGATGGCAGGATTGTATTAAGACTTTTGGGACCTGGCCGGGTGCGGTGGCTCACGCCTGTAATCCCAGCACTTTGGGAGGCTGAGGTGTGTGGATCACCTGAGGTTAGGAGTTCGAGACCAGCTTGAACAATATGGTGAAACTCCGTCTCTACTAAAAGTACCCAAAAAAGGCCGGGCGCGGTGGCTCAAGTCTGTAATCCCAGCACTTTGGGAGGCCGAGACGGGCGGATAACAAGGTCAGGAGATCGAGACCATCCTGGCTAATACAGTGAAACCCCGTCTCTACTAAAAAACATACAAAAAACTAGCTGGGTGAGGTGGCGGGCGCCTGTAGTCCCAGCTACTCGGGAGGCTGAGGCAGGAGAATGGTGTAAACCTGGGAGGCGGAGCTTGCAGTGAGCTGGGATCCGGCCACTGCACTCCAGCCTGGGCGACAGAGCGAGACTCCATCTCAAAAAAAAAAAAAAAAAATTAGCCAGGCATGGTGGCGCATGTCTGTAATCCCAGCTACTCGGGAGGCTGAGACAGGAGAATTGCTTGAACCCAGGAGTCGGAGGTTGCAGCGAGCCAAGCTCATGCCACTGCACTCTAGCCTCAGCAACGGAGCGAGACTCTGTCTCAAAAAAAAAAAAAAAAAAAGACTTGGGACCAGCTGTGGTGGCTCAGGCCTGTAATCCCAGCACTTTGGGAGGCTGAGGAGGGTGGATCACCTGAGGTCAGGAGTTCGAGACCAGCCTGGCCAATGAAGAGCAACCCTCTCTCTATTAAAAATAGAAAATTGGCTAGGTGTGGTGGCTCACGCCTGTAATCCCAGCACTTTGGGAGGCTGAGGCAGGCGGATCACGTGGTCAGGAGATCGAGACCATCCTGGCTAACACGGTGAATCCCAGTCTCTACCAAAAATACAAAAATTAGAGAGGGTTTCTCTTCATTGGCCAGGCTGGTCTCGATCTCCTGACCTTATTATCTGCCCCCCTCGGCCTCCCAAAGTGCTGGGATTACAGGCGTGAGCCACTGCTCCCGGACCCTATTTTTTTTTTTAAGGCAAAGTCTAGCTCTGTCACCTAGGCTGGAGTACAATGGCGCCATCTTGGGTCACTGTAGCCCCCGCCTCCTGGGTTCAAGGGATTCTCCTGCCTCAGCCACCTGAGTAGCTGGGATTACAGGTGCGTATGACCACACCCGGCTCATTTCTATATTCTAATTTTTTAAAGTTTTATTTATTTATTTATTTGAGACAGAGTCTCACTCTGTCATCTGCGCTGGAGTGCGGTGGCGTGATCTCAGCTCACTACAACCTTCACTTCCTGGTTTCAAGCAATTCTCCTGCCTTAGCCTCCCGAGTAGCTGGAATTATAGGCGCCCGCCAACATGCCCAGCCAATTTTTGTATTTTTAGTAGAGGCGGGGTTTCACCACGTTGGCCAGGCTGGTCTCGAACTGCTGGCCTCAAGTGATCTGCCTGCCTCGACCTCCCACGGTACTGGGATTACAGGCATGAGCCACCGCGCCTGGCCAGGGCCTGGTCTTTGTCTTGGGAGCAATGGGCAGCAATGTTGGATCCAGAGCAGGGGAGGGCCCTCATCAGGCCTCTGGGGAAGGGGCTTGTGAGATGCAGGGACTGGCAGGGGCCTGGGGAATCTGCGGGGGCCAGTGGGAGGTGATGGTCCGTGGAGGGTCTGCAGGGGGTGGAGGCAGAGGAGAGAGAGACTGCACACGGAAAGTGGACAGGTGAGGCTGACACAGGCCTTGGGTTAGGGGTTCAGGGGATAGGGCCAACCTTGAGGCAGGGACCCAGCAGAGGAGCACGTTGGGGGATAAGGATGAGGATGAACTCAGTTCGCCTCTTCCAGAACCCCTGTCCTAAGGTTGCAGGGTTAGCAAATAAAAATACAGGACACCTGGTCGAATGCAACTCTCAGCTACACTTTTTTTTTTTTTTTTTTGAGACGAAGTCTCGCACTGAGCCCAGGCTGGAGTGCAGTGGCACGATCTCGGCTCACTGCAAGCTCTGCCTCCCGGGTTCATGCCATTCTCCTGCCTCAGCCTCCTGAGTAGCTGGGACTACAGGCACCCGGCACCATGCCCGGCTAATTTTTTTGTATTTTCAGTAGAGACGGGATTTCACTGCGTTAGCCAGGATGGTCTGGATCTTTTGACCTCATGATCCACCTGCCTCGGCCTCCCAAAGTGCTGGGATTACAGGTGTGAGCCACCGTGCCCGGCCTTTTTTTTTTCTTTAGAGACAGGGTCTGGCTCTGTTGCTCAGGCTGGAGTGCAGTGGTGCAATCAGGATGCAGCCTCGACATCCCAGACTTAAGCAATCCTCCTACCTCAGCCTCCCAAATAGCTGAGAGGACGGGTGCATGCCATCACATCTGGCTAATTTTTGTATTTTTCATACAGGTGGGGGTCCCACCATGTTGCCCAGGCTGGTCTTAAACTTCTGGGTTCAAGTAATCCTTCCACCTTGGCCTCCCAAAGTGCTGGGATTACAGGGGTGAGCCACCACGCCTGGCCATGTGAATAATTTATAGCATAAGTATGTTCCAAATATTTTGAGACATACCTATGCTAAAAAAATGTTCATTTAATGGAGTTCAGTGGCTCATACCTGTAATCCCAGTGCTTTGGGAGACAGAAGCAGGAAGATTGCTTGAGCCCAGGAGGTCAGGGCTGCCATGAACTATGATGGCACCACTGTGCTCCAGCCTGGGTGACAGAGCAAGACCTTGTCTCAAAATAATAATAATAATAATAATAATAATAATAATAATTTGTTTTGGCCAGGCACAGTGGCTCATGCCTGTAATCTCAGCATTTTGGGAGGCCGAGGCGGGCAGATCACTTGAGGTCAGGAGTTGGAGACCAGCCTGGCCAACAAGGTGAAACCCTGTCTCTGCTAAAAATACAAAAATTAGCCGCTGGGCGTGGTGGCGTACATTTGTAATTTTGGCTACTTGGGAGACTGAGGCAGGAGAATCCCTTGAACCTGGGAGGCGGAGGTTGCAGTCAGCCAAGATCGTGCCACCACACTCCAGCCTGGGTGACAGAGGGAGATTCTGTCTCAAAAAATAGCAATAATGGCTGGGCGCGATGGCTCACATCTGTCATCCCAGCACTTTGGAAGGCTGAGGGGACGAGGGTGGATCACCTGAGGTCAGGAGTTCGAGACCAGCCTGGCCAACATGGTGAAACCCCGTCTCTACTAAAAATACAAAAAATTAGCTGGACGTGGCCGGGCGCGGTGGCTCAAGCCTGTAATCCCAGCACTTTGGGAGGCCGAGGCGGGTGGATCACGAGGTCAGGAGATCGAGACCATCCTGGCTAACACAGTGAAACCCCGTTTCTACTAAAAATACACAAAATTAGCCGGGTGTGGTGGCGGGCGCCTGTAGTCCAGCTACTCCAGAGGCTGAGGCAGGAGAATGGCGTGTACCTGGGAGGCGGAGCTTGCAGTGAGCCGAGATCTCGCCACTGCACCACTCCAGCCTGGGCGACTCCGTCTCAAAAAAAAAAAAAAAAAAAAAAAAAAAATTAGCTGGACGTGGTGACATGCACCTGTAATCTCTGTGCTCGGGAAACTGAGGCAGGAGACTCGCCTGAACCCGGGAAGTGGAGGTTGCAGTGAGCCGAGATTGCGCCGTTGCACTCCATCCTGGGCAACAAAAGCGAAACTCCGTCTCAAAACAAAAACAAAAACAAAAAGTAATAATAACAACGACAATAATTCATTTAACTGCCTGTCTTGTAATTAACCTGGCAACTCAGCCAGGCCTTGTCCACGTTGCCCCCGCCACACTGTGGCTCCGGCGACCGGGTGGACACCTGACCAGCTGTGGCCCAACGGTGAGAAGGCAGAGGATTTTGTCTCTGGCAATTTGGGCTCGCTGCAGGAAGCCAGGGGTCTTTTAACATGCAGGCCCTGGCCCACCCCCACCCCCAGGCCCTCATGGCGCCAGCTGCCCGCTGCCCCCTGCGAGGCGGTGGCGGGTGTGGGGGAGGGGAGCAGCTCTGAGACCCACTGTCCCCTCTCCTAGGCCAGCAGTGTCCTACTGGTTCACATGCCCATCCGTGGACTGCCCGGAGGGACCACAGGCCAGGCCTCCACCTGGCCATTGTCTCCTGCACCCTCCGGCCCTGGTGGCCCGTCTAGCTCTGAGCCAACATTAAGACTTCCTGGGCCTCCCTCGCGTCCTGCAGGCAGTCGGGCAGATTCCTTGTCCATGTCCGGGAAGGACGGAGGCCTGGGGCAGCTGTCTGGGAATCAGATCCCATGGGGCCGTGCAACTCCATTCCTTGGGGCCGCAGCCATCCCCCCCAGCCAACCCCTCCCTGGAAAGCCGTGTCCAGGGTGGCCAGGCCTGGCGGCTCTGGGCACGGCCCTCCTGGTGCCAGCTGCCAGGATGTGCCAGCCGCGTTGGCGGGGAGAGAACAGGCCGTTCTTGGCTCTCCCGGCTGCCTCTTTGTTCCCGGGCGGAGGTGGGGGGCTGTTGTCCTGGCAACCAGCCCCTTTTCCTCAACACAGTCACCCGAGGTGAAAACTGGGGGCACCTCAGGCCTGGGGGTTTGGGTCAGGGAAGGTCCCTGGTCACCTAAGGTGGCCGAGGAGTTCCCTCCTCCCCGCCGGCCCGGCTTCCTTGGAGTTCATATTTCCCGGACGATGAGGGAGGCCGGGTCACACACCCCCCCTTTTGGGGATTGGAATGCCGGAGGTGGTGGCAGCAGGGGGTGGACGTTCCTGGCGGGGCAGGCACCGTGGTGGTGGCAGCTGCTAGTCCCCTGCCTGTCCCACGTCCCCCAAGTGGGAGGCTGCAGCTGGTGTGGGTGACTTTGGTTCCCGGGGCGGGGGAGGGTTATTTTGGGAGTGGGGGCCCAGGGAGAATGAGAGGCCCCTCCACGGGGGCAGGAAGTGGGGCGGCCCCAGCTGCATTCTCCCGTTGGCCCACCTGGCGTGGCGGGTACCGCTGCTGTTGCACAGGAAGTGTCCTCAACGCCTGCCTGTGTGGTCCACTGAGTCTAGGGCCTGGAGGCGGGAGGCAGCTGGCGAGGAGGGGGCAGGGACCCGCCCGCTGGCGGTGCTGCAGAGCAGATCAGAATCTTCCAGAAGAGTCCCACGGGGGTAATGGTGGCGCCTATGGAGTGAGTGGTGACTTGGGTTCAGGCCATTTATATGCATTGACTGGTTTAATCCGGTGTCTTCCGGAGGAAGGCGCTAGGAATGAATTCCCCTTTTACACATGGAGAAACTGAGGCTCAGAAACAAGTAACTGGCCCAAAGTCATTCAGCAAATAAACAGCTGACAACAGGCGTGGTGGCTCATGCCTGTAATCCCAGCACTTCCGGAGGCCGAGGCAGGTGAATCACCTGAGGTCAGGAGTGTGAGACCAGCCTGGACAACACAGTGAAACCCCGTCTCTACTAAAAATACAAAAATTGGCCGGATGTAGTGGCGGGTGCCTGTAATCCCAGCACTTCAGGAGGCCGAGGCGGGTGAATCACCTGAAGTAGAGGAGTGTGAGACCAGCCTGGACAACACGATGAAACCGTGTCTCTACTGAAAATACAAAACTCAGCCGGGTGTGGTGGTGGGTGCCTGTAACCCCAACTACTTGGGAGGCCGAGGCACGAGAATCGCTTGAACACAGGGCAGGGGTGGAGGTTGCGGTGAGCCGAGATTGCGCCACTGCGCTCCAGCCTCCGCAACAGCAAGACTCCGTCTCAAAACAACAACAACAAACAGCAGAGGCCGGGCGCGACGGCTCATGCTTATAATCCCAGCACTTTGGGAGGCTGAGGTGGGTAGATTGAGCCCAGAAGCTTGAGGTTAAGTGAACTATGATAGGACCACTGCACTCCACTCTGGGTGACAGAGCGAGACTCCATCTCAAAGCAAAAAATAATGATAATAATTAATAAATAAACATCAGAACTGGGATTCTCATGCATAGCATTTACTATCAGATCTATTAACTCCACAGAGGCCTCCAAGTGTATACTGTACAGTGTAGCTCTCAACCAGGGGTGAGTCTGCCCTCCAGGGCACACGGGGTGATGTCTGGGGACATTTGTGGTTGTCACAACTGGGGGTTGCTCCTGATATGGAGTGGGTGGAGGCCAGGGATGCTGCTCAGCGCCCTTCACTGCCCCGGATGGCCCCGCCACAGAGAAGGAATCCACCCCTAATGTAGAGTTATGCGCGGTGGCTCGCGACGGGCATGGTGGCTCATGCCTATAAGCCCAGCACTTTGGGAGGCCGAGGCAGGCAGAGCACTTGAGGTCAGGAGTTCAGGACCAGCCAGGCCAACATGGTGAAACGTTGCCTTTACTAAAAATACAAAAATTAGCCAGCCGTGGTGGCAGGTACCTGTAATCCCATCCACTCGGGAGGCCGAGTCAGGAGAATTGCTTGAACCTGGGAGGTGGAGGCTGCAGTGAGCCGAAATCACACAACTGCACTCCACCCTGGTTGACAGAGGGAGACTCCATCTTAAAAATACATACATGCGTACACACATTTCCCATCCTGGGGTCGTTCATATCGGCCTAACTGTCAGAGTTTAGGCAAGCAGTGAGCATCCACAGTGGTTCACATCACCAATTTGGTTGAACTGGTTTCAAGTCCTGGCTCTGCAATGAGTTTGCTGTGTGACCTTAGGCAAATCAATGAACCTCTCTGATCCTCAGTTCCTGGGCATTGGTAGTGGTATCTTCCTCAGGGGTTGCTGTCTGGACTACATGAGATGATGCAGGTAATGGGCTTAAGACAGTGTCATGCTGGCCGGGAGCGGTGGCTCAAGCCTGTAATCCCAGCACTTTGGGAGGCCGAGACGGGCGGATCACGAGGTCAGGAGATCGAGACCATCCTGGCTAACCCGGTGAAACCCCGTCTCTACTAAAAAATACAAAAAACTAGCCGGGCGAGGTGGCGGGCGCCTGTAGTCCCAGCTACTCGGGAGGCTGAGGCAGGAGAATGGCCTAAACCCGGGAGGCGGAGCTGGTAGTGAGCCGAGTTCGTGCCACTGCACTCCAGCCTGGGCGACAGAGCAAAGACTCCGTCTGAAAAAAAAAAAAAAAAAAAAAAAAAAGGACAGTGTCATGCTTAAAGCAAGGGCCCAATAAATGTGACCTAGATCACTATTGTTACTATTCAACCAACAAACATTTCTTTTTTTTTTTTGAGACAGAGTCTCGCTCTGTTGCACAAGCCGGATTCAAGTGATTCTCATGCCTCAGCCTCCCGAGTAGCTGGGATTACAGACATACGCCACCACACCTGGCTAATTTTTGTATTTTTAGTAGAGACTGGGTTTTGCCATGTTGGCCAGGCTGTCCTGAACTCCCGATCTCAGGTAATTTGCCTGCCTCGGCCTCCCAAAGTGCTGGGATTACAGGCATGAACCACTGCCGCTGGCCTAGGAAATTTAAAATTACATTTGTGGCCAGGTGCGGTGGCTCACACTTGTAATCCCAGCACTTTGGGAGGCCAAGATGGGAGCATCACTTGAGGTCACGAGTTCAAGGCCCGCCTGGACAACACAGCGAGACCCCCATCTCTATTTGAAAAAAATAATAATAAAATAAAATTACATGTGGCTCTCATGATCACTAGCATTGGCTTAGAGGAAGAAATATAAATGAATTGACTGAATGCGGTGGCTCTTGCCTACAACCATGATACTTTGGGAGGCCGAGGCAGGAGGATTGCTGGATCCCATGAGTTCAAGACCAGCCTGGGCAACATCCAAAGACCCCATCTCTACGAGAAACTTTTTTTTTTTTTTTTTTTTTTTTTTTTGAGACGGAGTCTCGCGCTCTCACCCAGGCTGGAGTGCAGTGGCCGGATCTCAGCTCACTACAAGCTCCGCCTCCCGGGTTTACACCATTCTCCCGCCTCAGCCTCCCAAGTAGCTGGAACTACAGGCGCCCGCCACCTCGCCCGGCTAGTTTTTTGTATTTTTTTAGTAGAGACGGGGTTTCATCGTGTTAGCCAGGATGGTCTCGATCTCCTGACCTCGTGATCCGCCCGTCTCGGCCTCCCAAAGTGCTGGGATTACAGGCTTGAGCCACCGCGCCCGGCGAAACTTTTAAAAAGAAGTACATGCCGGGTAATCCCAGCACTTTGGGAGGCAGAATGGGATGGATCATGAGGTCAGGAGTTCGAGACCAGCATGGCCAATATGGTGAAATGGTGAAACCCCATCTCTACTAAAAATACAAAAATTAGCTGGGCATGGTGGCGGGTGCCTGTAATCCCAGCTACTCGGGAGGCTGAGCAGGAGAATCGCTTGAACCAGGGAGGCAGAGGTTGCAGTTAGCCAAGATCGAGCCACTGCACTCCAACCTGGGTAACAGAGCGAGACTCCATCTCAAAAAAAAAAAAAAAAAAAAGAAAGAAAAGGAGACATGAATCCCGTGGGGCGCGATGGCTTATGCCTGCAATCCCAGCACTTTGGGAGGCCGAGGCGGGTGGATCACCTGAGGTCAGAAGTTTGAGACCAACATGGCCAACATGGCGAAACCCCATCTCTACTAAAAATACAAAAATTAGGCGGGCATGGTGGCATCCACCTGTAATCCCAGCTACTCAGAAGACTGAGGCAGGAGAATCATTGGAACCCAGGAGGCAGAGGTTGCAGTACGTGGTGGCGCACGCCTGTAATCCCAGCTACTCAGGAGGCTGAGGCAGGAGAATTCCTTGAACCCGGGAGGCAGAGGTTGTGGTGAGCCGAGATCATGCCATTGCACTCCAGCCTGGGCAACAAGAGTGAAACTCCATCTCAAAAAAAAAAAAAAAAGGGGCCAGGCACAGTGGCTCATGCCTGTAATCCCAGCACTTCAGGAGGCCGAGGCGGGTGGATCACAAGGTCAGGAGATTGAGACCATCCTGGCCAACGTGGTGAAACCTCGTCTCTACTAAAAATTCAAAAATTAGCCGGGCGTGGTGGCGGGCGTCTGTAATCCCAGCCACTAGGGAGGCTGAGGCAGGAGAATCGCTTGAACCCGGGAGGCGGAGGTTGTAGTGAGCCAAGATCGCACCACTGCACTCCAGCCTGGCAACACAGTGAGACGCTGTCTCAAATAAATAAATAAATAAATAAGTAAACTAAATGTCTTAGTTGGTTCCACCCTATGGAGAGGCTGGGTCTTCCAGAATCTTCTGGAATGTGGCAGGGGCCACCATTTAAGTGCAAATGTGTCGTGGCTGCAGGGTTGACAGACACCCTGCAGCAAGAGGGAGGGAGGTACCAGTATGTTGCAGTTGGAAGGTGGTTGGAGAAGTATTTCAGGGCCATTCTTCCAAGAAGACAAACCCTGGACCAATCTTTTTAAAAATTAATTTAATTTAATTTTACTATTATTAAGAAAAATTGGCCGGACGAGGGGGCTCACGCCTGTAATCCCAGCACTTTGGGAGGCCGAGGCGGGCAGATCATGAGGTCAGGAGATCGAGACCATCCTGGCTAACACGGTGAAACCCTGTCTCTACTAAAATACAAAAAACTAGCCAGGCGCGGTGGCGGGCGCCTGTAGTTGCAGCTACTCAGGAGGCTGAGGCAGGAGAATGGCGTGAACCCGGGAGGCGGAGCTTGCAGTGAGCCAAGATTGTACCACTGCACTCCAGCCTGGGCAGCAGGGCTAGACTCCATCTCAAAAAAAAAAAAAATTAAAAATAGACGCAGGGTCTCGCTATGTTGGCCAGGCTGGTCTCAAACTCCTGACCCTAAGACATCTGCCCACCTTGGCCTCCCAAAGTGCTGGGATGATAGGCGTGAGCCACCACACCCAGCCTCAGCCACTGTTTCATTTCAGGCATGCAGGGCCTTGCAGGCGAAGGCAGGCCTTTTGGATTTTACCGTCTGTCAGCATGCCTGGCTAATTTTTGTAGTTTTTTTATAGATGGGTTTTCTCCATGTTGGCCAGGCAGGTCTTGACCTCCTGACCTTAAGTGATCTACCTGCCTCAGCCTCCCAAAGTGCTGGTATTATAGATGTAAGCCACTGCGCCTGGCCATCAGTGAATGATTTTTAAGCATAACTATATCCTAAATATTGCATGGGATATACTTACACTAAATATTTCTATTGTTCCTCTAAAATCCAATTTAGGTTGGGCACAGTGTCCCAGGAGGCTGAGGCAGGAGAATCGCTTGAATCCAGGAGGTGGAGGTTGCAGTGAGCCAAGATCAAACCACTGTACTCCAGCCTGGGAGACAGAGGGAGACTCCATGTCAAAAACAACACAAAACCAAAAAAGGTGGACCAGAGCAGGGTAGAGGCAGGGGAAGGGGAGAAGTGGGAGATTCTGGGAAGTGTGGAGACAGAAGCCCTATGGCTTATGGATGGATTGCACGTGGGCAGATGGCACAGGCCCATCACTAGGAAGACTTTGGCCTTGGTCCCAAGTGTGGGGGAGGAAGCCTAAGCTGCTGTAGGCAGAGGAGACACAGGATCCAACTCGGGTATGAGACCCACAAAGCAGCCCCGGGGCTCAACAGCAACCTCTGTGAATTATACCAGCACACAGTTTCTCCTTCTTTTTACTGTGATATCATGGGTGTTTTTTTTTTTTTTTCCAGACAGGGTCTTGCTCTGTTGCCCAGGCTGGAGAGAAGTGGCATGATCATGGCTCACTGCAGCCTCGACCTCCTGGGCTCAAGTGATCCTCCTGCCTCAGCCTCCCAAATAGCTGGGACTACAGGTGTGTTACTACAGCCAGCTAATTTTTCATATACATATATACGTATATGATCCTGTCATATATGCATATATACACATATACACATATATACACATACACATATACACATATATACACATATGTATACACATACACACATATATACATATACACACATATACATATATACACATATACATATATACACACATATATAACGTATACACATGTATACATATATACACATATACACACATGTACATATACACACACATATACACATATATACATATATACACCCACACATATACACATATGTACATATATACATATAAACACATATACACATATATATACACACATATATATGTATATTTACACTGACTCTTGCACTGTCACCCAGGCTGGAGTGCAGTGGCATGATCTCGGCTCACTGCAACCTCAGCCTCCCAGGTTCAAGAGATTCTCCTACCTCAGCCTCCTGAGCAGCTGGGATTCCAGGTGAGCACCATCACGCCCAGCTAATTTTTTTTTTTTTGGAGACAGAGTCTTGCACTGTCACCCAGGCTGGAGTTCAGTGGCGTGATCGCGGCTCACTGCAAGCTCCGCCTCCCTGGTTCATGCCATTCTCCCTCCCCAGCCTCCCAAGTAGCTGGGACTACAGGTGCCCACCACCACGCCTGGCTAATTTTCCTTTTGTATTTTTTTTTTTTTTTTTTGAGACCATGTCTCGCTCTGTCGCCCAGGCTGGAGTGCGGTGGCGCGATCTCAGCTCACTGCAAGCTCTGCCTCCCGGTCCCGGGTTCATGCCATTCTCCTGCCTCAGCCTCCCGAATAGGTGGGACTACAGGTGCCCGCCACCACACCCGGCTAATTTTTTGTATTTTTAGTAGAGATGGGGTTTCACTGTGTTAGCCAGGATGGTCTCGATCTCCTGACCTCATGATCCACCTGCCTCGGCCTCCCAAAGTGCTGGGATTACAGGTGTGAGCCACCGCGCCCGGCCAATTTTTCTTTTTTTTTTTTTTGTAGAGTTGGGGGTTTCACAATGTTGCCCAGGCTGGTCTCAAACTCCTGGTCTCAAACGATCCTCCTACCATGGCTTCCTAAAGTCCTGGGATTACAGGAATGAGCCACCATGCCCAGCCCCTTTGGTACTGTTGACATTCAGGGTAAACAATTCCTGATTGTGGGGGGCCGCCCTGGACACTGCAGGGTGCTGAACAGCGTCCCTGGCCTCCACCCCCTCCACACCGGTAGGACTGTCTTCTCCCCCGATCCCCTGCAGTTGTGACGGTCAATACAGCCAGACATTAGCAGAGGGGAGAATTTCCCCCAAGTGGGACCCTTGGTCTTGGCACTGTGAGACCCCAGTAGGCAGGGGCAGACTCAGGGTGGAAAACGCGGGCTATGCCGGGTTTGGGTCCCGGGAGACCTTCCCAGTTTCCTTTGTCCATTCCAGGCATTCAGTGATAGTTCTACAGATGGGAGACACGGATACCTAAACCGTTAGAGCTCGGGGAGGTTGCAGACAATGTGTTGGCTACGCCTCCACTCATCTGAGAGTCACCTGTGCAAGACAGAGAGCTTCCTCCCGGTAGAGACTAATAAAGCTTTTAATATTTAAAAGTTTGGGCACTTAATTCTGGTGATCTGGGCTCATGGGTAACACTCCGTCCTCTGACGAGTGGCAGCTGGCAGAGTCCACCGAGGCACTGGTGATGATGATGGGAACCTTGGCCTTGAGGCTGGTCAGGGACCAGGGCAGGTGCACGGTGATGACCAGCTCGTAGCGAGTGTTCATGATCTCCCCGTCCCGTGTGCTGCTGCTCACGGACAGCAGCACTGGGAGGTTGAAGGTGCTGACGATCTTGGTGGTGTTGAAGCGGGTCATGTGGGTGTTGGCCTCCTGCCGCAGAAGCTCGCTGCTGTCCAGCCGAGACCGTCTCTCTGCGCCGGGCGTGAAGCCCTCGTACTGAACGTGAGCATACAGGGCGAATATGACCGTCTTGATGCATTTGCTGGTCTGGTTGTTGATCTCTGTTGTGAAGGCAACCTTCTCTCCCGGCGTGAAGGTGTTCTTTTCCATTTGGATTTGCAAGCAGATGGTGCCCTGGCGGCAGCAGTTGTAGGAGACTTTCTCCTCAGCCTCCACCAACAAGGGGTTCTAGAAGAGGAGGATGTGGGGGAACAGAAACAGACAACCGTGAGGGACCAGGACCGCATAATCCACTCGCCTGCCTGATCCACCCTGGGAACTCCTCAAAGCCTCTGGGGCTGGCCGGGCGCGGTGGCTCACGCCTATAATCCCAGCACTTTGGGAGGCCGAGGTGGAAGGATCACGAGGTCAGGAGTTCGAGACCAGCCTGACCAATATGGTGAAACCCCTGTCTCTACTAAAAATATAAAAACTAGCTGAGCGTGATGGTGCATGCCTGTAATCCCAGCTACTCAGGAGGCTGAGGCAGGAGACTCTCTTCAGTCCGGGAGGTGGAGGTTGCAGTGAGCCGAGATTGTGCTATTGCACTCCAGCCAGTGCTACAGAGCAAGACTCCATCTCAAAAATAAAATAAAAATAAAAAGCCTCTGGGGCTTTGGGGACTTTAGTAGGAAGAGGCGTTAAGATGGAATCTGGAGCCCTAGGGATTCTGCAGTGAAAAACCTGGAGTCATCTCCCATCTCCCAGCATGTTTTGGTTTTCGGTTTTTTTTTGGAGACAGAGTCTTGCTCTGTTGCCCAGGCTGGAGTGCAGTGGCGCGATCTCGGCTCACTGCAACCTCCGCCTCCCGAGTTCAAGTGATTCTCCTGCCTCCGCCTCCTGAGTACCTGGAACTACAAGCGCATGCCACCACATCCAGCTAATTTTTGTATTTTTAGTAGATGTGGGGTTTCGCCATGTTGGCCAGGCTGGTCGTGAACTCCTGACCTCAGGTGATCTGCCCACCTCAGCCTCCCAAAGTCCTGGGATTACAGGCGTGAGCCACTGCGCCCAGCCTCTCCCAGTGTCCTTGGATCAAGGCTATTTACCATTCGGAATATCAATACATTTCTTTCTTCCTTCCTTTTTTTTTTTTTGAGACGGAGTCTCGCTCTGTCGCCCAGGCTGGAGTGCAGTGGTGCAATCTCGGCTCACTGCAAGCTCCAACTTCCAGGTTCACGCCATTCTCCTGCCTCAACCTCCCGAGTAGCTGGGACTACAGGTGCCCGCCACCACACCTGGCTAATTTTTTGTATTTTTAGTAGAGATGGGGTTTCACAGTGTTAGCCAGGATGGTCTTGATCTCCTGACCTTGTGATCCGCCTGCCTCGGCCTCCCAAAGTGCTGGGATTACAGGCGTGAGCCACCGCACGCGGCCTCTTTCTTTCTTCTTCTTCTTTTTTTTTGAGATGGAGTTTTGCTCTTGTTGCCCAAGCGGGAGTGCAATGGCGTGATCTCGGCTCACTGTAACCTCCGCTTCCTGGATTCAAGTGATTCTCCTGCCTCAGCCTCCTGAGTAGCTGGGATTACTGGCGTGCGCCACCATGCCCGGCTAATTTTTGCATTTTTAGTAGAGGTGGGGTTTCACTGTGTTAGCCAGGATGGTCTCGATCTCCTGACCTCGTGATTTGCCCGCCTCGGCCTCCCAAAGTGCTGGGATTACAGGCGTGAGCCACTGCGCCCGGCCTTTTTTTTGTTTTTGTTTTTGTTTTTATTTGCAGCCTGCAGTTCAGTGGTGCACTCATGGCTCACTGCAGCCTTGACCTCCTGGGCTTAAGTTATCCCCCGCCATCAGCATCCCAAGTAGCTGGCACCACAGGCATGCGTGCCACCACCCCAGCTTTTTTTTTTTTTTTTGGAAATAAGGTCTCACTATGTTGTCCAGGCTAGTCTCAAACTCCTGGGCATCAAGCAGTCCTCCCGCTTCAGCCTCTCGAAGTGCTGGGATTACAGGCATGAGCCACCGTGCCTCACCCTATTCATGGATTTAATAAACAAAGTTCATTGAAACTCACAAAATTTATATTTTCTGACATAGTCTGTTCTTTGCTTTTATTTTTATTTTATTTCATTTTATTTGAGATGGAATCTCACTCTGTCACCCAGGCTGGAGTGCAACTGTAAAATCTTGGCTCGCTACAACCTCCGCCTCCCGGGTTCAAGTAATTCTCCTGCCTCAGCCTCTCAAGGAGCTGGGATTACAGGTGCACGCCACCATGCCTGGCTAATTTTTGTATTTTTAGTGGAGACGGTGTTTCACCACATTGGCCAGGCTGATCTCGAACTCCTGACCTCAGTTGATCTGTCTGCCTTGGCCTTCCAAAGTGCCTGGCCTGCTTTTATTTTTAAAAAGTTGATTGCAACATGGCAGATCGTTATTTCTGATATTTTTATTCTACTTATTGCCTGTTCTGTTCTTTTATCTTATTAAAAAAATGGTTGCGGCCGGGCGCGGTGGCTCAAGCCTGTAATCCCAGCACTTTGGGAGGCCGAGACGGGCGGATCACGAGGTCAGGAGATCGAGACCATCCTGGCTAACACGGTGAAACCCCGTCTCTACTGAAAAATACAAAAAAACTAGCCGGGCGAGGTGGCGGGCGCCTGTAGTCCCAGCTACTTGGGAGGCTGAGGCAGGAGAATGGCGTGAACCCGGGAGGCGGAGCTTGCAGTGAGCCGGGATCGCGCCACTGCACTCCAGCCTGGGCAACAGAGCGAGACTCCGTCTCAAAAAAAAAAAAAAAAAAGGTTGCAACCTGCTAAATTAATTTTTTCTGATATTGCCTATTTATAGTCTTGCGTATTCTTTCATTTTATAAAAATATGGCCAGGCGCTCCCAGCACTTTGGGAAGCCGAGGTGGGCAGATCACAAGGTCAAGAGATCGAGACCATCCTGTCCAACTTGGTGAAACCCCATCTCTACTAAAAATACAAAAATTAGCCAGGCGTGGTGGCGGGCACCTATAATCCTAGCTACTCAGGAGGCTGAGGCAGGAGAATCACTGGAATCCGGGAGGCGGAGGTTGCAGTGAGCTGGGATTGCTTTAGCCTGGCAAAAGAGTGAGACTCCGTCTCAAAAAATAAAAATAAAAAAAGACCAGGCACAGTGGCTCACACCTGTAATCCCAGCATTTCGGGAGGCCAAGGCAGGCGGATCACCTGAGGTCGGGAGTTTGAGACCAGCTGGCCAATGTGGTGAAACCCCATCTCTACTAAAAATATAAAAATTGGCCAGGTGTGGTGGCATGCTCCTGTAATCCCAGCTACTCGGGAGGCTAAGGCAGAAGAATCACTTGAATCTGGGAGACCGAGGTTGCAGTGAGGCTGAGATCCAGCCCTGCACTCCAGCCTGAACAACAGAGGGAGATTCTGTCTCAAAAAAAAAAAAAAAAAAAAAAAAAAAGAAGAAGAAAAAAAGAAAAGAAAAAGAAAAGAAAATGCTTGTATTCCACCAAATGGATTTTTGCAACCCACTACTGGGTTGTGACCTGTGGTTTGAAAACATTGCTGGCCGGGTGTGGTGGTTCATGCCTGTAATCCCAGAACTTTGGGGAGGCCAAGGGAGGAGGATCACTCAAGCCCAGAAGTTCGAGACCAGCCTGGGCAACATAGTGAGACCCTGTCTCCAAAAAAAAAAAAGAAGAAGAAGAAGAAGGTTGGGTAATCTCAGCACTTTGGGAGGCTGAGGCGGGCAGATCACGAGGTCAGGAGATCGAGACCATCCTGACTAACAGGGTGAAACCTCGTCTCTACTAAAAATACAAAAAGAAAAATAGCCGGGTGTGGTGGTGGGCACCTGAAGTCCCAGCTACTCGGGAGGCTTAGGCAGGAGAATGGCGTGAACCCAGGAGGCAGAGGTTACAGTGAGCCGAAATTGCGCCACTACACTCCAGCCTGGGCGACAGAGTGAGACTGCATCTCAAAAAAACAAACAAAACAAAACAAAACAAAAAAAAAAGAAGAAGAAAAGAAAGAAAAACATACTGCAGGAGGTCAGGTATGTTGCCTTTTTTGAGAACTCAGGTAGACCCTTGACCCCCTCTGACCTCACCTCCCACTTTTCTGCCTCTGGCTTCTCTTCAGCCTTCTCAGGAGCAGCTGGAGCTCCCCCTCCTCTCCTGAAGTTTAATGGCAACTGGTTTCATTCTAAATCCCTGCAGTCTTATTCGAAAATTCGTAGCATGCGTTAGGACCCTGCAGTTGTGAATGAACCTGCTGCCCTAACTCAAGACAAAGCTGGTAGTCCTGTCCTGGTCCTGAAAGAGGTATCAGGAGGTACCAAGAGCTACCAGTGTCCCTTTATTTCCAACTGAGCTATTACCTTTTTTTTTTTTTTTTAAATAGATTTTAAATAGAGGTACCGGCCAGGAGCAGTGGCTCATGCCTGTAATCCCAGCACTTTGGGAGGCCTAGGCAGGCGGATTACCTGAAGTCAGTTTGAGACCAGCCTGGCCAACATGTCGAAACCCCATCTCTACTAAAAAATACAAAAATTAGCTGGGCGTGGTGGTGGGCACCTCTAATCCCAGCTGCTCCAGAGGCTGAGGCAGGAGAATCACTTGAACCCGGGAGGCAGAGGTTATATTGAGCCAAGATTGTGCCACTGCACTCCCACCTGGGTGACAGAGTGAGACTCTGTATCAAAAGAAAAACAATAGGGCCAGGTGCGGTGGCTCATGCCTGTAATCCTAACACTTTGGGAGGCCAAGGCGGGCGGATCACGAGGTCAGGAGATCGAGGCCATCCTGCCTAACACTGTGAATCCCCGTCTCTACTAAAAATACAAAAAAATTAGCCAGGCATGGTGGCGGGCGCTTGTAGTCCCAGCTACTTGGGAGGCTGAGGCAGGACAATGGTGCGAACCCGAGAGGCGGAGCTTGCAGTGAGCCGAGATTGTGCCACTGCACTCCAGCCTGGGCGACAGAGCGAGACTCCGTCTCAAAAAAAAAAAAAAAAAAAAGGTCGGGCGCGGTGGCTCAAGCCTGTAATCCCAGCACTTTAGGAGACCCAGACAGGCGGATCACGAGGTCAGGAGATGGAGACCATCCTGGCTAACACGGTGAAACCCCGTCTCTACTAAAAAATACAAAAAACTAGTTGGGCGAGGTGGCGGGCGCCTGTAGTCCCAGCTACTCAGGAGGCTGAGGCAGGAGAATGGCATGAACCTGGGAGGCGGAGCAGTGAGCTGAGATCTGGCCACTGCACTCCAGCCTGGGCGACAGAGCAAGACTCCCTCTCAAAAAAACAAAAAAAAGAAAAGAAAAGGAAAAAGAAACTGCTGGCCGGGCATAGTGGTGCACACCTGTAATCTCAGTACTTTGGGAGGCCGAGGAGGATGGATCACAAGGTCAGGGGTTCAAGACCAGCCTGGCCAAGATAGTGAAACCCCGTCTCTACTAAAAATAGAAAAAAAATTGGCCGGCCTTGGGGGCAGGTGCCTGTAATCCCAGCCTCCTCAGGAGGCTGAGGCGTGAGAATTGCTTGAACCCGGGAGGCGGAGGTTGCAGTGAGCCGAGATCATGCCACTGCACTCCAGCCTGGGTGACAGAGCGAGACTCCGTCTAAAAAAAAAAAAAAAAAGGAAAAGAAAAAAAAAAAGCCAGCCCTCTGACATTTGTCATCTTGTCCCAATGCTCTGATGGCAAATCACTCCCTGGAGAGGTGAAGTGACTTTGGCCAATGTCTCTCCTCCCACCTCGACTTCTGCCTCTGCACCTGGACTCGGGAAGGGACCCAGAACGAGTCCTGCACTCAGCCAAGCGGAGGCTGCACGGCCCTTCCTTCTCCTGGACTGAGGCCACCACCTCTATTGTCTGAGAGCTCCAAGGTCAATGCTGGAGGGCTACTGAGTGTCCAGGCCTCTCTCCCACCCTGAGGGTCACCCCGTGGGGCCTCTTCTTGGCTTTTCCCCAGGGCCGTGTCTCCCTCTTGACAAGTGGACATTTGGGCCATTCTCCTGGGTGGGGCTCTCCTGGGCTCTGCAGGGTGCTGAGCAGCATCCCTGGCCTTCACCCACTCCATACCAGGAGCACCCCCCAAGTTGAGACAACCACAGATGTCTCCAGACATTGCCAAATGTCCCTTATGGGGATAAAACAGCTCCAGTTAAAAACCACTGGCTTATCCATCCTGGCTAACACGGTGAAACCCCGTCTCTACTAAAAATACAAAAAATTAGCCGGGCGCGGTGGCGGGCGCCTGTAGTCCCAGCTACTCAGGAGGCTGAGGCAGGAGAATGGCATGAACCCGGGAGGCAGAGTTTGCAGTGAGCCGAGATCGCGCCACTGCACTCCAGCCAGGGGGACAGAGAGAGACTCCGTCTCAAAAAAAAAAAAAAAAAAAAAAAAACACTGGCTTAGTTCCTGCCCTTGTTTCTTTTCTTAAAAAATGTTGGCCTGACATGGTGGCTTATGCCTGTAATCCCAACACTTTGGGAGGCTGAGGCAGGTGGATCACCTGAGGTCGGGAGTTCGAGACCAGCCTTGCCAACATGGTGAAACCCCTGTCTGTACTAAAAATACAAAAATTAGCTGGGCGTGGTGGCGCCGGTCTGTATGTAATCCCGGCTACTTAGGAGGCTGAGGCATGAGAATCGCTTGAACCTGGGAGGCGGAGGTTGCAGTGAGCCGAGATCATGCCTCTGCACTTCAGTCTGGTGATGGAGCGAGACTCCGTCTCAAAAAACAAATAAAATATATACATATATATTACTTTATTTTAGAGACAGGGTCTCGCTCTGTCGCCCAGGTTGGAGTGCAGTGGTGCAAACATGGCTCACTGCAGCCCTGACCTCCAGCTGCCCTAAGGTTTCTGACCCACCTTTTGTGAAATCTCAGGGCCTGGGAAGCTGCCAACACCCTTCCCTTCTCCCCTTGGGACCTTTTCTGTCCCCTGCCCGCCCACCTTCCCTCTTCCTCCTTGGGGCTTGGAGAATGTTTCCACCTCCGCCTTTCCCCCATCGGTACCTGCAATGGAGTTTCTTTGTGGAAGGCGGAAGTTCCTTGAACCAATAAGTACATCCTCTTCTTGGCTAAAATGTGTTCCCGGCCCATGCAGGAAGCTTGTACGAAATAGAAGACATGGCCAAATTTGCTGCTGAAGGTAGAAGGAAGACTGGGAGGTAAGTTGAAATGGAAGTCAAAGGTGTGGCTGCCTGCACTTAACCAATTATCTGAAAGCAAAACACACCAATGCCATCAGAAGGTTCTAGAATTGGTTTTCTTTTTTTTTTTTTTTTGTTTTGTTGTTGTTGTTTTTTTTTTTTTTTTTTTTGAGACGTAGTCTCGCTCTGTCACCCAGGCTGGAATGCAGTGGCCGGACCTCAGCTCACTGCAAGCTCCGCCTCCCGGGTTTACGCCATTCTCCTGCCTCAGCCTCCCGAGTAGCTGGGACTACAGGCGCCTGCCACCTCGCCCGGCTAGTTTTGTTTTTTTGTATTTTTTAGTAGAGACAGGGTTTCACCGGGTTACCCAGGATGGTCTTTTTTTTTTTTTTTGAGAGGGAGTCTGAGTCTGGCTCTGTGGCCCAGGCTGGAGTGCAGTGGCCGGATCTCAGCTCACTGCAAGCTCCGCCTCCCGGGTTTACGCCATTCTCCTGCCTCAGCCTCCCGAGTAGCTGGGACTACAGGCGCCCGCCACCTCGCCCGGCTAGTTTTTTTGTATTTTTTAGTAGAGATGGGGTTTCACCATGTTAGCCAGGCTGGTCTCGATCTCCTGACCTCGTGATCCGCCCGTCTCGACCTCCCAAAGTGCTGGGATTACAGGCTTGAGCCACCGCGCCCGGCCCCCAGGATGGTCTTGATCTCCTGACCTCGTGATCCGCCCGTCTCGGCCTCCCAAAGTGCTGGGATTACAGGCTTGAGCCACCGTGCCCGGCCTGCTTTGTTTTTATGTTTGTTTATTTTTGAGACAGGGTCTCACTCTGTGGCCCAGTCTGGAGTATAGTGGTGTGATCTCGGCTCACGGTAACCTCTGCCTCCCAGGTTCGAGCGATTCTCCTGCCTCAGCCTCCCGAGTAGCTTGGATTACAGGCGTGCACCACCACACCCGGCTAATTTTTGTATTTTTGGTAGAGATGGGGCTTTGTCATGTTGTCCAGGCTGGTCTTGAACTCCTGGCCTCAGGCGATCTGCCCGTCTCGCCCTCCCAAAGTGCTGGGGTTACAGGCGTGAGCCACTGCACCCGGCCTTTTCTTGCTTGATTTATTGTGTTGGCATGGAGGCGGGTCCTGGACTTGGCTTGTCTGTCCCTCCTGAGTTAAACTGAGCTCTATGCTTTTAGGACCTGCTGGGCCTGTAAATATCAGACCCCCGCTGGGCTGGAGTGGGATGCCCTGGGGTGGGTGACGGGGCCTGGAGTTGTCACCCGAAACCACTGAAGGACCCTTGCATACGCCTGCCTGGAGCCTGAGAAATTGGAAGTTAGGCCTTCAGGGTTCAACAAATATATCTTTTTTTTTTTTTCTTTATGTAGAGACAAAGTCTGTCTCTGTCGCTTAGGCTGCAGTGCAGTGGCGTGATCATAGCTCACTGCAGCCTCCAACTCCTGAGATCAAGTGATCCTCCCACCTCAGCCTCCAGAAGAGCTGGGACTACAGGCCCATGCCACCTTACCTGGCGAATTTTTAAATTTCTGGTAGAGACAGGGTCTTGCTGTATTTCCCAGGCTGGTCTTGAATGTCTGGCCACAAGCAATCCTCCTGCCTCACTCTCCCAAAAGTGCTAGGATAATAGGCGTGAACCGGCTGGGCCCTGTGGCTCACGCCTGTAATCCCAGCACTTTGGGAGGCCAAGGTGGGTGGATCACCTGAGGTCAGGAGTTCGAGACCAACCTGGCCAACGTGGCGAAACCCCGCCTCTACTAAAAATACAAAAATTAGCCGGGTGTGGTGGCGCACACCTGTAGCTCCAGGTACTCGGGAGGCTGAGGTGGGAAGATCCCTTGAACCTGGGAGGTGGAGGTTGCAATGAGCCGAGATCGTGCCACTGTACTCTAGCCTGGGTGACAGAGTGAGACACCGTCTCTAAAAATAAATAAATAAATAAATAAATAAGTAGTATGTGAGGTACAGAAAATTTTTGCCCTCATAGAGCTTGACCTTCAGTGCATGGTATACAGTAGGTGCTTAATACATGTTGATTGACCAACTGAGTGATGGTCTAGGAAGCAGACTCTCACAAAATTGCCATTTCCATTTCCATGACCTTCATTTCATTTTCCTTCTTGCACTTCTCAAAAATCCTCTTAGCATTGCCTATCTTCCCTAGCTCATGGCAATCCCCAAAATACCAGGGACCCTGTCTCTTTCTTTCTTTTTTGTTTTTTTGGGACAGAGTCTCAGTCTGTCGCCCAGGCTGGAGTGCAGTGGCATGATCCTGGCTCACTGCAACCTCCGCCTCCTAGGTTCAAGCAATTTTCCTGCCTCAGCCTCCTCAGTAACTGGGATTACAGGTATGTACCACCAGGCCTGGCTAATTTTTGTGTTTTTAGTAAAGACGAGGTTTCGCCATTTTGGCCAGGCTGGTCTCAAACTCCTGACCTCAAATGATCCACCTGCCTTGGCCTCCCAAAGTGCGGAGATTACAGGCGTGAGTCACTGGGCCCAGCCTTTTTTTTTTTTTTTTTTTTGAGACGGAGTCTTGCTCTGTCGCCCAGGCTGGAGTGCAGTGGCCGGATCTCAGCTCACTGCAAGCTCCGCCTCCCAGGTTCACGCCATTCTCCTGCCTCAGCCTCCCGAGTAGCTGGGACTACAGGTGCCCGCCACCTGGCCCGGCTAGTTTTTTGTATTTTTAGTAGAGACGGCGTTTCACCATGTTAGCCAGGATGGTCTCGATCTCCTGACCTCATGATCCGCCCATCTTGGCCTCCCAAAGTGCTGGGATTACAGGCTTGAGCCACCGCGCCCGGCCCCTTTTTTTTTTTTTTTTGAGACGGGGTCTCATTTTGTCACTCAGCCTGGACCTCTCGGGCTCAAGTGATCCTCTTGCCTCAGTGCCCCAAGTAGCTGGGACTACAGGCCTGTGCCACCACGCCTGGTTAATTTTTGTATTTTTAGTAGAGACAGGGTTTCACCACGTTAGCCAAGATGGTCTTGTTCTCCTGACCTCGTGATCCGCCCACCTCGGCCTCCCAAAGTGCTGGGATTACAGGCATGAGCCACTGCGCCCAGCGCTAGTTCTTTTTTTTTAAGAGACAGTCGTTCGAACCCAGGAGGTTGTGGTGAGCCGAGATTGCACCACTGCACTCCAGCCTGGGCAACAAGAGCAAAACTCTGTCTCAAAAAAAAAAAACAAAAAAAAAATAAGCAAAAATTAGCCAGGCATGGTGCCTGGCTACTCAGGAGGCTGAGGTGAGAGGATCGCTCATGCCAGAGAGGCTGAGGCTGCAATGAGTTGTGATCACACCACTGCCCTCTAGCCTGGGCAACACAGCGAGACCCTGTCTCAAAAATAAATACGTAAGCCAAGTATGGTGGCTCACGCCTGTCATCCCAGCACTTTGGGAGGCTGAGGCAGGCAGATCACAAGATCAGGAGTTCGAGACCAGCCTGGCCAACATGGTGAAATCCTGTCTCTACTAAAAATACAAAAAATTGCTGGACTGGTGGTGGGTGCCAGTAATCCCAGCTACGTGGGAGGCTGAGGCAGGAGAATTCTTTGAACCTGGGAGGTGGAGGCTGCAGTGAGCCGAGATCACGCCATTGTACTCCAGCCTGGGAAGCAGGGTGAGATTCTGTCTCAAAAAATAAATAGGCCGGGCGCGGTGGTTCAAGCCTGTAATCCCAGCACTTTGGGAGGCCAAGGCAGGCGGATCACGAGGTCAGGAGATTGAGACCATCCCAGCTAACACGGTGAAACCCCATCTCTACTAAAAAATACAAAAAAACTAGCAGGAGGCCGGGCGCAGTGGCTCACGCCTGTAATCCCAGCACTTTGGGAGGCCAAGACGGGAGGATCACGAGGTCAGGAGATCGAGACCATCCTGGCTAACACAGTGAAACCCCATCTCTACTAAAAATACAAAAAATTATCTGGGTGCGGTGGCGGGCGACTATAGTCCCAGCTACACGGGAGGCTGAGGCAGGAGAATGGCGTGAACCCGGGAGGCAGAGCTTGCAGTGAGCTGAGATCCAGCCACTGCACTCCAGCCTCGGCAATAGAGTTAGACTCCGTCTCAAAAAAATAAATTAAAATAAATAAATAAATAAATAATAAATAAAATAAAAATAAATACATAAATAAGTTAAATTAAATTACACTTTGTTCAGCCAAGCGTTGGCCACGTGTTCTGCTTGACTGCATAATATCTGGGAATATCCCCACAAACACATTTTGAAAAAGACATATAATTCCCCCCACAGCTCAGCAGACTGTCTGACATTTGTTCAGGTTTCAGGTCTGACCTGATGGAACTGGGGACTAGTTATTCCTTCCCTGGAAGGTCTCCCTTGCTCTTCTACCTCCACTATCTTTTTTTGAGAGGGAATCTCACTCTGTCACCCAGGCTGGCGTGCAGTGGTGCGATCTCGGCTTGCTGGAACCTCCTCCTCCCGAGTTCAGGTGATTCTCTTGCTTGAGCCTCCCAAGTAGCTGAGATTACAGGCATGTGCCAGCACGCCTGGCTAGTTTTTTGTTTTTTGCGGGGCAGAGATGGGGTTTCGCTATATTGGCCAGGCTAGTCTCAAACTCCTGACCTCAAGTGATCCACCTGCCTCAGCCTCCCAAAGTGCTGGAATTACAGGCATGAGCCACTGTGCCTGGCCCACGTCCACTGTCTTTCCCCATGAATACAGGACTGCCTACTTTGTCTCCTGGGGTTTTGCTGTCAGAGTGAAACTTATCTGTAAAAGAATAAGACTTCTCAGGGGCCTCTCAAAGGCAGTTGTTGGACTGAGCATTTTCCAGAGAGACTACTTTGAACCTTCATTTTGAATATCTGGGTTCCGATCAGCTCCTTATGTCTTGTTATTTTCGTGTTTTGTGTATCTGATGGCCGTCGTTCTACATGACTTCCCTCCTAGGGAGAGATCAGGCCACTCCCTATTTCTGATAGCCCTGGAGGTTTGTTGATTGACTCTTGATTGTGTTTATTTTCCAGACCCAGGTTCCTGTCATGGCTAGGGGTGGCTGTTGGCCTCGTCCTTACCCTCCACTGGGAATGTCTTTGTCTTATGCACGTAGTCTGCCTTGTTGTTGCAAATAACATTTCTGCTATAATCGCGGGATGCCCCGGCTTCTTCACTCCATTCAATGTAACCCCTTCCCACGAGCTCCACCTTCACTATGGGGTCCACCAGGGTGCTGTTCAGGGTTAAAATCATCTTCCCTTTTATGCTGGAGCCAGCCAGGTAGATTGCATCCTTGGGCAGCACTAATTCGATCGACTTCACCACAGACATGGGGGGTTGGGACGGTAGAGAGACATCCCTCTCCCTCCCCCATGTCCCTGAAATTCCCGGTTCCTTGGCCCTAGTGAGATAATCCATCTATGACATCACTCAGCTCAGAGTTCCGGGAAGTGGGGACCCCAATGGCCAGGAGGGGAGACAGAACTGTTGTTCAGGGTGGGTGGTTGATGGCGAAACTTGTAGTTCTCACTGGTTCCTTTTTACTGGTTCTTTTTTTTTTTTTTTTAGATATAGTCTCGTTCTGGTGCCCAGGCTGGAGTGCAGCGGCGCCATCTTGGCTCACTGCAAGCTCTGCCCCCCGGGTTCAAGCGATTCTCCTGCCTCAGCCTCATGAGTAGCTAGGACCACAGGTGCATGCCAGCACGCCCAGCTAATTTTTTATATTTTTGGTAGAGACAGAGTTTCACTGTGTTAGCCAGGATGTCTCAATCTCCGGAGCTCGTGATCCACCCGCCTCAGCCTCCCAAAGTGCTGGGATTGCAGGTGTGAGCCACCGTACCTGGCCGTTTTCTTTTTTTTGAGACAAAGTCTCATTCTGTCACCCAGGCTGGAGTGTAGTGGTGTGATCTCGGCTCACTGTAACCTCCGCCTCCCGGGTTCAAGCAATTCTCCTGCTTCAGCCTCCTGAGTAGCTGGAATTACAGGCATGCACCATCACCTGTAATTTTTTTTTTGTATTTTTATTTTATTTTTATTTTTTGAGATGGTCTCACTCTGTCAGCCAGATTGGAGTGCAATGGCATGATCTTGCCTCACTGCAACCTGCACCTCTCAGGTTCCAGTGAGTCTGCCACCTCAGTCTCCCGAGTACCTGAGATGACAGGCATGTGCCACTGCAACTGGCTAATTTTTGTCTTTTTAGTAGAGATGGGGTTTCACCATGTTGGCCAAGCTGGTCTCGAACTTCTGGCTTCAAGTGATCCGCCTGCCTTGGCCTTCCAAAGTGCTAGGATTACAGTCGTGAGCCACTGTGCCCAGACGCATACACACTCATTTTCATCTTGAAGACTCTACATTTGTATTGGTCTGTATCGGAAAAAACACAGAGATATGGCCAGGACCTGGAATCTGGTGCGTACTGAAGTTGCTCAGGGCATCATGTGCTTAATTTGAATGTTGACACCATCAGGAAGAGGCGATTCCCTGCATGATTGACATTTCTCTTTTTTTTTTGAGATGAAGTCTCACTCTGTCACCCAGGCTGGGTGCAGTGGCATGATCTTGGCTCACTGCAACCTCCGCCCCCCTGGTTCAAGTGATTCTCCTGCCTCGGCCTCCCAAGTAGCTGGGATCATGGGTGTGGGGGTTACAGGTGTCTACCCCCATGCCCAGCTAATTTTTGTATTTTTAAAATTTTTTTGAGACAGAGTCTTGCACTGTCACCCAGGCTGGAGTGCAGTGGCGCGATCTCGGCTCACTGCAAGCTCCGCCTCCCGGGTTCATGCTATTCTCCTGCCTCAGCCTCCCGAGTAGCTGGGACTACAGGCATCTGCCACAATGCCTGGATACATTTTTGTATTTTTAGTAGAGACGGGGTTTTACTGTGTTAGCCAGCATGGTCTCAATCTCCTGACCTTGTGATCTGCTCATCTTGGCCTCCCAAAGTGCTGGGATTATAGGCGTGAGCCTCCGCACCTGGTCAATTTTTGTATTTTTAGTAGAGACAGGGTTTCAACACCTTGGCCGGGCTGGTCTTGAACTCCTGATCTCGTGATCCATCCACCTCGCTCCGCCTCCCAAAGTGCTGGGATTATAGGCGTGAGCTACCACGCCCGGCCGACATTTCTCGTTATGCCTGCCTCTCCCCCGTTGGATGGGAAGTCTCTGCAGGGTGAGACCTTGTCTAAGTGAACTTTGTGCCCACCAGTGTCTGCGTGACTCAGGCAGGATCTGGCTCAGACAGGGGTGTGGGGTGGGGCTGGAATCAATAAAAGTTTGTTGAATGACTTAATGCCCTCTGAGAATGTATCATTTTGCAACAGGGAAACTGAGGCCCTTTGCACTCTAGCAGTTATTCCTGTCACCTGATTTGCACGTGGGCTGGTACCTAAGAGGGAGGGACATTGAATCATAGGAGGGGCTAGGAAGTACCCATTCTCTAGCCTGGCAGGCCTTATTTCTTGTCTTGGCTGTATCTTGCATGATTTTATGTGATAGCTTTTGCGGGCATTGGCCTCTTGTTTCCCCAAGTCAAGCTTGTCCAACTCCTGACCCACAGGCCACATGTGGCCCAGGATGGAATATGGCTCAACACAAATTCGTAATCTTTCTTAAAACATTATAAGATTTTTTCACAATTTTATTTGGAGCTCATCAGGTATTGTTAGTGTTAGTTAGTTTATTTATTTATTTATTGAGATGGAGTTTTGTTCTTGTTGCCCAGGCTGGAGTGCAGTGGTGCGATCTCGGCTCACTGTAACCTCCGCCTCCTGGGTTCAAATGATTCTCCTGCCTCTGCCTCCTGAGTAGCTGGAATTACAGGCACATGCCACCACACCCGGCTAATTTTTGTATTTTTACTAGAGACAGGGTTTCACCATGTTAGGCCAGGCTGGTCTCGAACTCCTGATCTCAGGTGATCCGCCCGCCTTGGCCTCCCAAAGTGCTGGGATTACAGGCATAAGCCACTGTGCCTGGCCAGTCTTAGTGTATTTTATGTGTAGCCCAAGACAATTATTCTTTCAGTGTGGTCCAGGGAAGCCAAAAGATTAGACACCCTTGCTCTAAGTGGCTTGTGCTTTTTTCCTGAGATGCCTGGAATAGTTTGTTACGCACGTTTTAAAATAGCAATTATTACTATTTTTTGAGACAGAGTCTCGTTCTGTCACCCAGGCTGGAGTGCAGTGGTGCATTCATGGCTCCCTGCAGCCTTGATCTTCTGGGCTCAAGAGATCCTCCTGCATCAGCCTCCTGAGTAACTGGGACTACAGGTGCACACCATGCCTGGCTAATTCATTTTTATGTTATGTAGTGAAAGGGTCTCACTATGTTGCCCAGGCTGGTCTCGAACTCCCAGGTGCAAGAGATCAGCCCTCCTCGGCCTCCTGAAGTGCTGGGATTACAGGTGTGAGCCACTGCACCCGGCTGGACAGTTATGAACCTGAGCAAATTTAAGAAATTTTGATTTTCTCAAGATGACTAGGGAACTGGAGCCCTCAATCAACAGCCCTTGGTATCTCTTCTGCAGGGAGAGTTAGATGCCTCCTCTGGGATACTTAACTACCACTATCCAAGGTGCTTGGGCTATACCCCTCACCACGTGTACATGAAAAACGTATTCCTGGTCAGTCACAGTGGCTCACACCTGCAATCCCAGCACTTTGGGAGGTCCAGGCGGGCAGATCACCTAAGGTCAGGAGTTTGAGACCAGCCTGGCCAACATGGGTGAAACCCCATCTCTACTAAAAATACAAAAATTAGCCGGGCTTGGTGATGCGGACCTCTAGTTCCAGCTACTGGGGAGGCTGAGGCAGGAGAATTGCTTGAACCCAGGAGGTGGAGGTTGCAGAGAGCCAAGATCATACCACTGAACTGCAGGCTGGGCACCTAAGCAAGACTCCATCTCAAAAAGAGAAAGAAAAAGAAAAAGAAAAAGAAAAAAAAAAAAAAAGAAAAATGTATTCCCTCTTTCAGCCACGTTGAGTTTTCACAACAGCGCTACAAACAGATGATGTGTTCTGATAGAACTAGGCCAGGTTCCTGCAGCAGGTGCTATCATTTTGGAAGAGCTCAAGCCGTCTCACACCCTCAGGTGGGCCTGCTCATACCTGTAGTGTGGGTTCTACCTGGCTGATGGCTGAGGGTCCAGAATTGTGTGCAGTAGTGTTAATTGTGTACTGAGGTTGGAGACAGTGAACAGCACCATCTGGACATCGTGGATTAGAATGCAGGAGCTTCCCAAGGCTACGACAAAGGACCACAAACTCAGTGGCTGCAAACCACACATTTATTTATTTGGAGATAGAGTCTCGTTCTGTCACCCGGGCAGAGTACAGTGGCTTGATCTCGGCTCACTGCAACCTCCGCTTCCTGGGTTCAAGTGATTCTCCTGCCTCAATTTCCTGAGTATCTGGGATTATAGGCACACACTACCCTGCCCAGCTAATTTTTCTTTTCTCTCTTTTTTTTTTTTTTTTTTGAGACACCGTCTTGCTCTGTCACCCAGGCTGGAGTGCAGTGGCACAATCTCGGCTCACTGTAACCTCCTCCTCCTGGGTTCAAGCAATTTTCTGCCTCAGCTTCCTGAGTAGCTGGGATTACAGGCGCCCGCTACCACACCTGGCTAATTTTTGTGTTTTTAGTAGAGACAGGGTTTCACCATGTTGACCAGGCTGGTCTGGAACTGCTGACCTCCAGTTATCTGCCTGTCTCAGCCTCCTGAAGTGCTAGGATTACAGGTGTGAGCCACCGCGCCCGCCCCACACATTTATCATCTTACAGTTTGGGAGGTCAGAAGTCTGAAATAAATTTTAGGGGCAGGGCGGGTTCTAGGAGTCTTTATTGCTTTTTCTTGCCACCAGAAGCTGCCCATCTTCCTTGCCTCTTGGCCTGATCTTTTTTTTTTTTTTTTTTTGTGAGACTGAGTTTTGCTTTTGTTGCCCAGGCTGGGGTGCAATGGCGCGATATCAGCTCACCGCAACCTCCACTTCCTGGGTTTAAGCGATTCTCCTGCCTCAGGCTCCCGAGTAGCTGGGATTACAGGCACGCGCCACCACGCCAGGCTAATTTTGTATTTTTAGTAGAAACGGGGTTTCTCCATGTTAGTCAGGCTGGTCTCGAACTCCTGATCTCAGGCGATCCGCCTTTCTTGGCCTCCCCAAGTGCTGGGATTACAGGTGTGAGTCCATGCGCCCAGCCCTTGGCCTGATCATTGTAAAGCCTGCTTCCACTTTCCCATCTCCTTTGACTTTGACCTTTTTGTATCCCTCTTTCACTTATTAGGACCTTTTAAGGACATTGTGCCCACCTGGATCACCCAGGAGACGCTCCCCAACTCAAAATCATTAACTGAATCACACCTGCAAAGTTGCAAAGTCCTTTTAGCTGTGTAAGGCACTGTATTCACAGATCCTGGGGATGAGGACGTGGGGGTCTAGAGACGCATATCTTTGGAGGCCATGATCTGTCTCCTATATAGGGACATAGCAGAAGTCTCACTGATCAGATAGAGGAGATAATAGAGTGATGAAGAAACTATAAAAAGCTAAGTGGGAACTCAACGTTTTTCTGCTCACAGCTCTCAAGAGAAAGACCAAAGTCCTCCCCGGTGGCCTTCAAGGTATTATATATCACCCCTCTGACCTCAACTCCCCCTCCCCTTTGCTCAGTGGGCCCCAACCACACCAGCCCCTTCCTGCTCCCTGGACACCTCTAAGCCTTTTCCGGCCTCTGGGTTTGACCTTCCCTCCTAGACCCATCTGTCCTTGGAGCCTCATCTCTGATCCCAGCTCAAATGTCATCTTCTCTGAGAGGCCCACAGCAATGGCCCCAGTGAGAGAGTATTCTCTCTCCCCGCCTCCCAACTCATGGCTGCTGGGCACTCTCCTATAAGGAATCATCTCAAATTATCTGCTTTATTTATTCATTTCTTGCCTGTCTCCCCCAGATAGAAATTTTTCCTCCCTGAGACCACCAACTGGGTCTGCCACGTACACCCCTGGGTTCTGTAGCTCTGAGCAACCTGTCCGGCTGCTTTGTAGGTGTCCAGCACAGGTCACTCGTGTGCCCGCCAGGACTGGTCAGAGGGGAATAGACAGGGCGGAGGGGGCAGGGCAGCCCTGCCCGCCTGGACAGCCTGGAGAAGGCGGGAAAACGAGGCGGGAAAAGACAGCAAACAAGCCCTGCGGGTGGGTAGGGTGGAGAGCCCTGGCAGGCCCTGACGCCAGGCAGTGGGGCTTGGGGCGATCAGGCGAGCCATCGGGGTGCAGGTGGTCTCTTAGGGGCCCCCCACATTCCCTCGCAGTATTTACACATTGATTCTGGCCTTCTTAGACCTACTGGTCAATGCGTGCGACTGGGGGCCTGCGAACGGACTTGGACTTCAGAGGTCAGGGGGTCTGTACCCTGGGGGTCCCCAAGGCTCCTGGGGGGGCCCACGTGCGGGGGGTGACCAGGCCCTGCCACGCAGACCCTTTGCACGCTGGGCGCGCCCAGCAGAGCTCACAGGGCTAGGCGGAGCCGTGGCCCGCTGGGCGGAGGCGCCGTGGACAGAGGAGGGGGCGCCCCCCACCCTCTTTCTCGCTTCCCGCCACTGCGCCGGCCAATCAGGAGGCAGGCGCCCGCCCCCGGCACGGCCTCCTGCGGCCCCGCAACTCCCAAATGCCGAGTTTTCGCGGGAAAAAAATCAGAGCAGCTGGCAGCGCGGCGGGCAGCATTTGCTGAGCGGGCGCTCCAGGTCGCACGCACGTCCGCGCGGGGTCCGGGCCACGCACGCGGCTTCATAGCTATCCCCAGCCGGGCCGGGCGCGCAGACAGACAAGCGGTTTGCGGCGACCAGAGAGGTGAGCCGCCGGGTCGGGGTGCCAGCCCGGGCCAGGCGCACGGGGCTCGGGGACTTTACAAAACTTTCCCGCGCGGCCAACCCGGGCGCATTCGTGTCCCTCACTCTGTCCCGGGATCCAGGGCCTCCCCTTCCGCCGAACCCTCGGGAGTCGCTCCCCGACACATACCCGGCTGGAGCCGGGACCAGCGCTGCGTCCCCGGAGCCCAGCTGGGGGTCGAGCGCACCGGGTGGGGGAGGGCCCGGCGAGCAGCCGGGGAGGATGTCAGGCTCCGCGCCTGCGCGCGGGGCGCCCCGCGATTCAATTGTCGCGCCCGAGCCCGATTTCGCGCGCCCTGAGCTCCCCGGGCGCATCTGGGCCAATGGGGGGCGAGCGGGGCGGGGCGGCCGGGTGGGGCGGAGCCAATAAGAAGCGGCTCAAGTGAAGGGGGGCGGGACTTGACGAGCTGGGGCCCCTTGGTCGTCCCGGCGGCGGGGGTGGGCGTGGGCTGCTGGCGCGACCCGCGCGGACCGGTGGGAGTGCGGGAGGGACGCCGGGGGTCTAGGGTCTGGAGGGGCGCGAGCTGCCGGGAGTTGGGGGCCGAGGTGAGTCGCGGGGCGCGCGCGTGGGGGTGGCCGGGACGGGCGGCCAGTTGCCATGGCCACCGCGGGGCGGGCCCGGTCGCGCACGCGCGCGTTTGGGGGGCAACAAGGAGGGGGGGCGCGGGCACCGAGGGGTCCCGGGGCCCGCGGATCTCGGGTGGGGTTTTTTCGACTCAGTCGCACTTGGTTGAGTTCCCCTGGGACTTCTGAAGTTCCGGCCCGCGCTGGACTTCTGGGATTCCCTCTTCCGTAAATAGGAATCCGAGGAATGAATGAATCAATGAATGAAATGAGTAAACGAACCAACTCGGCCACTTGGCCCAGGCCTCCTTCCTCCTCTGCTCGTGGGGAAGGAGGGATGGGTTGGACCTTTTGCATTCAATTCCCTCTTTTCATTCTCCTTCCTCCTCAATCTTCAACACTTGGCTAGTCGTTAATGCCTTAAGTCCTTAATTTACTGTGTCTGGCCCTGGCCGGGGTCTGGCTGTATAGGAGGACTGGGAGGGCATCCTGGGAGTGTCCTGGTGTCCACAGGCCGGACAAAAGCAACCCTGACTCCTTAGAGCATGGTATGGCTTGGAGGTGTTGGTAAAACTGATCTGGGGTTTTTGCTGTCTCTTCCCTCAGCGCCGACACCATGTGGATCCAGGTTCGGACCATGGACGGGAGGCAGACCCACACGGTGGACTCGCTGTCCAGGCTGACCAAGGTGGAGGAGCTGAGGCGGAAGATCCAGGAGCTGTTCCACGTGGAGCCAGGCCTGCAGAGGCTGTTCTACAGGGGCAAACAGGTACACCCTCCGCCAGCACCTTTGTTCTATGCCTGGTCCAGGCCCCGCGCCTCTGCAGCCACCAGCCGATACTTTCTCCCTCCCACCTCCCCCCCCACAACCTCGTCCGGTCCCACTTCACCTCTCCCGGAAGGAGAAGTCCACAGAAACCTCAAATGCCTGCGAGAGGAAGGAACAAAGGGAGGACTCACAGATTGACATGCTGGGCTGGCGGCTGGTCCTCGAATCTATAGGGTCTGGGCTTTTAAACTTGTTTTTTCAAAGCTCCCCCTCAAAATAATGGCTAGAGAAAGAAGTTTTGGAGGTGGCCGATGGAAGACTGAGGAATTTTCGAGAAAGGGCCCAGGACCATCCCGTAGCTAGGACGGAAGGGACCAGGTTTTCTTTTTTAAGCATCTACCACCAATTAATTACTCACAGCCTGTACCAGTTAAGCGTCAGACCCCAGAGTGTTTTTTTTTCTAAAAATTTGGATTAGCTTATTCAGAGTCTGGAGATGGCGCTTGCTAATCAGGAATTTCCGCCACTCTGAGCCTGCTGTGCCGCCGCTGTTGGTGACCTGGGGCGCATGGTCCCCGAGGGGTCCACCGGCCTTCATCTCTTTCTCTGTTCTTTCCCCAGCCCCTCGTTGCATTTAAAATGGCCCCCTTTGATTTCATAGCTGCCACATTTGGGACGCTCCCTCCATTGGCACCTGGGGGGGTTGGGGGTTCTACTTTGGTTGGTGTTTTTGTGGGGGACTGCGGGACCTACTGTGAGTGGGGTTTCCCGGCAGGATGAAACTGTGATTGAAGGTATAGGTCCCATCTGCTGGAGATGGTTGGACCGCGGGGACGGGCATAGACTACTGGAACTGGATTAAAAGTTGTCAGTTGAGCTGCGTGTACCCCACCGTGTTGTTGTTGGATTTTGAACCGGGTACTGCTGCCATCTGGTGTCTAGGTTGGAAAATAAACACCGCGCCCGGCCAGGTTTTTTGGGGGCTGGGAGGATCATGCCTGCTCACTCCAGATGAGATCTGATGATTAATTTCTCCGGCTTGCACGCAGTAGACCTTCCTTAGCCCTCTTCCCGTAAGAGACGTGATGACTTGAGTCGTAAGAATCTGAGTTAACCCGCCCTGCCCCGGGAGGAGGCGATCTGAAGAACTTGGGGAGTTGATCGTGCAGCCGCGTGCGTGCAGGGAAGAGGCAGGGCCGGGCTCAACAGAGGAGCTCCGCCTGGCGCTCTCTTCCTCCCTCCTCCTACCATGCGTGCTCCCTTTGTGGCATCCAAACTGATTTTGATTTGCTGCTCAGCCTATTGGGTTAGCACAGAAGGCTTCATTTCACAAAGTTTCTGAAGCCTGCACAGACCTGCTAAGTTCACGGCGTAGCTCAATGGCGGGTTGAACTCTCATGCTCCCAAGTTCAGGAGAGGAGATAATGCTGAGTATCCACTCTATGCCAGTCACTGAGCTAGCATTTTAATTTTTGCATTTCACCCATGCAGGAATGGGAAAACACCTAAACACACCTGCCATGTAGATTTTACCATCGATATTCTGACGTATGAGGTTTATCATGAAGCGCTCTGTCTTTCTCTATGCCCATCAAGCCATCTTTTTGGGATGCATTTCAAAGTAAGTTGCAGACACCAATCTACCTTTCCCCTAATTACTGCAGCATACCATCAGTAACTAGAGCTCAGTATTTGTTTTTGGTTCTGTTCTTACTGTTTTTTTTTTTCTTACTGAGACAGGATCTCATTGTGCCCAGGCTGTGGTGCAGTGGCACAATCACAGCTCACTACAGCCTCAGTTTCCTGGGCTCAAGCAGTCCTCCAGCCTCCAAAGTAGCTAGGACTATAGGTGTGTACCACCATGCCTGGCTAGTTTTTCTATATTTTGTAGAGATGGGGTCTTATTATGCTGCCCAGGGTGGTTTCCTGGGCTCAAGTGACCCTCCTGCCTCGGCCTCCCAAAGTGTTGGGGTTACAGGCATGAGCTACTGTGCCTGGCCAAAAAACTTTGAATATAGTGAAACAGATGTTAAACAGACTGAATACTTTTGACAAGTGTCTACATCCGTGCAACCCAAAACCCCTATCTCCCCTCATTTGTAACATAACACTGGAGTCATACAATAGTTTCTGTCACATCTGTAAGTTTAGTGTGACAATGACACGAACACTGATGTTAATTAGACACATACATTGTGCTTTTCTTTCTTTTTTTTTTTTTGAGACGGAGTTTCACTCTTGTTGCCCAGGCTGGAGTGCAGGGGTGCCATCTGGGCTCACTGCAACCTTCACCTCCCAAGTTCAAGTGATCCTCCTACCTCAGCCTCCCAAGTAGCTGGGATTACAGGCGCCCACCACCACGCCTGACTAATTTTTTGTTTTATTGTTTTTTTTTTTTTTTTTTTTTTTTTTTGAGAAGGAGTCTCACTCTGTCGCCCAGGCTGGAGTGCAGTGGCCAGATCTTGGCTCACTGCAAGCTTCGCCTCCCAGGTTCATGCCATTCTCCTGCCTCAGCCTCCCGAATAGCTGGGACTACAGGCGTCTGCCACCACGCCCGGCTAATTTTTTTGTATTTTTTTTAGTAGAGACGGGGTTTTACCGTGTTAGCCAGGATGGTCTCGATCTCCTGACCTTGTGATCCACCCGTCTCGGCCTCCCAAAGTGCTGAGATTACAGGCTTGAGCCACTGCGCCCGGCCAATTTTTTGTATTTTTAATAGAGGTGGAGTTTCACCATGCTGGCCAGGCTGGTTTCAAACTCTTGACCTCAGGTGATCCACCTACCTCAGTCTCCCAAAGTGCTGGGATTACAGGTGTGAACCACTGCGCCCAGCCAACGTACATTGTGCTTTTAATTGTCAGGATGTTGGCAGTGATGACTCCCGGCCCTAGCTCTACCGGAACTCACCCGGACTGAACAGGGAGCTGGGATTGGAACCTGGGATTTTGGTTGCTGAGACTGGGCTCTCAACAGTGAATTTCGTCTCCCAGGTCAGCTCTGGTAGTTATGAAAAGATTCTGTGTTCCTGCGTAACCTTCCTAACCGCCTCTTAGTTCCCTTACCCTGTGGCTGTTCCCTATGCAGTAGTTTTTTTTTTTTTTGAGACGGAGTTTTGCTCTTGTTGCCCAAGCTGGAGTGCAATGGCATGATCTCGGCTTACCTCAACCTCTGCCTCCTGGGTTCAAGCGATTCTTCTGCCTCAGCCTCCCGAGTAGCTGGGACTACAGGTGTGTGCCACCATGCCTGGCTGATTTTTTTTTATTTTTTATTTTGTATTTTTAGTAGAGATGGGGTTTCTCCATGTTGGTCAGGCTGGTCTCGAACTCCCGACCTCAGGTGATTCACCACCCCCCTTGGCCTCTGGAAGTGCTGGGATTACAGACGGGAGCCATTGCACCCGGCCCCCATGCAGTAGCTTTTAAAAGACTGTGTCGTTGCTTCTGTCTTCCGGGCCACAGAGAGGTGATGCAGTTTCCCCACTTGGACGGCTCGGAAAGTGAGCTGGCGGTAGGAGGTTTGGACAGTGGAGGGAGGGGGGCACAGAGGCACACAGCAGCACCTCCCAGCACCACGTGAAGTCTGCAGGCACCCAGGCTAACGTGATAGAAAGCAACGCAGCTCCTGGTGGGCGCAAATGGGCCGTTGTCCTTACAGAATGTTCTAGAGTGTTCACAGTCCTTTTTTGTCCTGTTTAAAGAAACTTGGCCTAGCAGCCCAAGGTCTACGGTGAAGTTGATGGAGACCCCAGAGCAGAACAGAGTTGGGTCTGTCCCGGAATATGGAGGATCTTGTGGTGGCCTCACTTGGGCTGAATAGGGTGACGGTGATGTCGCTTGATGGGCGGGAAGGCAGGGAGCTGATTGAGGGCAGTGAGTTTGGGCGGACGGCCCAGCGCAGGCAACGGGAGAGGCATCTGCAGCTCCCCATCCCCCAGTCTGTTTTCTTTTTGGCTGCACATCAAAATAACAATAGCTGTCTTTCGTGGCGCCTTTAACCTGCTCAGGTGCAACACTGCACTGTACGTAATCTTTTCAACATCCCTGGCCAGAGACTCGCCAGCTCCCACATCATCTTATTTCAGACAGGGCTAATACACACCACGTCGCAGCACAGTGAGAATTCAATGAGGTTATGAATGTGAAGGGCGGAGTGAGCCCCGTGCCGGGCTCACAATGAAAGTGAAATCAATCCCTTAGCACAGGGCTTCTCCCGCTCTGCACTGTGGCTGTTTGGGGCCAGGTCATCCTCTGGCTGGGGCTGTCCTGGGCACTGCAGGGTGCTGAGCAGCGTCCCTGGCCTCCACCCACTCCAGGCCAGAGCTCCCTACCCTACCAGTCATGACAACCACAAATATCCTGAGATTTCCATGCCTCAAAGGCAGGATTAGAGTCAGTCTGATGCCTCAGTTGAAATGGTGGCCCAGGAATGGCCTTGCAAGGGTCACTTGTCATAGTGATACCTCGGGTGTCCCCACTGGACAGCCCCCTTGCAGAGACCTGCCCTTCTGGCTGCAGAAGGGAGGGTCCCCACCACCAGCTCCCACCCACTGTTGCATCCCTCCCCCAGGAGGGCTCCCTGTTAGAGGGCACGGCCTCTGTTAGGATTACTCACCGCTGCTGTCGTGGCCCCAGAGCAGCTGTAGACAATCAGTAAATGGGTGGGCGTGGCTTTGTTCCAATAAAGCTTGATTTATAAAAACAGGTATGGCCGGGTGCAGTGGCTCATGGTTGTAATCCCGGCACTTTGGGAGGCCAAGGCAGGTGGATCACCTGAGGTCAGGAGTTCGAGACCAGCCTGCCAACATGATGAAACCCCGTCTCTACTAAAAATACAAAAATCAGGCGGATGTGGTGGCGCATGCCTGTAGTCCCAGTTACCCAGGAGGCTGAGACAGGAGAATCGCTTGAACCTGGGAGGTGGAGGTTGCAGTGAGCTGAGGTCCCACTACTGCACTCCAGCCTGGGCGACAGAGCAAGACTCCATCTGAAAAAAGAAAAAAAAAAAAAAAAAACCATAAAACAAAACCAAAACAAAGTAGGTGCAGGCCAGAATTGTCCCTGTGGACATAGTTGGTCAATTAGATTGCATACTTTGATCCAGTCTCAGTTGGTGTGTCCGGGTTTTCTGGCTAGGAGGAATGCTGCTGTGGAATGTGTTGGAACAGATCCTTACGTGCGCCGTGTTGGTGTCCTTCCAGGTCAGGGGTTCTCAAATGTATCTCAGGACCCCTTTACGTCTTCCAGAATGATCCAAGAGCCCCAGGAGCCTGTGTCTGTGTGGATTCTGTCTGTCGGTTGTCACTGTGTTAAAAATTGAGGCCAGGCATGGTGGCTCACGCCTGTAATCCCAGCACTTTGGGAGGTTGAGGCAAGAGGATCACTTGAGGTTGGGAGTTCGAGACCAGCCTGGGTCATGTAGCAAGACCCCATCTCTACAAAAAATCATGAAAATTAGCCGGGCGTGGTGGCGCATGCCTGTAGTCCTAGCTACTTGGGAGGCCAAGGTGGGAGGATCACTTGAGCCTGGAAGGTAGAGGCTGCAGTAAGCCAAGACTGTACCACTGCACTCCAGCCTGGGAGACAGAGGGAGACTTTGTCTCAAAAAAACCCAAAAAAAAAAACAAAACAAAAAAAAAATAGACAGCTGAGAAATTCAGAGCACAAGAAGACAAGCGTGCCCCCTCTTTTAGCTGTCAACATGGCGGAGCCGTCCCTGGTGACGCAGCCTCCAAAGATGCCCCGTGCCCTCCTGAGACCTCACGAGGGAAAGTGGCAGCGACAGTGATGGTAGTATCTTGGTGGCGGTCATGTTAACCTCAGACCTCCGAAGTGCTGCTCTAGTGTCTCAGCGGTGACTGGGCCGGGTCGAAGGGCAGAGTTCCGCTGTCACTAGCCCGCCGCCCGTTCTGTGTGCTGGGATGCCCTCGTGGTGCTGTCCACGCCACCGCCGCTCCCCCACCTGTGGGTCCTGCCTCCTCTGTGTCTGGGATCCTCCCGCATCGGTTTTGCTTCCTCCCCTCTCTCCATCTCTCTGTCTTGCCCGCACCTGAGGTTGCTGCCGAGGCGCTGAGACGAGCCAGCAGGAGCTGTGGCTGCCCCCCAGGAAGGCAGAGCAATTTCTTACTTCCTTCCCCCCGGGTCCCGTCAGGCCTCTGCAGGCGCTCTCTCTTCCGGCTGGAGGTCCCTCTTGGTTCGAGGCTTACACGGTCCTTGCTGAGCTCCTAAACGTCTGGTTTCTATCCCGGAAGTTGCTGTCTCTAAGCCAACTGGACAACCACCACTCCTTAAACCCGGAGGCACTTAGTATCTTCCCTGCTGTGCCGCTAGGCAGCGTTCGGCACCCTGAAAGAGATCCCCCGAATATGGCACGAGGGGTAGGAAGTGGGCAGCTGGTGCGGGGGGTGGGGTGCAGCGAGCTTTTAGTCTTAAGTTTTCATTTTTTTTTTTTTTCTTTTTCTTTTTTCGAGACAGAGTCTCGCTCTGTCGCCCAGGCTGGAGTGCAGTGGCGTGATCTCGGCTCGTTGCAAGCTCCGCCTCCCGGGTTCAAACAATTATCCTGCCGCAGCCTCCCGAGTAGCTGGGACTACAGGCATGCGCCACCACGCCCAGCTCATTCTGTATTTTTTAGTAGAGATGAGGTTTCTCCCATGTTGGTCAGGCTGGTCTCTGACTCCTGACATCCAGTTATCTGCCCGCCTTGGCCTCCCAAACTGCTGGGATGGTAGGCGTGAGCCACCGTGTGCGGCTGATTTTTTTTTTTTTTTTTTTTTTGAGACAAGGTCTTGCTCTGTTGCCCAGGCTGGAGTACAGTGGCACAATCTTAGCTCACTGCAGCCTCGAATTCCTGAGCTCAAGTGATCCTCCTGTCTCAGCCTCCCAAGTAGCAGGGACTATAGGCTGTATACCACTACACCTGGCGAATTTTAAACATTTTTGTAGAGATGGGGTCTTGCCATGTTGCCCATGCTGGTCTTGAACTCCTGGCCTCAAATGATCCTTCTGCCTCAGCTTCCCAAGGTGCTGGGATTACAGGCCTGAGCCACTGCTCCTGACCTCATATATATTTTTTGAGACAGGGTATCAGTGTCTCCCAGGCTGGAGTGCAGTGGCGTGATCTCAACTCACTGCAACCCTCGCCTCTTGGGCTCAAGCAATCCTCCCACCACAGCCTTCCAGGTAGTTGGGACTAGAGGTAAATTTTGTAGTGATGGGTTTTGCCATGTTGCCCAGGTGATCTTCACCTCCTGGACTCAAGTGATCCTCCCGTCTCGGCCTCTCAAATCACACCTGGGATTACAGGCGTGAGCCACTGCACCCAGCCCCATTTTAACTTTTTTTTTTTGAGGCAGAGTCTCGCTCTGCCGCCCAGGCTGGAGTGCAAGTGGTGCGATCTCGGCTCACCACATGCTCCACTTCCTGGGCTCATGCCATTCTCCTGCCTCAGCCTCCCGAGTAGCTGGGATTCCAGGCACCTGCCACCACGCCCGGCTAATTTTTTGTATTTTTAGCAGAGACAGGGTTTCACTGCGTTAGCCAGGATGGTCTCCTTCTGACCTCGTGATCCACCTGTCTCGGCCTCCCAAAGTGCTGGGATTACAGGTGTGAGCCACTGTGCCCGGCCCATTTTAACTCTTCTAATAATGATTTTCCTTTTGCCAAAAACGGCAAGTGGGTTTTAGATTAAGTCACTCCTTTTACTAGGCACAGTAGTAGACCTTGAGTTAGGGCTATGGTGGTATCATTTAATAGGAACATTTAACTTCACTAGGTCAATGATAGGAGACCAGCCTGGCCAACATGGTGAAACCTCATCTCTACCAAAGATACAAAAATTAGCCGGGTGTGCTGGCATGCGCCTGCACTCTCAGCCATTCAGGAGGCTGAGGCGGGAAAATTGCTTGAACCCGGGAGACGGAGGTTGCAGTGAGCCAAGACTGAACCACTGCACTTCAGCCTGGGTGACAGTGAGACTCCGTCTCAAAAAAAAGAGAAAAGAAAAAAGTCCCGTGTACTCATCACCCTCTGAAGTAGTCGTCTGCTGTGTCTGATCTTGTTCATTTTGCTCATTTCTACCCTACCCACTTACCTCTACCTGACTGGATTGTTTAAGAGATGGGATCTTGCTGTGTTGCCCAGGCTGGAGCACAGTGACTGTTCACAGATGTGATCATTTTGCATGACAGTCCCAAACTCCTGGGGTCAGGTGACCCTCAGCCTCCCAAGCAGTGGGGACTACAGATGTGAGCCCCCATAGTGGCTCCTACTGGATCATTTTGAAACAGGTTACAGATGTTGTAACTGTAACACAGACATCATAGGTACAGGCATTTCAATGCATCTTCCCCAGTGGCTCATAGATCATGCAGGTAGAAAATCGGTCAGGAGGGCCGGGCCCTGTGGCTCACGCCTGTAATCCCAGCACTTTGGGAGGCTGAGGCGGGCAGATCACGAGGTCAGGAGATCGAAACCATCCTGGCCAACATGGTGAAACCCCGTCTCTACTAAAAATGCAAACATTAGCTGGGTGTGGTGGCACTCGCCTGTAGTTCCAGCTACTCGGGAAGCTGAGGCAGGAGAATCGCTTGAACCTAAGAGGTGTAGGTTGCAGTAAGTCAAGATCGTGCCACTGCACTTCCGCCTGGTGACAGAGTGAGACTCCATCTCCAAAAAAAAAAATCGGTCAGGATGCTGGACACGGTGGCTCAGCCCTATAATCCCAGCACTTTGGGAGGCCGAGGTGGATGGGTCACCTGAGGTCGGAATTTCGAGTCCAGTTGGACCAACATAGAGAAACCCTGTCTCTACTAAAAATACAAAATCAGCTGGGCGTGGTGGCGCAGGTCTGTAATCCCAGCTACTCGGGAGGCTGAGGCTGGAGAATCGCTTGAACCTGGGAGGCGGAGGTTGCATTGAGCCGAAATTGCACTATTGCACTCCAGCCTGGGCAACAAGAGTGAAACTCCGTCTCAAAAAACAAAAAAAGAAAGTTGGTCAGGATGCCCGGCACGGTAGCTCAGTCCTATAATCCCAGCATTTTGGGAGGCTAAGTCGGGAGGATCAGCTGAGCCCAGGAATTTGAGACCAGCATGGGCAACATGGAGAAACCCCGTCTGTACAAGAAATACAAAAAGCTTTCTGGATGTGATGGCCCATGCCTGTAGTCCCAGTTACCCAGAGGGGCTGAGGTGGGAGGATCGCTTGAGCCCAGGTGGTCGAGGTTGCAGTGAGCCATGGTCATGCCACTGCACTCCAGCCTGGGCAACAGGGAGGGAGACCCTGTTTTAAGAAGAAAAAGAAAATTGATAAAGATATAGATGGTTGGAACAAAATAACAGGATTACCGTAATGACATGGATGGAATCTGATCCAGCAAGAAAGAAAACACATTCTTCTCAGGCCACAAGGAGTGCTTAGGGAAACTGACCACATACAAGGCAAGTCTTAAAAACTTGATTTGTATTTGTATTTGTGTTTATTTATTTATGAGACTGAGTCTCGCTCTGTGGCCCAGGCTGGAGTGCAGTGGCGTGATCTCTGCTCGTTGCAAGCTCCGTCTCCCGGGTTCACACCGTTCTCCTGCCTCAGCCTTCCGAGTAGCTGGGACTACAGGCGCCCACCACCACGCCCGGCTAGTTTTTTGTATTTTTTTTTTTAGTAGAGACTGGGTTTTACCGTGTTAGCCAGGATGGTCTTGATCTCCCGACCTCGTGATCCACCTGCCTCGGCCTCCCAAAGTGTTGGAATTACAGGCGTGAGCCACCGGGCGTGGCTATATTTATTTTATTCATTTATTTGAGACAGAGTCTCGCTCTGTCACCTAGGCTGGAGTATGATGGTGCAATGTTGGCTCACTGCCTCTGGGTTCAAGTGATTCTCCTGCCTTAGTCTCCTGAGTAGCTAGGATTACAGGCGTGCGCCACCACACCTGGCTAATTTTTGTATTTTTTTTTTTTTTTTTTTTGAGATGAAGTCTCGCTCTGCCGCCCAGGCTGCAGTGCAGTGGCCGGATCTCAACTCACTGCAAGCTCCGCCTCCCAGGTTTACATCATTCTCCTGCCTCAGCCTCTCGAGTAGCTGGGACTACAGGCGTCCGCCACCTCGCCCGGCTAGTTTTTTTGTAGTTTTTAGTAGAGACGGGGTTTCACCGTGTTAGCCAGGATGGTCTCGATCTCCTGACCTCGTGATCCGTCTGTCTCGGCCTCCCAAAGTGCTGGGATTACAGGCTTGAGCCACCAGACCCAGCCTTTTGTTTTTCATGTGTTTGTTTATTTATTTATTTATTTATTTATTTATTTATTTATTTTTGAGATGGAGTCTTGCTCTGTTGCCCAGGCTGGAGTGCAGTGGCGTGATATCGGCTCATTGCAAACTCTGTCTCTTGGGTTCAAGCAGTTCTTATGCTGCAGCTTCCCGAGTAGCTGGTACTACAGGCGCCTGTCACCACGCCCAGCTAATTTTTTGTGTTTTTGGTAGAGATGGGGTTTTGCCATGTTGGCCAGGCTGGTCTTGAACTCCTGACCTCAGGTAATCCACCTGCCCTCGGCCTCTGTAAGTGCTGGGATTACAGGCGTGAGCCACTGTGCCTCTTGATAACTTTAGAACAATTATTGCCTTACTGACCGTGTTTTCTCTCACCTGTGGAGTCAGAACTTAACCATAACCAAGCTTCCTCCTGCCTGCTACGGGTCCCTTCTGGAATGTTCCAGAAGTGGCATCAGGAGGCTGCCCAGCCAGCTTGTGAGTCGTATTCTGGAGTCAGAGTTTGGTGCCAGCCTGGGCCAGGCCCCATCCCCACTTCCCTGCCTCATTTGCCCCTGTCTACACCATTGTACTGGGAGACACTTCCTGTCCCTCCTGCGTAGCCCATGCTAAGCAAGGTGCTTCTGTGCACCTCACCTTTCTGACGCAGGAAGGGCTGAAGTCATGGAGGGGCGGCTGGTCAGGCCCAGCGAGGGTGGCATGGATGCTGTCCTTAGTGACAGATGAGAGGGGATGGGCTGGGACTGCAGGCCTGGCTCCCCTAGCTGCTCCTGCGGGTCAGGGGCTGCCCATTAGCCTGGCCAGGGCCCCTCCTTGGATCCCTCCTGTCTGCCCAGTCCACAGCCCTTGCCCCCCTGCCCACCCACTGCCAGTGCTCATCGGCCCTGCTTCCTTTTTTTTTTTTTTTTTTTTTGAGACGGAGTCTCGCTCTGTCGGCCAGGCTGGAGTGCAGTGGCCGGATCTCAGCTCACTGCAAGCTCCGCCTCCCGGGTTCATGCCATTCTCCGGCCTCAGCCTCCCGTGTAGCTGGGACTACAGGCGCCCGCCACCTCGCCCGGCTAGTTTTTTGTATTTTTAGTAGAGACGGGGTTTCACCGTATTAGCCAGGATGGTCTCGATCTCCTGACCTCGTGATCCGCCCGTCTCAGCCTCCCAAAGTGCTGGGATTACAGGCTTGAGCCACCGCGCCCGGCCAGGCCCTGCTTCCTTACTTGACTCTGCCGCCCTGGCCTCCCCTCCTCGGTCTCGCTCTTCCCCGACTTGTCCTCTCTCTGAGTCTGGCGGGACAGAGTCCGACCGTCTGGCCCCCTCCTGGCTCCGTCCGCTCCTCCTGCCGCCTTCTGCTGTCCAGGTCACTTGGTTTTTGGCCTGCTGGCCCCCAGCCACCGTGCTGGCCGCCTGCTCTCCAGGCTGCCCCTTGCCCAGGGCTGCACCCCCAACCGGTCCTCCGTCTTGGTGGTGCTGGGACTGTATTTTCCGTCCTCTGCGGTGGGCTGGTTTCCCTCGTGTGCCGAGGCCCCTCTGCCTGGCTGTCCCTGGCTGCCCCACGCAGCTGAGCTGTGCTCCCGCTGGCTGGAGCTCAGGATGCCCACGCTGTTCTGGCAAATAACGCTGCTGGAAACACAGGACGAGCAGCTGCCCCTCTGCGCACGTGGTCTTCGGACACACGTGAGGGCCGCTCTAGCTTGGGTGCTGACTGCAGGCGATTCTCCCCTCCAGGGGACACTGGGGGATGTCTGGGGACATGCATGACTCGGGTGCTCCTGGCGTGGAGTGGGTGGAGGCCCGGAGTGCTGATCCACACCCTGCAGGGCCCAGGATGACCCCACTCCAGAGAGCGATCCCACCCCAAATGTCAGCTTTGGCAAGGGGGTTGTGCCTGGCCACAGAGGTGCTGGCCCGGATGCAGATGAGTGCCGTGTCCATCCCTCTGAGCTCCGTGTGGCTTGTCCTGTGCTGCTTTCCCTGCCCCAGTGATACTGGGGGCACTTGATTTCTCTCTCTCTTATTTATTTATTTTTAAGACGGAGACTCATTCTGTCGCCCAGGGTGGAGTGCAGTGGTGAGATCCCGGCTCACTGCAACCTCCACCTCCTGGGTTCAGGTGATTCTCTTTCCTCAGCCTCTCGAGTAATTGGGATTACATGCACCCACCACCATGCCTGGCTAATTTTTGTATTTTTAGTAGAGACAGGGTTTGGCGATGTTGCCCAGGCTGCTTTCGAACTCCTGGCCTCAAGAGATCTGCCCACCTCGGCCTCCCAGATGCTGGGATTACAGAGTAAGCCGCTGTGCCCAGCCCCTTTAAAAAAAAAAAAAAATTAATAAACTTTATTTTCTAGAGCAGTTCTAGGTTCACAGCAAAATTGAGCAGAAGGCACAGAGAGTTTCCATAGACCCCCTGCCCCGACAGGCATAGTCGCCTGCACCGTCAGCTTCCCCCACAGAACGGTGCATTGGTTACAATCGATGGCCCTCTGTGGCGTCATCTTCATCTCCCAGAGTCCACAGTCTACACCAGGGCTTGCCCTTGATGTTACGTCTTTGTTTTTTTTGAGACAATGTCTTACTCTGTCACCCAGGCTGGAGTGTAGTGGCGTGATCTTGGCTTACTGCAACCTCCGCCTCCCGGCTTCAAGTGGTTCTCCTGCCTCAGCCTCCTGAGGAGCTGGGACTACGGGCGAGCGCCACCACGCCTGCATAATTTTTGTATTTTTAGTACAGATGGGGTTTCACCGTATTGGCCAGGCTGGTCTCGAACGCCTGACCTTGTGATCTGCCCACCTCGGCCTCCCAGAGTGCTGGGATTACAGGCGTGAGCCACTGTGCCCAGCCGGTGTTACATGTTCTATGGTTTAGACAGATGTGCGATGACATGTATTCACGTTACAGTGTCACACGAAGTCGTTTCACAGCCCTAAAAATCCCCTGTGCTCCATGGCGCTAGCCTTCCTGACCCCAGCCTGGGGCAGCCACTGATCATCTTACGGTCGCCATGGTTTTGCCTCGTCCAGAATGTCATCCGGCCGGAGTCGTACAGTAGTACATATAACAGGCAGGCGTTTCAGATGGGTTTCTTTCCTTTTTTTTCCTTTTTTTCTAGATAGGATCTTACTCTGTCACTCAGGCTAGAGTGCAGTGGCATGATCATAGCTTGCTGCGGCCTCCACCTCCTGGATTCAAGTGATCCTCCCGCCTCAGCCTCCGAGTAGCTGGGATTACAGGTGTGCGTCACCGCACCAGGCTGGTGTTTTTTTATTTTTAGTAGAGACAGGGTCTCAGTATGTTGCCCAGGCTGGTCTTCAGCTCTTGAGCTCAGGCGATCCTCCCACCTCTGCCCTTGGCTTCCTAAAGTGCTAGGATTACAGGCTTGAGCCACAGTGCCCTCTTTTTTTAAAAAGCCAGCTTCATGGTGTTTTTTTGTGTTTTTTTTGTGTTTTTTTTTTTTTGCTTTTCAATGAAGTCTTGCTCTGTTACCCAGGTTGGAGTGCAGTGGCGCGATCTCTGCTTACTGCAAGCTCCACCTCCCAGCTTCAAGCAATTCTCCTGCCTCAGCCTCTGGAGTAGCTGGGATTACAAGCGCCTGCTACCACGCCCGGTTAATTTTTGTATTTTTAGTAGAGACAGGGTTTCACCATGTTGGCCAGGGTGGTCTTGAACTCCTGATGTCAGGTGATCTGCATTCCTTGGCCTCCCAAAGTGCTGGGATGACAGACGTGAGCCCCCGCGCCTGGACTGTTACATTTTAACGCATGGATGGCCACGTTGTGTTGATCCCCCTCAGCTGTTTTTTTTTTTTTTTTTTTTTTTTGAGACAGAGTTTTGCTCTTTTTCTCCAGGCTGGAGTGAGTGCAATGGCATGATCTCGGCTCACTGCAACCTTTGCCTCCCGGGTTCAAGCAAGTGATTCTCCCTCCTCAACCTCCCGAGTAGCTGGGATTACAGGCACCCGCCACCATGCCCGGCTAATTTTTGTATTTTTAGTAGAGACGGGGTTTCACCATGTTGGCCAGACTGGTCCTGAACTCCTGACCTCATGATCTGCCCCCACCCCCAGCCTCCCAAAGTGTTGGGATTACAGGCGTGAACCATCGTGCCCAGCCTCAGTCCCCTCACCTGTTGATGGACACCTGGGTTGCTGTCACCCTCTGGCTGTTGTGATGCTGTGTGAACCTGCGTATACAGGTTGACATGCGTCTTTCTCTCATCCGTGTTACCCCTCCCCGAAGCCAGCTGCTCTGTGCTAGAGAGCCGGCCCTGGCACCTCCTGGCACCCGGGCAGCGCCCAGCATGTTGGAGGCATTCACTGCTTGCTGGGAGAACAGAAGGGGTGAAGCAGGTATTGGTGGGCCCTCGATGTCCACGGTGGGTCTTGGAGCAGCCCTTGAAACCTTTGTAGCTGTGGGTGGGTGTGTACATGTTCAAACGGGTTTTTCCGATCCTGGAGGATCACTTGCTTGGGCACAGGAGTTCAAAGCCAGCTTGGGCAACACAGCAAGACCCCATCTCTAAAAAAATTAGCTGGGCATGGGTGATGTGTGCCTGTGGTCCCAGCTACTCAGCAGTCTGAGGCAGGAGGATCGCTTGAGCCCAGGGTTCGAGGCTGCAGTGAGCTACGATTGCACCACTGCACTCCATCCTGGGCAACACAGCGAGATCCTTTCTAAAGAAAAAAAAAATCAGACCAGGTACCATGGCTCATGCTGTAATCCCAGCTCTTTGGGAGGCTGAGTTGGGTGGACCCGTTCCCCGTTCAGCTCAGGAGTTTGAGACCAGCCTGGCAAATGTGGCGAAACCCTGTCTCTACTAAAAATACAAAAATTAACCAGATGTGATGGCTCATGCCTATAGTCCCAGCTACTCAGGAGGCTGAGGCACAAGAATCACTTGAACCCGGGAGGTGGAGATTGCAGTGAGCTGAGATAGCACCACTACACTCCACCCTGGGCGACAGTGAGACTCCATCTCAAAAAAAAAAAATTTTTTTTTCTGGAAAAGATGAGTCAGCCTTTATCAGGTTCCTAGGTTGATGAACAAAGAAAGAAAGCCTGCAGAGAAGGGCTTTGGCCTTCACTGTGACCCCCATGCTGTTTGTATTTGAACAGCCGTCAGGCCTTGGAACTCCAAGGGACGGAAGGAGGAAGAGCTGACATTCCATGTATGTTTCTCTCCTCCCTTTTCCTAAGAATGCTCCTGGGCCGGGCGCGGTGGCTCAAGCCTATAATCCCAGCACTTTGAGAGGCTGAGACGGGCGGATCACGAGGTCAGGAGATCGAGACCATCCTGGCTAACACGGTGAAACCCCATCTCTACTAAAAAATACAAAAAACTAGCCGGGCGAGGTGGCGGGCGCCTGTAGTCCCAGCTACACGGGGAGGCTGAGGCAGGAGAATGGCGTAAACCCGGGAGGCGGAGCTTGCAGTGAGCTGAGATCCGGCCACTGCACTCCAGCCTGGGCGACAGAGCGAGACTCCGTCTCAAAAAAAAAAAAAAAGAATGCTCCTGAACCAGGACATTTCTGCCTCTAGGGGACACAGGGTGATGTCTGGGGGAAATCGGTGGTTGTCATGACTGGTGGAGGTCAGGGACGCTCTAGTGCCTCTGCAGCGCACAGGACGGCCCCAATGTCTAGTGCCCAGAGCGGGAGACCCATCCCCTCCGAGTGGTCAGCCCTAATGTCAGCCATGCTGAGGTTGAGAAACCTGTGTTAATTACACAGAAACCAACCGAGTCCGATCCTGCTTGCACCAGCCATAGGATCAACTCCCGACAGGGCAGACGATGGAAACCAGGGGGACCCCCAGCTCCCGGGATTCACTCCCTCTCTCCCTTCCCAGTCAGTGTGTGGATTTTAATGTGTGCAGCCTCCTGGGACCTCAGTAGGGCAGAGCATCATGGGATAAGGAGTCTCTTGGGGGCCTGTGGAATCCCTAACCAAGGGGTCTCACCCAGGGTGATTTCACACCCCCCCCCCACCCTGTCCTGGATGATGTCTGGGGACATTTGTGGTTGTCACAACTATGGGGTGTTCCTGGCATGGAGTTGGTGGAGGTCAGGGATGCTGCTCAGCACCCTGCAGTGCCCAGGATGCCTCCACCCCAGAGAATGATCCGGGACCTGGCCCCAATGTCCGCAGTGTCAGGGGAGAGGAACTTGTTGCCTTGGGGGCATCTAGATGGCAGACCACCGGGAGGGGGTTCCTAGATGGCAGACCACCGGGAGGGGGTCCTAGATGGCAAGCCACTGGGAGGGAGTCCTAGATGGGAAACCACCGGAAGAGGGGTCCTTGTTGGGGATTGGTGGAGTGTGGATGGGTGGCTTCTGACAAAATGCCTCGGCTTCTCCATCTGCCAGATACAGCTCAGGTGATGAGCTCCTTCTTGCACACCTGCTGAGTCAGGTGACCTGGGGGGCAGGCTGTGGAGCCAGCCTGGGGATGGGCCCCAGGGGATGAGGGCATCAGGATAAAGGCGCACAAAGGGGTGGAGCTGAGGCTCCGAGAAGGTGCCCTGGCGGGCGAGCTTGGCGCTGGAGCCTTACCCAGGAAGCTCATGGATGCTGGCATGTGCCTCTTGCCGTTCAGGTGGGACAGGGTCTCTCCGTCTCGGCACTGGACAGTGGGGCTGTCCTGGGCACTGCAGGGTGCCAAGCAGGGTTCCTGACCTCCACCCACTCCATGCCAGGAGCTTCTCCCAGTGGCGACAACCACAAATGTCCCAGACATGGCCCAGCATCCCCCGGCGTCTGAGTCGTGTTTGGTTGAGAACCAGTGACAGAGGTGACACACATTCACTGTCACAAAAGCTGCCGTAAACGCGAAGTATCAGGAAAAACTCCCGAGACCCCCATGTATGCTATGCGTGGTGCCCTGCGATGATGCTTTGTGCTCCTGGGTGTGTCCCGCATGCGGTGCCAAAAGCCCTCGCTAGAGGGGCCAGAGACTCTGAGGGAAGGGACTGGGGTGCCACCTGTGAGCGGGACAGCCCCCCGGCATGGTCCAGGTATCGTGGCCCTTTACTCTGATGCAGATTGCCCCCCCCCACGAGGGCTGGGACATAGTGCTTGGTTCACGACTGGTGCCCACAGATGCCCACTTGGCATTTGGTGGCTGAACAGCATCTGCCTCTGGTGTCCCTGCAGATGGAGGACGGTCATACCCTCTTCGACTATGAGGTCCGCCTGAATGACACCATCCAGCTCCTGGTCCGCCAGAGCCTCGTGCTCCCCCACAGCGCCAAGGAGCGGGACTCCGAGCTCTCCGACACCGACTCGGGCTGCTGCCTGGGCCAGAGTGAGTCGGACAAGTCCTCCACCCACGGCGAGGCAGCCGCCGAGACTGACAGCAGGCCAGCCGACGAGGACATGTGGGATGAGACGGAGTTGGGGCTGTACAAGGTGCGTCTCCCCTCTGCAGCTGCTCTGGGGTTGGACATTCTCCCTGCCATTCTCATCTTTGCATACCCAGCGCCCACGGGAGGGGCTTCCCACGTCCCTCTCCAGCTCTGGCTGGGGAGAAATGGCCAAGGGGTGGTTTCCTGCACATTCCCTGAGGGGAACACAGTACCCTGGGCTTCCTTTGTGGACCTCTAGAGCAGAGTCCTGTGTGGGGCCTGCAGGTGTTTTCTCTGTGAAGCTTGCAGTGGCTGTGATGTTTCTGAACTTGCTGCCACCATGTAAGATCAGGAATTGTCACAGAAAGATCTGGGTTTCCAGCTCTTTTCTTTCTTTCTTTTTTTTTGGCAGGGTCTCACTTTGTTGCCCAGCCTGGGGTGCAGTGGTGTGATCACAGCTCACTGCAGCCTCGAACTTGTGGGCTCAAGTGATCCTCCCACCTCAGCCTCCTCAGTAGCTGATGTTATAGGTGGGTGCCGCCACACCCAGCTAATTTTATTTTATTTTTTTTGTAATACATGGTCTCATTCTGTTGCCCAGGCTGGACTGCAGTAGTGCCATCTCAGCTCACTGCAACCTCTACCTCCTGGGTTCAAGCAATTCTCGTGCCTCAGTCTCCTGAGTAGCTGGGATTGCAGGCATGTGCCACCACACCTGGCTAATTTTTGTATTTTTTATAGAGACAGGGTTTCGCCATGTTGGCCAGGCTAGTCTCGAACTCCTGGCCTCAAGTGATCTTCCTGCCTCAACCTCCCAAAGTGCTGGAATTATAGGTGTGAGCCACCGCACCCAGTCTGTTTTATTTTTTAGTAGACACAGGATCTTACTATGTTGCCCAGGCTAGTCTTGAGTTCCGGGGCTCAAGCATCCACCTGCCTTGGCTTCCCAAAGTGTCGGGATTCCAAGCGTGAGCCATGACGCCTTGCCTGGATTTCCAGCTTCTCTTGACAAATAGGCAGCTCTGGTCTCTCAGAGCCTTCTAGCAGCTGTGGCTGAAGCAGAACTGCAGGGGCCTTTGTGAAGACAGTCCATGGCCCCTGGCCCCGCATCCCCATCACCCCTGCTGGGGCTGGTTTCTCACGGGCCTGGGTTCCCAGCTGGGGAAGAGAAACCTCGCTGTGGGCATTTGAGTTTGTGCCCTGGTTCCAGAGCATCCCAGAGTCCGAGAACCAAGGTGGTCTCCCATCGGTTTTCCTTACCCTGTTGGGATGCCAGAGTTCCCTCATTCTTCACAGGTCAACGAGTACGTCGATGCCCGGGACACGAACATGGGAGCGTGGTTTGAGGCACAGGTGGTCAGGGTGACGCGGAAGGCCCCCTCCCGGGACGAACCCTGCAGCTCCACGTCCAGCCCCGCACTGGAGGAGGACGCAGACGTCATTTACCACGTGAAATACGACGAGTGAGTCATGGCAGGTGGGCGGGCCTGGGTCCTCAGGCTCTGAGACGTGCGTCCTTGGCTGCGGGTGTTCAGGCCAGAGCTTGGCACTGTCTCGAGATGGTAATCAGGATCTGGGGCCCCACCCTCAAGTTCCTAACAGCATACAAGGCTCACTGCCCCCTCCACCTCCCGGTTTCAAACGATTCTGCTGCCTCAGGTTCCCAATTAGCTGGGACTACAGGTGTGCACCACTAAGCCCGGCTAATTTTTTTTTTTGTTTATGTTTTGCTTTTTTTTTTGAGACATAGTTTCACTCTTGTTGCCCAGGCTGGAGTCAATGGCGTGATCTTGACTTGCTGCAACCTCTGACTCCCGGGTTCAAGCGATTCTCCTGCCTCAGCCTTCCGAGTAGCTGGGATTACAGGCGCCCGCCACCACGCCTGGCTAATTTTGTATTTTTAGTAGAGATGGGGTTTCTTCATGTTGGCTGGTCTCGAACTCCCGACCTCAGGTGATCTGCCCGCCTCAGCCTCCTAAAGTGCTGGGATTACAGGCGTGAGCCACTGCGCCCGGCCACGCCCGGCTAATTTTTGTATTTTTAGTAGAGACAGTGTTTCACCGTGTTGGTCAGGCTGGTCTTGAACTCCTGACCTCGGGTGATCCGCCCGCGTTGGCCTCCCAAAGTGCTGGGATTACAGGCTTGAGCCACCGCTCCCAGCCTCTCCTCTTGTTCTAAAGACACCAGTCCTGTTGGATTGAGGCCCACCTTACTGCAGTGTGATCTCATCTTAATAAGATTTCATCTGCAAAGGTTCTACCTACAAAGACCCTATTTCCAAAAACAGAACTATTTGTGGGTACTGGGGATCAGCGTTTGAACATCTCTTTTTGCAGGGGACACGGGCAACCCATAATAATTCTGTACCTGGAATGTACCTTAATATACCTGCGTGTTCTCAACACCAGCAAATAAGCCTGTCGGGAGGGGCTGCTGCACAATGTCGGGTGGGGGGCCTCTGCACACTGTTGGGGGGTGGCTGCTGCACACTGTCGCGCAGGGGGGCCTCTGCACACTGTTGGGGGTGCCTCTGCACACTGTCGGGGGGGGTCTCTGCACACTGTCGGGGGGGGTCTCTGCACACTGTCGGGGGGGTCTCTGCACACTGTCGGGGGTGCCTCTGCACACTGTCGGGGGGGTCTCTGCACACTGTTGGGAGGAGCCGGCCCCACTTCAGCTTGTTTCCCATGGAGGGAAGGAGGTTTAGTCTTACCACGGGGTTTAAGGCCGGGGCTTTCCTCCCAGCTACCCGGAGAACGGCGTGGTCCAGATGAACTCCAGGGACGTCCGAGCGCGCGCCCGCACCATCATCAAGTGGCAGGACCTGGAGGTGGGCCAGGTGGTCATGCTCAACTACAACCCTGACAACCCCAAGGAGCGGGGCTTCTGGTACGACGCGGAGATCTCCAGGAAGCGTGAGACCAGGACAGCGCGGGAACTCTACGCCAACGTGGTGCTCGGGTGAGCCTGGCATCCTGGGGCGAGTCCTCCCTCTCTCCTTTCCTCTCTTCCCGGCCACCCAGCCCCTCCCGGGGCACCCGGACTGGCTCTGAAGCCGTCCATCCAGGCTGTATGTGCTACGACCTGGCCTTCCTGCTTCCTCTCTGGGGTCTGCTCTTGCTCCCTGCTAAGCATCTTTCTAAGACCGACCACCTTGCGCCCCTGAGTGCCTCTGCCCACCCAACCGTCTCTGACCGCCAGGCCCTGACAGGCAGAGTTGTCAAACTTCCTTTTCTCGTTTTTTTTGGTTGTTGTTGTGTTTTGTTGAGGCAGAGTCTCACTCTGTCGCCCAGGCCGGAGCGCAGTGGCACAATCTCAGCTCACTGCAAGCTCCTCCTCCGGGGTTCATGCCATTCTCCTGCAGCAGCAGCTTCCCGAGTAGCTGGGACTACAGGTGCCCGCCACCACGCCCGGCTCATGTTTTTGTATTTTTAGTAGAGATGGGGTTTCACCGTGTTAACCAGGTTGGTCTTGATCTCTTGACCCCGTGATCCGCCCCCCCCTTGTCCTCCCAAAGTGCTGGGATGATAGACGTGAGCCTCCGCACCCCGCCTCAAGCTTTTTCTCTTTTGTTTGTTTCAAATTTGGTGAATAGGTACCATTCACAGGGTCAAAATTCAGAAAGTACCCAAGACCACACATGAAGATTCCCCCTCCTCTGCCCGGTCACCCAGTTCCCCTTTTTGGCGACGTCACTGTTACCAACTTTCTGGGGGCATTCTGTTCATAACCATATTTACAAAACCACACCGCTTAGGAGTCAGCAAACTGCAGTCCACAGGCCCGCGGTGGTCCTCTGCCTGCTTTGACAAATAAAATTTTATTGGGACACAGTCACGCCCATTTTTATCTTACTACCTGTGGTTGCTTTTGTGTTATAAGGTCAGAGTTGCATAGTTGCAGCAGAGACTATGTGGCCTACAAAGCTGAAAATCCTTCCTGTCTGACCCTTTGCAGAAAAATTTTGCAGAGCCTGTTCTTTCTCCCTTGCCTCTCTTTGTGTGTGTGTGTGTGTGTGTGTGTGTGTGTGAGATAAAATAGATGTAACAGAAAATTTACCTTTTTTTTTTTTTTTTTGGAGACGGAGTCTCACTCTGTCGCCCAGGCTGGAGTGCAGTGGCCGGATCTCAGTTCACTGCAAGCTCCGCCTTCCCGGTTTATACCATTCTCCTGCCTCAGCCTCCAGAGTAGCTGGGACTACAGTCGCGTGCCACCTCGCCCGGCTAGTTTTTTGTATTTTTAGTAGAGACGGGGTTTCACCGTGTTAGCCAGGATGGTCTCGATCTCCTGACCTCATGATCTGCCCGTCTCGGCCTCCCAAAGTGCTGGGATTACAGGCTTGAGCCACTGCGCCCTGGCTAATTTTTATACATATATATTTTTTAGTAGAGTTTGGGTTTCACCATATTGGCCAGGCTGGTCTTGAACTCCTGACCTCAAGTGATTTGCCCGCCTCTGCCTCCCACAGTGCTGGGATTATAGGCATGAGCCACTGTGCCTGGTCGAAAATTTACCATTTGAACCATGTTTAAGTGCACAGTTCAGTGGCATTAAACGCATTTATGTTGTTATTCTGCCGTCTCCACTACTTTGTCCTTTTCCCAAACTGAAACTCTGACCCCATGAAACACTCACTCCCCAGCCCCTGACATCCCTGCATCCTACTTTCCATCTCTGTGAATCTGATGACTCGGGGGACCTCCTAGGAATGGGATCACACAGGATTTGTCCTTTTGAATCTGTTCACTGACATCACTGAGCATGATGTCCGTGAGGTGCATCAGGCTGTAGCCTGGTTGGAGTTTCCTTCCTTTTTGTGGCCAAGTGATAGCCCATGACATGTTGTCTATAAACACGAGCATCTTGGCAACGGCGTTCCAAGTACAGGTACAGCAAGCGCAGAGGTCCTGGGACATTTATGGTGCATCTGTGGCCCGGCAGGGAGGTCAGTGAGCTGCAGGGGAGGGAGGAGAGTGGCTGGGGCTGTGGAAGCCTCCGGACTGAGTCTGGGCCATCACGGCATTACTCGGGTGTGGTGTGGAATTGGTATTTATTCTCTGCTAGGGGCAATTCTGAGCCTGAGATTTTCTGAGAAACAAATTATCTGGATTATTATATGGAATCTGATTTTTAAATGCTGGTGACTAACATTTTTTTCTTTTTCTTTTTTTTTTGAGACGGAGTCTCGTTCTTGTTGCCCAGGCTGGAATGCGGTGGCACGATCTCTGCTCACTGTAACCTCCACCTCCTGGGTTCAAGGGATCCTCCTGCCTCAGCCTCCCAAGTAGCTGGGATTACAGGTGCACACCACCACGTGCAGCTAATTGTTGTATTTTTAGTGGAGACAGAGTTTCACCACGTTGGCCAGGCTGGTCTTGAACTCCTGACCTCAGGTGATCCACCCACCTCAGCCCCCAAAAGTGCTGGATGACAGTCGTGAGCCACTGCGCCCGGCCAATCTGGTTTTATAAAGGGCAGTTCCCCTACACATACTCTCTTGCTTCCTGCCATGTAAGATGTGCCTGTGCTCCTCATTCACCTTCCACCATGATTATGAGGCCTCCCCAGCTATGTGGAACTGTGAGTCCATTAAACCTTTTTCTTTTCTAAATTACTCAGTCTTTATTATTTAGTATGTCTTTATTAACAACATGAGAACACACTCATACAACCCCTTCCAAGCTCTCGTGGTGGCTGATATAATCCACGTCTTTGCGGTTGAAGGATGAGGGCTTCATTTATTTTTAACTTGGCTCCTGGAGGCCGCCTGCAGTTCCCAGGACCTGCCTGCAGTTCCTTGCCCTGTGGGCCCCTCTGATGTGTGGCTACTGACATCAAGTCAGAAAGGGGGGTCTTCAGCTAGTCAGCTAGTGAGATACAGAGCGTTGAGCGACAGTCCATCAGTTCTGCTGTGTTTTTATGGGTTAGGTTTAAGTCACAGTCCTGTCCACACTTTTATGGGGAGAAATGCCCACAAATGCATGGTTACCGGGAGGTGGGGGCTGTGGGGCCACCTTAGGCTCCATCCGCACCAGTTATACACCAGCTGCTGTCCGTTTACCAGAGATGGATAACCTGCACAGCCAGCACCCACGGGCTTCCTCCACCCTCAGTCCCTTCCCCAGCAGAAGAAAACCACTTTTTTTTTTTTTTTTTTTGAGACGGAGTCTCGCTCTGCCACCCAGGCTGGAGTGCAGTGGCGCGATCTCAGCTCACTGCAAGCTCCGCCTCCCGGGTTCACGCCATTCTCCTGCCTCAGCCTCCCGAGTAGCTGGGACTACAGGCGCCCACCACTGTGCCTGGCTAATTTTTTGTATTTTTAGTAGAGACGGGGGTTTCACTGTGGTCTCGATCTCCTGACCTTGTGATCCACCCACCTCGGCCTCCCAAAGTGCTGGGATTACAGGCGTGAGCCACCGCACCCGGCCGAAAACCGCTTTTCTACACACTGACTGTCACGAGGAAGGGGTGTCACCAGGCAGGGAAATGAAGATACCTGGCCGACCACATGTTGGGGCGTTCGGGGTTCTTTGATTCATTCACGCTGGTGTCCCAAGCCCTCTGGGGATGCAGGAGGCACAGCGGGAAAAGGGAGGGGGTGCTCGGTCCAGGCAGCTCTAGGGCAGACATTGTCCCTTGCCAGCCCCACAGGAGCTTCCAGGGACGCAGTGAGAGGGTCATGTGGAGCCGAGGTGTGCCTCGCAGTGAATTTGTGATATGTGCCTGTCGTTAGCACCTTCGACTTTCATCAACTGCTGAGTCAGGCATCATACAAGATGAGACAGAAACGCACCAGCAGTCGCTGTCTTAGGAGGCACCCAGCCTGGTGCGGGAGACAGATATGCAGATGACAGACTAGGGAGATGGGTTCTCTGAGACAACACGCGAGGAACGGCGGCAGAGACGGCTGAGCGGCCTCTGAGATTGGCAGGCTCAGATAGGTGGCTGGGCCCCATCCCGCTCTGAGCAGTGCTGGGAGCTACCAGCCTTTACCAGGGCTGACTTCTAAATGCAAACCCTCTGCACTGGTGTCTCCGCAGTGTGGGGGTCAATTCAGTCATCGTTCATTTTCATTAAATTTTACCTTGCATTGTAGATTCACAGGCAGTTATAATGTAGAGATGGCTAGGCGCAGTGGCTCACGCCTGTCTTCCCAGCACTTTGGGAGACTGAGGTGGGAGGATCACTTGAGCCTGGGAGGTCGAGGCTGCACCGAGCTATGATCACACCACTGCCCTCCAGCCTGGGCAACAGCAAGAGAGTCAGAAAAAAAAAAAAAAAAGCCACGTACCCTTTATTCAATTTCCCCCAATGGTAACATCTTATATTAATAAACTATACTGTGTTACCACAACTGGGATATTGACATTGACAGTCAAGAGTGAGTTTCCTCCCCATAAAATCCTTCTCATTGCCCCTTTTATAGCCACACCCACCTCCCCATCCCCACCTGGTCCCCGACCCCTGGCAAGCACTAATTTTTTCTTTTTGTTTGAGACGGAGTCTCGCTCTCTTTTCTCTGTTCATAAAATTTTGTAATTTCAAGGATTTTACAATTTCAACTTTGTAATAACGACTCCTGTTACATAAATGGAATCACACAGTATGTAACCTTTTGGGATTGATTCTTTTTTCCCCACTCTCCATAATTACGGATTAACTAAAGTTATCGCGTATCAGTAGCTCATTCCTTTTCATCCCTGAGTAGTATTCTGTGGTATAGATGGGCCACTGTTTTTTTTTTTCAACGACCCATTGGATATCTGAGCTGTTTCCAGGATTTTTTGGGGTTTAAGATTTATTTGTTTGTTTTTTGAGAGAGTCTTGCTCTGTTGCCCAGGCTGTGGAGTGCAGTGATGTGATCTCAGCTCACTGCAACCTCCGCCTCCCGGATTCAAACGATTCTCCTGCCTCAGCCTGCGCACGGAGTAGCTGGGATTACAGGTGCGTGCCAGCACACCCAGTTTATTTTTGTAATTTTAGTAGAGGTGGGGTTTCTCCATGTTGGCCAGGCTGATCTCGAACTCCTGACCTCAGGTGATCCGCCCGCCTTGGCCTCTCAAAGTTTTAGGATTACAGGCGTGAATGACTTCGCCCGGCCAGTTTCGGATTTATTTGACTAAGTTAATAAGAAACAGTGGTCTGCAGTTTTCTTGTTTTGCATGGTCTTTGTTGGTTTGGTCAATACCGGCCTTATAACGTGAGCTGGGAAATGTTTACTCCTTTTTCTGTTTTCTGGAAATGATTGTGTAAAATTTACATTAATTCTCCTTTAAAGGTTTGATAGAATCATTTAATGAGACCATAGGTTGGGCACAGTGGCCAATGCCTGTAATTCCAGCACTGTGAGAGGCTGAGGTGGGTGGATCACTTGAGGTCAGGAGTTCGAGAACAGCCTGGCCAACATGGTGTGAAACCCCCGTCTCTACTAAAAATACAGATGTTATCTGGGCATGGTGGTGTGCACCTGCAGTCCCAGCTACTTGGGAGGCTGAGGCAGGAGAATTGTTTGAACCTGGGAGGTGAACGTTGCAGTGAGCTATGATCGTGCCATTGCACTCCAGCCTGGATGACAGAGCAAAACTCCGTCTTGGGGGGCGGGTATTGGGGGGAAAGCTTTAATGAGGCCATGGAGATCTGGAGATGTCTTTCGGGGGAACTTTTATGAATTGAATTTCTTCTATGGTTATGTGACTATCTGGACTATCTGTTTCAGCCTGTTTGAGCTTAAGTACTTTCTGGGTTTTGGGGAATTAGCACGTTTCTCTGAGCATAAAGTCATTTGTACTACTTCTTTATTCTCTGATGCCTAAAAGATCTAGTGAGATCCCGGTTTTATTCTTGGTTTTGAGAATTTGTGTTTTCTCTTTATTTTTGTCAGTCTTTGCCAATTTTATTATTTTTTAGGATCTTAGACCTTTCCCTCCCTGCTCATTTATTTGTACAGCAAGAATAAGACGGGTTTGTTTGTTTGTTTTGAGTTAAGATCTCATTCTGTGAGAGCAGTGGCGAGATCTCAGCTAACTGCAACCTCTGGCTCCCGGGTTCAAGCGATCCTGACCTCAGGTGATCCACCTGCCTCAGCCTCTCAAAGTGCTTGCTGGGCCTACAGGCGTGAGCCACCACACCTGGCATGAGACAGTTTTGTTTTGGTCAGGTTTTTTTTTTTTTTTTTTTTTTTTTTTGAGATAAGGTCTTGCTCTGTTGCCCGGGCTGGAGTGCAGTGGCAAACTCTCAGTTCACTGTAGCCCCAACCTCCCGGGCTCAAGCAATCCTCCCACCTCAGCCTCCCAAGTAGCTGGGACCATAGGTGTGCACCACCATGCCTGGCTATTTTTTTTTTGGATGAGACAAATTTTTTTTTTTGGGTGAGACAAAGTCTCGTTGTATCACCCGTGGTGGAGTGCAGTGGCGAGATCTCGGCTCACTGTAACTTCCGCCTCCCAGGATCAAGCGATTCTCCTGTCTTAGCCTCCCAAGTAGCTGGGATTACAGACATGCACCACTGCACCTGGCTCAATTTTTTTTTTTTTTTTTTTTTGTATTTTGAGTAGAGAAGGGGTTTCACCATGTTGGCCAGGCTGGTCTTGAACTCCTGACCTTAGGTCATCTACCTGCCTCAATCTCCCAAAGTGCTGGGATTGCAGGTGTGAGCCACTGCTCCCGGCCATTTTTTTTTTTTTTTTTTCCAGTAGCAATGGGGGCGTTCTGGCTATGTTGCCCAGATTTGTCTCGAACTTTTCAGTTCAAGTGATACTCCTGTCTCAGCCTCCCAAAGTGTGCTGGGATCATAGGTATGAGCCACTAAACCCAGTCTTAGAATATGCTTTTTTTTTTTTTTTTTTTTTGAGACGGAGTCTTGCTCTCTCACCCAGGCTAGAGTGCAGTGGTGCAATGATAGCTCACTGCGGCCTTGAACTCCTGGGCTGAAGCAATCCTCCTGCCTCAGCCTCCTTTTCCTTAACACTTTATTTGTTGAGGAATCCTGGTCATTTTTCCCAGGAGGTCCAAATGGCTCTATCCAGACTGTAGAGATGACCAGATGTCGCTTGCTGCGTGCGTCTGTGCTCCCTGTGGGCTGGTGGGTTGATGTGTTCCCACACTGTCCCGTAGCCAAGAACCGCGTGTGCTGTGCTCGAAACGTGGCCAGGAGGAACTGGAATGTACTGTGAGTGTAAAATACACACGGGCTGCCAGGTGCAGTGGCTCACACCTGTAATCCCAGCACTTTGGGAGGCCGAGGCGGGCGGATCACGAGGTCAGGAGATTGAGACCATCCTGGCTAACACAGTGAAACCCCATCTCTACTAAAAATACAAAAAACTAGCCGGGCGAGGTGGCGGGCGCCTGTAGTCCCAGCTACTCGGGAGGCTGAGGCGGGAGAATGGCGTGAACCCGGGAGGTGGAGCTTGCAGTGAGCTGAGATCGCGCCACTGCACTCCAGCCTGGGCAACAGAGCGAGACTCCGTCTCAAAAGAAAAAAAAAAAAAAATACACATGGGCTTTCAGAGACCTGATACAAAAGAAGAATGTAAAGTAGCTCATTAATAACATTTTCATACTCATTCCATGTTGAAATAATCTTCTGTCTACGCCGGGTTCTATGGTACATACTTCAATTGCTTTCACCTGTGTCTACCTCTCAAACGTGCTTATTAGAAAGTTTAGAATTACACACGCAGCATGTGTTCAGATGCTGTTTCCCTCGGTCATGGCTGATGGAGATGTCAGATTATTGATCTTGGGGGATCAGTTTCACTCACAGAAGTTCTTGTATTTCGATGTAGGCCGTTGGATCAAACGTTGCCTTTGTGTGTTTGTTTTTTTTTTTTTTTTTTTGAGATGGAGTCTCGCTCTGTTGCCCAGGCTGGAGTGCAGTGACATGATCATCTCGGCTCACCACAACCTCCACCTCCCAGGTTCAAGCGATTCTCTTGCCTCAGCCTCCCGAGTAGCTGGGATTACAGACACCCGCCACCATGTTGGCCATGCTAGTCTCGAACTCCTGACCTCGTGATCCACCCACCTCGACCTCCCAAAGTGCTGGGATTACAGGCGTGAGCCACGGTGCCCAGATTTGATTTTTTTTTTTTTTGATGAGACGGTGTCTCACTCTGTCGCCCAGGCTGGAGTGCAGTGGTGCGATCTTCTTGGCTCACTTCAGCCTCCACCTCCCGGGTTCAAGCAATTCTCCTGCCTCAGCCTCATGGGTAATGCTGGGATTACAGGTGGGCGCCACCATGCCCAGCAAATTTTTGCATTTTTAGTAGAGATGGGGGTTTCGCCATGTTGGCCAGGCTGGTCTCGAACTCCTGACCTCAGGTGATCAGCCTGCCTCGGCCTCCCAAAGTGTTGGAATTACAGGTCTGAGCTACCATGCCCGGCCAGCCGTTATGAGTCTTGCTTGTCCGTTCTTGTCGGTTTGGCGCTCCTTAGCCAAAGGTTCAAACTCATTCCTCCCCAGGACATTCTGCTAACGAAACTCTGGTTTCTGTATTATCTTCTGAGAGTGCGGCTTTGATTGGTAGGGGGCATAGGCTGAGCTGTTGCCTCAGGCACCCTGAGAACACGTGGTGTTCAAGTGCTCTGAGAGTAGATTTAGGGGCCTCGGCAGGGTCAGGCAGCCAGAATGTTCCAGCGTCCTCATTCCTTGCAGGGATGATTCTCTGAATGACTGTCGGATCATCTTCGTGGACGAAGTCTTCAAGATTGAGCGTCCGCGGGCGAAGGGGAGCCCTATGGTTGACAACCCCATGAGACGTGAGTTCTGAGCCAGCCTTTCCCCATCTTCCGCGGTGGGTACGGGGCGGGGGCTCTTGTCCCGTCTCTGGCTTGGCCGGGCCCCGCCGGAGCTGACCCTGCTGCCCCGTGCCCAGGGAAGAGCGGGCCGTCCTGCAAGCACTGCAAGGACGACGTGAACAGACTGTGCCGGGTCTGCGCGTGCCACCTGTGCGGGGGCCGGCAGGACCCTGACAAGCAGCTCATGTGCGATGAGTGTGACATGGCCTTCCACATCTACTGCCCTGAACCCGCCCCTCAGCAGTGTTCCCAGCGAGGATGAGTGGTGAGTGCAGCCCTGCCTGCCGCAGGGAGACCAGAGTGTCCCCTACAGATCCCCAGAGGGGCACTGAGGAGAGGCAGGAGAGGAACGGGCACGGCGGCTCACACCTGCAATCCCAGTGCTTCGGGGAGGCCAAGGCGGGAGGATCACTTGAGCTCAGGAGTTCAAGACCAGCCTGGGCAACGTAGAGACCCCGTTTCTATTTTTTCTTTTTTTTTCCAAGATGGAGTGTCGCTCTGTCGCCCAGGCTGGAGTGCGAGTGGCGCGATCTCGGCTCACTGCAAGCTCCGCCTCCCGGGTTCATGCCATTCTCCTGTCTCAGCCTCCTGAGTAGCTGGGACTACAAGCGCCTGCCACCATGCCGGGCTAATTTTTTTGTATTTTTTTTTTAGTAGAGGCGAGGGTTCACCGTGTTAGCCAGGATGGTCTCGCTCTCGTGACCTTGTGATCTCTCTACCTCGGCCTCCCAAAGTGCTGGGATTACAGGCATGAGCCACTGCGCCCAGCCTTGAGACGGAGTCTTGCTCCGTCACCCCAGACTGGAGTACAATGGCACTATCTAGGCTCACTGCAACCTCTGCCTCCCAGGTTCAAGCAATTCTCGTGCCTCAGCGTTCCGAGTAGCTGGGATTACAGGTGCCCGCCACCACACCCCGGCTAGTTTTTGTAGTTTTAGTAGAGACAGGGTTCCACCATCTTGTCCAGGCTGGTCTTGAACGCCTTCCCTCAAATGATCTGCCTGCCTCAGCCTCCCAAAGTGCTGGGATTACAGGTGTGAGCCACCATGCCCAGCCTGAAGACCCCATTTCTACAAAAAATTTAAGAAAACTAGCTGGGTGTGGGTGGTGCTTGTCTGTGGTCCCAGCCACTTGGGAGGGCCAAGGTAGGAGGATCAGATCGCTGGAGCTCAGGAGGTCGAGGGTGCAGTGAACTGTGATCGTGCCACTGTACTCCAGCCTGGGTAATGGGAGTGGGACCCTATTTCTTTAGAAAAATAAAAATGGGGTCAGGCGCAGTGGCTCACGCCTGTAATCCAGCACTTGGGGAGGCTAAGGCAGGCGGATCACGAGGTCAGGAGATTGAGACCAGCCTGGCCAAGATGGTGAAACCCCGTCTCTATTAAAATACAAAAAAAGCCAATGTGGTGCCACGCGCCTGTAATCCCAGCTACTCTGGAGGCTGAGGCAGGAGAATCGGTTGAACCCGGGAGGCGGAGGTTGCCATGAGCCGAGATCGTACCACTGTAGTCAAGCCTGGCGACAGAGACTCCGTCTCAGAAAGAAAAAAAAAAAAAAAAAGGCAGGAGGAGTGGTGAGGAAATCTTTCTTCCCATGTTCCTTGAGTGGGTGAGACCTGTGCCAGCCAGAGAACAGAGCCCAGGGGACTTCACAGCTTCTGTGACAGGAGGTTTCATAGCCACTGTGTTCCTGGTGCACATGATGACAACTGTGGATGTGGATGGGGAGGTTGTGACACGCTGGGCTCGGGTCTGAGGACCTTGCGTGTGTTCGTGGTCACTCCTCCAGCACAGAAGTGAGTGCTGTTGTTGCCCTGCCCCTTATCGTGGAGATGGGGCAACTGAGTCCACGGCAGGCAGAAGGCACCCAAGGAATCTTCCCGTGTATTTCACACATCCCCACATTGCGTTCACTCTCACTGTTGGAAGATCCGTGAATCTCTCCCTGGAAGGCCAACAGAGAACCTGCTTGCTTCC